>NC_137105.1:49683200-49975700 GCF_949357685.1 Gobio gobio | reverse complement strand
GTTTTCCATTCATTCCTATGGGGGTCAAATTGACTCGTGAGGTAAGGATTTCTTTCTTTTTTTTAAATTTCAAGCACATCAACTACTCGAATCCAGTCAATTTTTTTGTATATTCGTGGTTCAAGTGCGACAAAAGTCCTTAGGTCTTGGACCACTCCGATGAACACTCAATTAAAAGTAATACAATCATTTCGGGTCAAAATGACCCGAGGGACGGATGATATTGATAATGTTAAAGCACCCTAAATAAGTTGTCCTTGTAACATGGGATTTATTTTAAGCAAATAAACGTGCATTTTGATGTCTTTCTGTTCACGTAATATAATCATCACAACACAATTGAGGCGATTTCTTTATTGATTTTGTATGTAGCAATTAACAGTTGACTGAAGAAAACTGAAGCATAGATGTTCATGTATCAAAAGTGAGGACTGGAGTTTGATCTGTACGCTTTTTTGTCTGTATATTATCCAGTCAAATCATCTGCATTCTCTCTCCATGTTTATTACTCTCCACTTGCCATGTTTCCATTTTTTTAATGAATTTATTGGCAAGAAAATATGAGGTGATCATTTAAAAGTGAATGAAAATTGGCATCCAAAGCTTTGAGGGGGAAAAAAATAGGCTTGAATACCATCTAGTGGGACCTGTTGAGAAGCAACTCTCCATCAGAAATATCTCCAGATGCGTCTTTATGGTTTTTTAATGAACTTTTGAAGAGATCTGCCATGGGAAATAAGTTCTGTGCTGGAGTTGGATCTGTATATTATTTCTGCTCTCACTTTTGGATGGAGATTAAATTGATTAATGGTTTCCATTTGAATCATCTGTATGGTCCATGTGTTTTCATGGTTGCTGGGGGAATACTTTCCCCCCTGTCCATCACAGTTATTGCCTACTGGCTGGACAAGAAGTGTTATTTGTTTGGTATCTCAATATGTGGTGCTTGTTTAAAAGTGAGTTTCTCTGCCTGGCGGTTGGAGGGGGAAAAACATGCGTATGAATGCCATCCAGGAGGATTTGTTGATACAGAAGCACATTTGAAGTCCATCAGTTGCCCAATATCCATCATCCCTTTGTTGTGGAAAACTTCTCCTCTTTGGAGAAGTCACAGAGTTCCAGATGCCAACGCTTAGACTTGATTGACCCCAAAGCCAACATGCCAAACATCTAACAATTACACTGGTCAAAAAGAGTATGAGTTACCAATGACCTCATATCCAGGTGTTTGCCACTTCTTTTAATCTTCAAGCAGTCTGCCCAAAAACATACAGTTGGCATCATAGATATCCATAATAAAGGCTAGATGTCTCGTCCGCACTGCTGGCCAATGGAGGTCGACGTCTGCATCTGGCGGCCATCTTGTCACAGTCAGCTCGCTCACTCGTAACATTGTGTTTTAATGGTGCTTGCACTTTTTAAATAACCGTAACTTGACGTAACCGTACCGATTTTCAAACTGTTTGGTTTGTTATAAACGTCAGAGATGTAGTTATGACACTGCATACTTATGAAAAATTATTCATAATTTGTTCAAGCATCCATAATTATAGCCACGTTAATAACGTTTGTAAGAAATCAAACCATTTGTAAATCCGTCAAGATTTTGGCGAGATAAGAGTATTTGTGTTCAGATCACTCGCCTTACATCAGGATCCACAGAGCCCTGCCTGTGACAAGATGGCCGCCGGTGATGACGTAAGACATCTAACCTTTATTATGTATATCTATGGATGGCGTACATTTATGTTTTGTTTGCCCTTGTTTTGACTGTGCCAGTTTGACTGTGACCTCATTTTCCTGATTAGTCATTATTTTCACCTGTCGTCTCGTTAATTATCTTATCTTACCCGTTGTTTGCTCTGTTCATAAATACCCTGGCTGAATCCAAAATCGCCCCCTAAATCCTCATTCACTATTCCCTACTTTAGTCCACTAATATAGTTCACTTGAAGGAGTGAATGAAAACGAGTGAGCAGGGCCGTTTCTAGCCATTTTGACGCCCTAGGCAAAATCCTTATTGGCACCCCCCAGCCAAATCTTAAAGGGTTAGTTCACCCAAAAATGTAAATTCTGTCATTAATTACTTACCCTCATGTCGTTCGACACCCGTCAGACCTCCGTTCATCTTCAGACACAAATGAAGATATTTTAGTTGAAATCTGATGCTCTGAAAGGCCTCCATTGGCTCAATGGCACTTTACACTCTCAAGACCCTTAAAAGGTACTAAAGACGTCGTTACAAAGTCCATCTCACTACAGTGGTTCTACAATAACTTTATGAATCTACGACAATAGTTTTTGTGCGCAAAAAAACCCTAAATAACGACTTACATAGTGATGACGATTTCAAAACACGGCCTCATGAAGCTTCGAAGCGTTATGAATCAGTGAGTCGATTCAGCGGTTTGGATCGCCAAATTTCAGCAGTTTGCCAAATTTCAGCAGTTTGAATCGCCAAATTTCAGCAGTTTGCCAAATTTCAGCAGTTTGAATCGCCAAATTTCAGCAGTTTGAATCGCCAAATTTCAGCAGTTTGAATCGCCAAATTTCAGCAGTTTGGCGGTTTGACACGCGATCCGAATCATGATTCGACTCACTGATTCATAACGCTTCAAAGCTTCATGATGCCGTGTTTTGAAATCGTCATCACTATATAAGTCGTAATTTAGGGTTTTTTTGCGCACAAAAACTATTGTCGCCGATTCATAAAGTTATTGTAGAACCACATTAGTGAGATGGACTTTGTAACGACGTCTTTAGTGCCTTTTAAGGGTCTTGAGAGTGAACCGTGCCATTGTGCCAATGGAGGCCTTTCAGAGCATCAGATTTACACTAAAATATCTTCATTTGTGTCTGAAGATGAACGGAGGTCTGACGGGTGTCGAACGACATGAGGGTAAGTAATTAATGACAGAATTTTCATTTTTGGGTGAACTAACCCTTTAAAAAGCAACATGGTATTACTGGTATTAATTTTAATCCTTATTAACAAATACATACATACATGCATACCATTTTGGAACTGTAATCCTTATTAACAAATACATACAAATACAATTTGGAAACTACGTATAAAAGCTGTACCAGTCACATGAAAGTAACAAGAATAAATATTGATTCTGTGTGGTCTTTGTTTCTCATTGACGCTTGAACTTCCCCTTTAAATAACGCAACGCTATGCCCTGTACGACAACATTAGAACTGAATGAATCGATTCAGCTTTCAACACCACCCGTAAAGATGCATTAAATTCGACAAAGCGGTTTAATAAAGGATGTAATAAATATTGTGAATTAGCACATTTTATTAGACTATATTTAAATTGCCCGTTGAAGTTTTATATGGGACAATTACACCCTGATCCTTTAACAATGCATTAGCGCAAAAACACACACCTTTTGGAGGTGCAAGTAAGAGAAGAAAGCTTAATCGAGTCTAAATATAATGATATCATGAAATGCTAAAGTGAGTGTGGTTAGCCTACATCTTGCCTCTATAATACACACCGAGCAATATTACACTATTTGCCCATTTCACAGCGTGATTTCTCGACTGCCACAAATACGGCCCTAACAATATACAGATTTGTGCACTTTTTATTGTACCTTTTTTTTAAATTGGCCTTTGAATTTAGCTTTATTTTGTGGTTAAAAATAGCGTTACCTTGCCAAAGCTTTGACCGAGCTCTTTGATCTAATGGTGTTGAGCGCTCCAAATGCAAACTTTACATGCAACATTCAGACAGTAATTGACAGTACTCTGATCCAATAGTGTTAGGGGAACCAGTGGGGGTGGCAATCATATTTCAGGGTGGCCTTGACACCCTTTACACACACCCCTGATATGCGTTCATTGGCGCCCCTTCAGCTGATGGCGACCGCCTAGTTCGCCTATGCCTAAAAACGGCCCTGCGAGTGAGTGAAATCGGACTGCCGTTGTGTGTACATCGGCAGTACACTTGTTATTGCGGATTGAATGAGTGCACTCGAACATGTCCATTATAGTTTCGGACACCATTACAAATGGCTGTCTCCTCAAATAATGCCCTATTTAAGGGTATAGAGGGCGATTTCGGGTTCAGCCCCTGTGTTCTCCCATTCTGTGTTCGTCCTTATTTGAAAGAGTGTTAGGTTGTGTTTTCTAGTGTCTCTAAGGTTATCATTAAAGCTACACTGTGTCATATTTTCCCCCATCTAGTGGTGAAAAGGTATATGACCATCCAGTGAATATTAGTTTCTGTTCCTCTCAATTCCGATTTCGTTTTAACTCCTACGGTGGCCGATTTAGTCCAAGATTAACATGGCTTCCAGTTCGACCTCGTCCACATTCGACACGGTGCCATCGAGTGTTAAAACGCCAAAGGCGAAGCTTGAATTTACGGGTATGTCCCTCTTTGGCTAATGTACTTTCAAGATGGAGGGGCAACATGGCGACCGGCATTCGAACCCCTCACCCGTATGTATTTACAATGGCATATTACATTTACATTTAGTCATTTAGCAGACGCTTTTATCCAAAGCGACTTACCAATGAGAGCAAAAGAAGCAACTAGAACAGTCAAGGGCAACAGTATGCAAGTGCTGTAGCAAGTCTCAGTTAATCTAGCTCAGAACTCAGAACACATATTATAAACTTACGAGAATACTTTATTACTTGAAAGAAGTAAATATACATTAATAAGCACATATATTTTTGAAAGAACTAAGTGTTTTTAGCTAAGAATAAACTAAAAAAGTTACACAGTGTAGCTTTAAAGATTGTTCCACTATATTCTTCTTTGTCATGCGCTTTCTTCACTCAACCCTTCCGGAACCTAAACCGCTGCAGAATGGACTCGCCTGCTGTAATGTTGCTTTGCCTGGAGCAGGAGCAGCAAACCCTCGAGACCCACACAAGGGGATTTCTATATCTGGCCTTACAGACTTTCCTGATGACACTTATCAGGCCGCTCTCCACAAAGGCTCTCCTGTCTTGTGTGGGTCCTCGGGATCTTTTGGCGAGTTTGTCGAGTAGTAGAGTTAGCGGGGATGGAGGAAGCCCCCGTCCACTACCCCGCCGAGGTGGATGCAAGGGATAAAGCCTCTGGAGGATATTTGGAAGAACTCCAGGGTGGTTTTTAATCAACTGGTTTGGGGAGGTAAATTCCAAAAATCTCCCTTCCCTCTGGCTCCACCTAGTTCTAATGCCCCTGTATCTCCAACGTTTCCTGTATCTCCAGTGTTTCCAGTTTCTCCCGAATCCCCGCCCAGCCTCCCTCTCCCACCTCCTGTAACTGCCAGTTCCTCAGCCCCGCCTCCGCCGGCTCTCTTCAGCCCCTCTGCTTCTCCTACACGCTGTAAGGACATGCCTAGGGTCTTCAGTTCTCCAGCTCCATCTAGCCCAGAGGATCCCTGGCTCCGCCCCCAGGCCCCTGAGTCCATCGCTCCACCTTAGCATGTCGACACATCGGCTCCACCTTGGCTCCTCCCTCTTCAGCCTCACCAGAAACCATCACCATTACAGCTCCACCGAGCTCCCTCGTCCCTCCGGCCCCGCCTTGGTCAGGTCTTGAGCTGCCTGCTTCGTCTCCGCCTCAATCCTCTGGTTCCCTGTTGTCACCTTGGATGCTCGTACCATCTGTGTCGCATGGGCTCTGTGGCTCATCATCTCCACCAGTATTTCCATCTTTAGCAGCTGCATCTCCGTCAGTCGTCCCCCGGTGTCTCCACCATGGCTCCTCTCTCCTTCGTCCTGGCTGGTCTTTGGACCACCATCTGGCTCCTCCCAACCTCCAACATGGACTGAATTTTTGTTGTTTTGCTCCACACCCTCCTCAAAAGCCTCCGCCCACCCTCCGCAGTTGGACTGTTTGTGGTGCGAGGACGCACCTTCCCAGGAGGGGGTGAACTGTTACATGTATGTCTTTTGCCAAAGACGAGATTACTTTTATGCAGGTGCAAATATATCCAAAATGTCTAATACAAATATAGTATACCTTAAAGGGTTAGTTCACCCTAAAAAGAAAATTCTGTCTTTAATTACTCACCCTCATGTCGTTCGACACCCGTCAGACCTCCGTTCATATTCGGAACACAAATGAAGATATTTTAGTGTAAAGCTGAGGCTGAGAAAGGCTTCAGATAGGCCTCCATTGGCATTCAGTACATTTACACTCACAAGACCCATAAAAGGCACTTAAAACGTCATTACAAAGTCCATCTCACCACAGTGACTCTACAGTCATTTTACGATGCGACGACAATAGTTTTTGTGCGCAAAAAAAAATCAAAATAACACCTTTATCCAACTTGTTCTTGTCTTCCGTGTGTGCCTCCACGACGCATGCGCGAGAATATGACGCAGATCCGGCGTTCGGACACATGACCCAGAAGCGATTTGTTTACGAGCAGAGGAAGACGCGCGTGTCTAAGCTGTTGAATTCTACATTGATCGTGCTTTAGGTCTCGGCGTAGTTCTCAAAATGGGGCTAAAGTGCGCATTTCATGGATTCCCGAACCCCGGCGCAACGTCATATTCTCGCGCATGCGTCGTGGAGGCACACGCGGAAGACAAGAACAAGTTGTCTCACTGACATGGGAAATTACAGTTCTGTGCATGTTTTGGATTTTGATTAGTATGTTATTTGTTCATATATTATTTCTGTTCTCACCTTTGGATCAGAGGTTTAAATGATTCAGGGTTTCCATTTGAATTCTCTTCACGTGTTCTCACTGTGAGCCACTGTAAACTTTATCGTTAGGCCTACATATTATATTGGATTATAATGCTAATATATTTTGTGCAGGTGATTGGTTTATTTTGTTGTAAATGAAAAAGCCTTATGTCACTGCTAAACACTTGTAAGTATTGTGGTATTCCACCATGTTTCTCACTGACACGCCCCCAACTCGTAAACTAAGGGCTCAAAGAAAATAAAAAAATGAATTTAAACACCTTTTTTGAAGCAATGACCCAGAAACCCAGACCCAGTTTAATGTGCTTTATCATGTGAATGAAAATTAGTCTTGATATATTTGAATTTCTTTTTCAAGAACCAAGAACAAAGGTTGGGTTTTACCACATTTATGTATATCAATTTAAAGGGTTAGTTCACCCAAAAATGAAAATTCTGTCATTAATTACTCACCCTCATGTCGTTGGACACCCGTAAGACCTCCGTTCATATTCGGAACACAAATGAAGATATTTTAGTTGAAAGCTGATGCTGAGAAAGGCTTCACACAGGCCTCCATTGGCATTCAGTACATTGACACTTCCAAGATCCATGAAAGGCACTTAAAACGTCGTTACAAAGTCTATCTCACCACAGTGGCTCTACAATAATCATACAATGCGACGACAATAGTTTTTGTGCGCAAAAAAAAATCAAAATAACACCTTTATCCAACTTGTTCTTGTCTTCCGTGTGCGCCTCCACGACGCATGCGCGAGAATATGACGCAGATCCGGCGTTCGGACACATGACCCAGAAGCGATTTGTTTACGAGCAGAGGAAGACGCGCGTGTCTAAGCTGTTGGATTCTACATTGATCGTGCTTTAGGTCTCGGCGTAGTTCTCAAAATGGGGCTTAAGTGTGTATTTCATCGATTCCCGAACACCGGCGCTACGTCATATTCTCGCGCATGCGTCGTGGAGGCGCACACGGAAGACAAGAACAAGTTGGATAAAGGTGTTATTTTGATTTTTTTTTGCGCACAAAAACTATTGTCGTCGCATTGTATGATTATTGTAGAGCCACTGTGGTGAGATAGACTTTGTAACGACGTTTTAAGTGCCTTTCATGGATCTTGGAAGTGTCAATGTACTGAATGCCAATGGAGGCCTGTGTGAAGCCTTTCTCAGCATCAGCTTTCAACTAAAATATCTTCATTTGTGTTCCGAATATGAACGGAGGTCTGACGGGTGTCCAACGACATGAGGGTGAGTAATTAATGACAGAATTTTCATTTTTGGGTGAACTAACCCTTTAAGCAAAAAAGCCAAATTTAAATTAAATGTATAATATAGTACGTTAGCCCATTCTTTCTTTTTATTTGACAGATATGAATAAAACCAAATAAAAAATTTAAAATTCAAAAACATGAAAATATTCAATATCTACAAATACCTTCAGAACATTAAGCAGTATTCAATAAAAACATTTGTATGTAAATTCAAGAAAGAAATAAAGATAATCGTATGCATATAATGAAGAGAATAAATGAAAGTTAAAAAACAAAAATACAGGTAAACGCACCAACGGTTTCTGCCTGCCTCCTGTATCAAAGTTGTGACGTTTTATCTGCGACTCTTCTCACTGCGCATGCGCGGTGTCTGTCCGGCGCATGTCGATGATATTGAAACGACATGGCGGTGTTATTGGAAACAACGCTCGGAGATATCGTGATCGATTTATACACAGAAGAGAGACCGAAAGGTAATATCAATAACTTTAATGACAGGCGAAGGGTGTACACGTGTTAGCCAGATTAGCAAGATTTCACTAAATGCTAGTTCTTTTAATACAATCAACAAAACGTCGTGATAAATATCTGTTGGAAACTTTATGTAAATTCGTGATAATTTGCTATTATAACCAGTTGTTATATTATTGAATGGTTCACTAGAATATACTAAACCAACTACATGCTGTCATTGTTAAATATTTGATATACATATACGTTACATAAATATACTGTAGTAATTGTGTTTCTAAATTTCCAGCATCGCTGAACTTCCTGAAACTGTGCAAAATCAAATATTACAACTATTGTCTGATTCACAATGTTCAGGTAATGTATCTGCACGTCTTTCATTTTGTATTTTGTTTGCATTAAAGAGGTTTGTCGTTTATACTTAGTTTGATTTACCATTATGAGAAATGCTCTTTTTGCTTCTTGCAAATTACATTGTTTTCATAGAATCACAAAATCCCAGGTGAAATGTGATTAGTGTAGGATATGTCAGTGATTGTTTCTAATGGAGGTAAATGGTCAAGATGTTGCATCTGTGCTTGAGCAGAGAGACTTCATCATTCAGACGGGCGACCCCACTGGAACGGGCCGAGGAGGAGAGTCCGTGTTCTGGTGAGAAGGAGCTCTATTGTATTGTGTTGTTGTGTGTGTGTCGCATGCATTGTGTGACGGTGGTGTGTGTGTGTGTGTGTGTAGTAAACTGTATGGCGATCAGGCACGCTTTTTTGAGTCTGAGAAGATGCCGAGGATCAAGCATCGAAAGAAAGGGACCGTGTCTATGGTGAACAATGGCACTGACCAGCATGGCTCTCAGGTTAGTTCTGCACATATCATCTAACACACAAAGGGTCTGTGTTGGTTATGGGATTTGACTTTTTTTGTTTGTTCTGAATCCTAGTTTCTGATCACCACAAGCGAGAATATGGATTATTTGGATGGTGTTCACACAGTGTTTGGAGAGGTCACAGAGGGCATGGACGTGCTCTCTAAAATCAATGAGACCTTTGTAGACAACGATTTCATCCCCTTCCAGGACATCAGGTAGGAGATACACCAATCAGGCATAACATTATGAACAACACTGATTATCTCTTCATCAAGGCACATGTTAGTGGGTGGGATATATTAGGCAGCAAGTGAACATTTTGTCCTCAGAGTTGATGTGTTAAGGCCTGTTCACACCGGGACGATTTTCGCACGCGTTTATCGCCGACGTTTAACGCCTCGGGACTAAACAATGGGCGCCAATGTGAGTGTTCACACCGACGCGCAAAACGCCAGGCGTAAAAGCGTCATTTTTAAAAAAAACGCCTCGGGTTCGTTTTTTTATTTTGACGCGGCGCGTAAAAAACTGTCCGACCAATGAGATCGGCGCTTTTGTTCACGTGCCTGGAGCTGCTGAAGTGACAGTAAAACACGACTTGGTGGCGCTCGAGCACAAAACGGTCTTGCCGAGCACACACGGATACGACGAAGAAGTAGTAAGTAGACAAAGAAGAAGATGAACTGCTAATGCTGCTAGCCAGTTAGCAAAAAGTGTGTGAATGGTTTTGTCCATATACATAATATATCTGTGGTTTTGGCAAGCACGTAAATACTGTCTCTCCTCTCCTTTGTGTGACAAGCAAGTGTCAGAGGCTTAAAGTGCCGCAGCACCATCTTGTGTACCGGGAGCGCATCGACTGAATGTGCACGTTCACTCGGCGCAGCGCCAGTGAAAATCGCTTGGGTGTGAACACTCAAGACGCGCCGAAAAACGGCACGAAAAAAGCTGGCGATAAGCGTGCGCGATATTCGTCCCGGTGTGTACAGGCCTTTAGAAGCAGGAAAAATGGGCAAGCGTAAGGATTTGAGCGAGTTTGACAAGGGCCAGATTGTGACGGTTCAGAGCATCTCCAGAACTGCAGCTCTTGTGGCGTGTTCCCAGTCTGCAGTGGTCAGTATTAGGGATGTCAGCGATTAATTGTCAATAATCCTTTTAATTAGGGCTGCACAATATATCGAAATATCGCAAATGTACATATCGCAAGGGCACGCAATATCTGAATGATTTTAACAGGCTACTTCAACATTGTGAAAAGTGTACGTTTTAGGTCGACGCATATAGCAGAGAATAGACTGAGCACACGACTGATACTTATGTGACTTGACATTGAAGAGTTATTAAACGCAATAACTTGCGAAAAACAACTCCTTGCAGTCTCGCGCTGTCTGACACACACACCGAATTGTGCACACAAGCCGTTCTTTTTTTTCGTGTCTTGTTACACACTCGAACTGTCAAATACACACACGGTTATGTCAAAATGGCCGTCTTGATGAGTATTCATGTAAACACAGTGGGTTATGCTTTAAGTGAACAATATCAGTTGGGGAAAGAAATAGATTTTACACACTTAAAGCAATATCGTATCGCATTATTTAACAAGGATATCGCTTTTTTTTTTTCAATATCGCACAGCCCTACTTTTAATCGATTAAAACCTTATCGATGATCGATTAAGCGGTCATTATTAACGTGCATAGTTTGAGACGCGAGTTAGTGCCAAAACACAAACAGCAGATGAAAGTGGGGAAATGAGAGTTTTGTTTGGGATCATTTTATTACAAATGGTGATGATGTTAACTGCAAACATTGTGATTGTGTTTTAAAATATAATACGACAGCTAGTACCACGATATATCACTTGAAGAAAGTGCATCCAGCGGTCTCCGGGACAGGAGGATTTGAACAATCGACACAGCCTACAATTACTTTGGTTTTAGCCGGGAGAAAAGTTGGAGCTCAAAAGGCAGAAGCAATTACCGAACAAATCTTTGAAATTATTTCAAATGACTTGTTGAGGTGGTGGATTTCGAAAGTTAATCAACTTCATTCAGCCTGAGTACAATAATACCATCAATAAGCCACAATAACCAGCCGGTTAGAAGATCGTTATGAAAAGAAAAAAGAAGAGCTAAAGATGGCGCTGAGTTCAGTTGAAAAGATCGCCCTCACAACTGGACCACACTAACAACAAGGGAAAGCTACATAACCATAACATGTCCTTACATAGACTAGTGTTAGACCGATATATCGGCCGGCCGATATTTTTACGTGTATCGGCATCGGCTGATATAAGGCTGCTGTGTTCGCCGATATATTTTTCCCGGCATTGTTTACAGACAGGCGTCCACAGGGCAGCTCTCACTGTCTTCAAACTCTCTTGCTCTCCCTCGCGCATATTAATCAAAATCAATTGAGAATTGACACGATGGTAAAAGGTCGGAAGATCGAAGTTTCACGTGGAGCATTGGGAGATTTTTTTCCTGAATTACCGCTTTACAAGAGATTAAGTTAAATGCACCTAAGCATTAAATGACTAGGTTGTAAATAGTTTAAAAATAAAGTATAGTACAGTTAGTGTGCACTTTATTATGCTGGTTGCTTGTTGCTACTGTTTGCAATAGTGTAATTATTTTATTTATGCTTAAATATTTATTTTCAGCCCTGAACTCTTTTTTTTTTCTTGTTCTACTTCATCTGTTTTTACTATTTGTTGAATATTGGGCTTTTTTTGTTCAATAAATGTTCCTTTTTTAAATTATCATCATGATCATTGTGTCATTTTTATGATGTAAATTGAGGGAGCAAAAGCAGTATCGGCTCCAAATATCGGCTCAAGAAAATCGGCAGCCTGTATCCGTCATCGGCTAAGGCTGATGAAAAAAAATCCATATCGGTCGATCCCTAACATAGACCCTTGAATGGCAAATGAAGTGCGCTGTCCTGCTTACAGAGAGCTTGAAGAAAAGTTCAAGTTAAACGAGGCCGCAGCTTCATGGGACATCGCAGAGAGCTTTAGACTGAACATCAGTGTCTGTGCCTGCTAAGGTTTGTCCTGTCTTGTGTTTGCAGGATTAATCACACCGTGATTCTGGATGACCCGTTTGATGATCCTGCGGGCCTCCCGGTTCCAGACCGATCGCCTGAACCCACTAAAGAGCAGCTGGATGTGAGTGTCTTCATTCAGTGCATAGTTCAAACTCATATTACAATACTGTGAGGTGCCACATTTATGTTTAGCATCATTTTAATGATGAAATTAGCGTGCAGAGTCGGCTACAAGAAAGCCATGATTTCCCAATTCACTAAAATTTCAGTCACGAGGCTTTGATTTCGTTCAGCGTTGCTTGATTTCTACAGTGCATGGCATGCATATTTTCATGTTTTATGCATTTCTTAATATCGTTGGTCTACCTCCATTCATGATTAATGAATACCGTTCACAGAAAGGTTGAGTTTTTATTTTGGGTGTGAGTCACGCTAAAAGAAGAGGGTTTTGTGATTCAAACTAGCTTGTTGAAACGAGTTTTTTCACGCAGATGAACAGAGTTATTGAACCAATTCTGAACCGCCTGAAATGAGACTGTAATTCCAGTTTTACTTTCTGCTCAAACCTGCTTAGTTCTTCTTCGTAACAAATTTGCATTAATGCCAGACAATGTCTCATTGGCTGCTCGCGAACAACATCTTCTTTGACCCTGTAGTTGTAGCCGAGGCCTAAAAGAGTTTGGTTTGTGTCAACATGTCGAGAAGACACTGTTTTCTGTGCCATCTGACCAATCAGAGGAGAGTAGACCAATCACTACGAAACAAAATGAAGAGCCTTTAAAATAGCATAATTGTAAATAATTATATAAAAGCAATCCTTAGGTCATGGGTTCAGTTCCTAGGAAGTGCATAAACTGATTATTTAATTATGTAATTTAACTACATGTATAACATTTAAAATATTAGGTTCATTATCAAACATCAGGTTCAGTACCTTTAACTGTAGTGGCTTAATGCTTTATAAATATGATTTATACTGCAGTGTAAGTGTGTGTGGGGAACTATTCAATACAGAAAGAGCAGGTGATGTGTTTAGTTTAAATGTGCTTTATTGATCGTCAATTGAATAATCCATGCTTGTTCATGTTCTAGAGTGGTCGGATCGGGGCAGATGAGGCCATAAACGATGATGAGGGAGATGCGGAGAAGCTGGATGAACTCATAAAGGAAAAGGAAGCAAAGACGCAAGCCATTTTACTGGAGATGGTACACTTCCTCTCTTCCACATGGTCTTTGACTGACACATGCTGTTCACTCTGTGAAGGTCTGAATGTTGGCTTGTTGTTGAAAGGTGGGCGATCTGCCAGATGCAGAAGTCAAACCTCCAGAGAACGTGCTGTTTGTGTGCAAACTGAACCCCGTGACCACTGATGAAGATCTGGAGATCATCTTCTCACGTTTCGGCCCCATTAAATGGTGAGATAATAGAAGATTTCACTGCTGTATTAGTTCCCATGATAGTTTAGGGCCTGAACCTCTGCAAGGGTTGATCCAAAGACTTTTACCTTTGTGCTCTTAACCTGCGCCCCTATTTTTGAGAATTTTCTGAAAACGACATACCCAAATGAAAATGTCTGCAGCTCTTAAACCCTATGGTCTATATTCATAATTCTGCTCTTGTTTTAAACTAGACACTTGAAATGTTGCTACCCAAGAGTCATAATAACTCTAAGTAATATGGGAACAGAGTAATATACATGTAAGTGACTCATGTTTTTAATTCAGGTAGGGAAAAGATTATGAGACTTTAATGTTAAGAGCCTGAAAATAACTTAGTTCACACTTGTTGTTCGGTTAGTTTGGTCCGGACCAAAAAACAAAAACAAAACATATAGTCCTGGTCTGCTTAGCGTTCACACTGGCATTTTTAACTGTGAACCTAAAGTTACCGAACCAAAGGCATACAGGCATCACAACCTGATTGGTCGGCTTTTATGTCGTATATTTCGCGACGGAGCTGCTTAGCGAACATTCAAAATAATGCTGTGTGCTGATTAAACACCATCATTGCATGTACATGTGGTTTTATTTTCACCAGCTGAGAGCTCACGAAGAGCTCATAACATGTTCAAAACATTCAGAACAGCAGCAGGATTTCCTCCGTTGTGCAGAAACGCAGATCTGCGTGTATTGATGAGGCACTTTTCCTCCTCGCTGCTCCACGTTTGCCCTCTACTCATGTTGGATACACAGATCTCTCCGCGTCGTCAAATCAGCTGACTTGTAGCGTCGCATCTTGTGACATCACGTCCTGTTTTTGGTTGGTTTACACGTCTTTGGTCCGTGTTGCGTTCATATATCAATCGAACCGCACCAGAGTTGGTTTGGACCGGACTGAGACCCGTCTCTTTAGCGTCTCGCTCCGCTTGTTTGGTGCGCACCAGGGTTCGGATGACAGCGTTCACATATGTTCAAATGAACCGCACTAACCCAGCAATCGCACCAGGGTTCGTTTAATCCAACCAAACATGACAAGTGTGAAGCCACCCTCAAATATAAAACTAAATATCTAATCATGTTATGATTCAAATATGAGGATGATTCTCTCAGTAATGTAGCTTCTGTGAGCTTTTGTGTAAAGAAAAGTCTAGGCGTCCTTTCAAAAATTCAGAACATTTGTAATTGTAGAGAGTAGTTTTTCATTCTAATAAATCAGCAATAAACTGCTAATTATAATGGATATACAGTTACTGAAACACTAAAGCAACTATTTACAGAAATTACAAAGTGTAAAAAACTCATTTAGTTGATAAGAAGTGTCACTCATAAGCCGTGTTTCCACCGCAGGAACTTTGGGCTGGTACTCTGTGTGTTTTGACCGCAGGGTCTAAATGAAGTTCCTGGTAAATATTTCCGCCTCCAAACGGCCCTGCTCGCGAGGTCGTACTTTTTCAAAGTTCAGGAACTTTCGGGGGCGGGACTTGTGCGCTGAACATGCTGATTGGTTGAGCTCACGCAGCATTTTATTTCAACCGGCATTTTTTAAAGTCTTTTGCGAGGTTTGTTCTGTGTTCAGCAAATATCAGTCTTGCTCTTTCTGTCTGATGACGCGTGTTCGTCTCAGCAATCTCACGGTCAATGTCCGTAATAGCTGATCATAACACACGTTGTCTTATTTTAAATCTAGCTTTCAGAATACGCTTTAGTATCAGTGCTCGTCTCTTTTCCGCCGTTTTGTTAATGACCTCTTTAGTAAACCAATACATAACCAGCAAAAGCAGCGCAGCTTGCATCTCCTCCACTTGTTATTGTTGCAGACAGTATCGCACAAAAGTGATTACAGTCCGTCTCTGACTGGGAGGAGCAGCCGCACGCAGTCCTACATCACCGGACTATTTTGCCTAATCTTCACGGTACTTCAGACCGCAGTGGAAACGCAGACAGGAGCAGATCTGAGGGGAAAAAGTTCCGGTAAAAAAATTTGTGGTACAAATTGTTCCGGGTAATTTCGGTGGAAACGGGGCTCATGTAAATATACATGTAAGTGACTCACGTTTTTTTTATGTGAACGTCGTCATAACATAATTTTCAACAGGCTCAGATGTGTCTAATATGATAAACCTTACCTCATACTCTATGTATCGACTGTGGCATAATAAAAGTCCCGCTGCTCGCGAGGTGTGTGTTGCGTTCATCTTATTAACAATCGCTCCAGCGGTTCCTCAGCTCCACAAAACTCGGTCCTGCTTCTGCTTCAGACTACAGCAACATTAATAATCACATCCATCAACATGATCTAGTCCTATCCCGATTCTTTCCCACCGGCTGTGAGGTGAAGACCACATGTCCCAAGATTCTGCGCTCAAACGTGCCGTCATCAAACTACGCCTTTGTTTTGAACAGGCGACCTCTAGCGGACGGAAAAGTTACAGTGTAGCTTTAAACTCATGAAACCCTGATGTAATGTAATATTTAAAGCACCTCATGTTGTTGATCACAAAGAATAGAATATATTTTCCTTCTCTTTGTATTTTTATATCAATATGGTACAAGATTATTCTACTCAAATCAATGTGATGAACAAGTTAGGTCAAAAGTAATCCAAAAGTAGTCTGATTATATTACCTTAAATATGTAATGTCATGGATTATGTTACTAACTACAATTTTTGTCATAATCAGTTTCGATTACAATTTGTAAGTAATCTACCCAGGTCTGATCCTAGTCATACACATGCTAATACGCAACTAGTTAATAATGAGTATTGACCTTAAACTAAAGTATTATCATAACATTTTAGTATTTATTTTAGTAATAGTTTTTTACTTTCCTATTCACATATTTGAAGTGTATAAACACACGTCAAGTCTTTTTTTAGTGTTATTTTTATTTTATGCATTTCTATTTTTTTTATATATATTGAATGATTTTCTTTGATAGAGAGAGGGCTGAGGGTTCACGTTCTTCTGGTACTATTTTAGCAGTAGGCAGTATGTATAGCACACACAGCATTCTCTCTATGCATGGAATGACCAGATGTGCATTATGCAATATACTCTATCCCATAATCCACTGTGCTCATCGTGACCTTCCATTTCCAAACTACTTCTTGACTACATACAGGGTTCGTACGGTGTTAAAAATAGCAATTTCCAGGTTTTGAAAAAATAAACCCAGAAAGATTTCGAAAATAATATCTCTGCAACAGTCGCAAATTGTACTTATTATTAAAACAAATAGCATTAATAGTTATTTATTTTAGTTAATATATGCTGCTATGATATTTACATTAGGTGATGAATACTTGCCTTAAAAGTCTAAAAATGTTGGTAAAGATGTGTATGAAACGTTACTCTGTACACATTGCACTGAATAGTGAAAGTGTATTTCTAATTTGTAAGCTGAATTGAACATGCAGTTCTGTGACCACACACAGCAGTGATGCATTAGTGCTCTTTGTTAAGTGCTTATTGTTTCATATAATTGTTTTATAGTAGGCTGTGTCCAGTGTGCTAGTATTCAGTTCTGACCATCGCCTGTGCCTGAATATTAATTTAATGCTGAAAGCCAGAGAAATGAATCAAAGTTCTAGTCTCTTCGTGTGTGTGTGTGTGTGTGTGTGTGATCCATGTATTGTTCTGTATGTTATCTGCTGGTTTTGATCTAACATGTTAATGTTCATTTGCAGTTGTGAGATCATCAGAGACTGGAAAACAGCAGAATCTCTGTGCTATGCCTTCATCGAGTTTGAAAAGGTTTGTAAAGTTTCCAATGACATTAAAGGATTAGTTCACTTTTAAATAAACTTTTGCTGATAATTTACTCACCCCCATGTCATTCAAGATGTCCATGTCTTTCTTTCTGCAGTCAAAAAGAAATTAAGGTTTTGGATGAGAACATTCCAGGATTTTTCTCCATATAATGGACTTCAATGGGCTCCAAACGGTTCAAGGTCCAAATGACAGTTTCAGTGCAGCTTCAAAGGGCTTTAAACGACACCAGATGATGAATAAGGGTCTTATCTAGCCAAACGATCGGTCATTTAAAAAATAAATAAAACAGTTAAAGTTTTATAAGCACAAATGCTCGCCTTGCTCTGTTCTGTGATGCGTGTTTGTGACGTCACGTAATGCGCAATTACGTTGAAAAGTACCGAGTCAGAGTTTACAAATGTGCGGAAGGAGGACCATATACACATATTCAAATGTCTTTATGTCAGTTTATCGTTTAAAATGCCCGTTTCGTGTGCGTATCTATCCTGGGTATTTTACTATTAGAAAAGCCTACAAGAAAATTTTCATCAGGACAGAAATTTGTGACTTTTCATAGATTTCCTAAACACAATCCTGAGCGATTGAAACTGTGGTTGCTCACGCGGCACATTTGTGCTTATAAAACTTTAACATTTTATTTAATTTTTTGAATGACTTATCGTTTCGCTAGATAAGCCCTTTTGAAGCTGCACTGAAACTGTCATTTGGACCTTGAACCGGTTGGAGCCCATTGAAGTCCATTATATGGAGAAAAATCCTGGACTGTTTTCATCAAAAACCTTAATTTCTTTTCGACTGCAGAAAGAAAGACATGGACATCTTGGATGAGATGGGGGTGAGTAAATAATCAGCAAAAGTTTATTTAAAAGTGAACTAATCCTTTAAGCTAGCTTTAGATCATAACTGAATTGAGTCTTGTGTCACTCTTAAAAAGGTAAATTTTGCGTTGAATGGCCTGCTTTTGAGTTTCTCATCATTCAGGGCATATATATGACATGTCATTTTGGAATAATGAATGCATTTGTGTATTATTTGATAAGGAGGAGGACTGTGAAAAAGCGTACTTCAAAATGGACAACGTGCTGATAGATGACCGTCGCATTCACGTGGACTTCAGCCAGTCTGTGTCTAAGATCAAATGGAAAGGCAAAGGTGAGTCTGTCCTCGTTTATTAAACACACACACACACACACACCCTGTGAAGCAGGGCTGGCCAACTCCGGTCCTGCAGAGTTCAGCTCCAACTCCGGATAAAACTCACCTGCCTGCAGCTTTCTAGTAACCCTTCAGACCTCTTCAGTTGATTTCCATAATTTAGTCTGGCCCAACCAGACGTTTAATAAACAAGGCGGTATATTTGTACTTATTTTTCCTGGAGTAGATGCCATTTACATTGTTCTGAGAGAGGACTCACCCACATTTTGCTTCCGACGCCCATGTGTGAGAGACGCTTCTGGAGGATCTTCAACCCAATCATTCTGAAGACAGACTTTGACGTTTCAGAACGATCAAACCAACACTTGAGATGCTGGGATGCGAATGGTCCGCTGGTTAATCCAGTTATCCAATCACATCCTCTGTTGAGTTTTTGTTGCACATCGAGGGATAAATGTGCTTCCATCGTAGTTTATGCGCACGTCTTCTTATCAGATAAAAAAATTATCCATCTCAATTGGCGCATACGTTTTATTTGTGCTGCTCAGTTGTTGTTTATCTACAGTGTTCAAGGCCCTTTGACACCGGACGCGTAACGAAAAAGCGAATAGTTTGCTTCAAAACCGTTCACATCAGCCGCGACACGAATTTGCGATGTCTGTGATGTTTCAGAGCTCCAACACTCCAAAACAGTTGCGGCGACAGCTGAGAAAACACAGACACTTCCTCATCCAGTGAAGACGAGCTTTTCATTTTATTTAAAAGACCGAAAAGAAGGTTTTGGGTGCACCCAGTCTAATGTGGCGTTCACACCGGACGCGATTCGCGCGAATAATTCGCGCTAATCGCGCGAAGGTGGACGCGTGTACATTTTGAGTTTACTCGCGCGAATCGCGCGTGACATTCACTGCACAACAGATGCGAATTCGCGTCATGGGCGGGGCTTCCGCCAGCAGCTCGTCTCGTTGAGAAATGGCTGACATGGGCTGTGTTTACATGTCTTTTTTTTTTTTCATATCTACTGTTAATGTGTGACAAAACGTAGTTTTAAGACTTTTTCAGTCGATAATGTAGTTGTTTAAAGCTCAAATCTGTGGATTATTTACATAAACAGTGCCTATTTGAATATTTTATCTGCCGTTGTCGGAGCTGTGAGCTCCAGCGGACAGCGCGCTCAGCGCACGTGAAAGCCGGCGAGGGCAACCTTTCCTCGGCCAGTCCTTCTGCCGTCTCCCGCTGGCTCTGATGTCTCTGTGGTGTGTCTCCAGCTATAATTCGTCTTGTAACGGCCGATCTTTGGTCTCATGGATCTATAATTTGTTCCCTGGCAAATCGTTTAGGCTGAGGGCAAAGATAAGTTTCATTACTTTATATTTTTAGGCTATAACTGTACGTTGCAGTTGTAACGTTAGCCTACTAGCACTGACTTTGAATGTTTGACTGCATTGTTTGCTTTATTTCATGTATAGCTTGTTATACATTACTTATACTTTTGTATTATTGATCATACATAAACTTGCATTTAACAAAAAGAGACTGTGTTGTGTTTCATGTCATTTAATGTTATCACAGTGATAATCATATTGTCTGAACCAGATATTAATATACAGATTTTCTCATCATTGTTGTCACTACTAGAGCAAGCTCCTGATTGGTTAACGCGGCGCGAAATATCCGCCAAAGTTCAGATTTTTCAACTTGAGCGTTTCGCGCGATTCGCGCGAATCGCGCGTTCAAAACGCTCAAGTCGCGTCCTTCTCGCCGCCTCAATCGCGCGAATCTCGCCGCCTCATTCGCGCGAATCGCGCCGCAGAATGCCATTTCGCGTCTCTGCATTGACTTAACATGTAAATCACTCGCGCGAATCGCGTCCGGTGTGAACGCACCATAAGAACAGAGAGCAGAGCTCGACATTAAGCTTGTGCACGTGCTTGTCCTTCAGACAAGTCAATCTGTCATTCACTTGTCTGGAAAAAAATCTATTTTTTTTGTGTGTTGTGTTAATATAATTTATTCTGAAGCAATCTTCTCACCAGTGTTCAATCAGCTTTTGACTTATTTAAATCTGCGTATATGTGATATTTTTACCTTTTATAAAGGGCATTTTCCCCCTAATCTTATTAAATATAGGATATGCTTCAGCTTTCCTTTTATATTCTTAAATTTGATCTATAAATTAAGGACACCATAGGGCTGTTACCAATCAAATTAAATAATTTACACTAAAAAATATTAAATAATGCAGTTTATTAATAAAGTTATGAGATTGTTTTAAATATTTTTTCAATATACAAATAAGAAAAGTTGGAAAGAATGTTTAAACATGAAACCGAACCGCCAGTAGGTGAATCATTCACTAACACATGTTGCTGTGAGATGCATTATGGTTCTGCTGTGATCTTTGTTTGGAACTATATTTGCTGCTGAAATCGAACAAAAACACTCAATATTGCATCTAAAATGTAAGTTATATATGTTTATGGAACTGTCGTATGAAATCAGTGTCATTTTCAGTCGTGATGTTATTCAGGAAAACAGCACTCTAGGTAATGTGACGTTGCACCTGTATCATTATGTTAGAAACATAAATAAACTACATTTTTACTGTAGTGTGTTAACGGAGTTTCTCAGTGGTGCACATTAGTTTTGATTTCTCCTCGTGAGGCTGCGCGAGCGTTCATTTACATCAGTTCATTATATATTATTATCCACTATCGATCGCCACTTACACTAATGAATGCAGAATCATTCTTGCATATTGGTGATTCCCTAGTTATTTTTTGTTAATGACGTTTTATCAGGCTACTTGTCAGGTCGGGCAAGTAAAATGATCTTTCACTTGCCCCTTCAGAAAATCCACTTGTCCCGGACGAGCGTTAATGTCGAGCCCTGGAGAGTCTGAAGGGGAGTATCATGCTAATCTTGTACAGGAGCTAAAACTTTATCATGGCCGGTTCCGCTCTTACTTTCCAATGTCCGTGGGACAATTTGAGAAGCTCCTCCAGAGACCGTAGCAGCGCATCTGAGGAGACAAACACACACTCCAGGAACCAATCGATCCAGAGTCACAATGTAAACATTTCAGTGCCACAGTCGTACTGACGGAAACGCATTCACTTACCATAGTCATGGACACAATTAGGTTTAGAAAAAAATCTACGAGTTTTAACTCAAAAGGTGATGTTATGGTTGTCTGTAGCCTACAGTGGGCAAACACAGCTGTAACTGTAACTAACGCTACGGCAATGGTTAATGTAGATTGAATAGCTAATGACATCAACTGGACATTTTCACACCTTTGTTTCCTTGTATGTGATTGGTTTAAGCCTTTTCTGTCATTGCGAGTGTTTTAAAAAATCGGCATCAAAATGGGAAAAAATAAACGTTTTTTTTCGCCACCGCACATTCACGTTCGGTGTGGAAGCACTCATTACACAAACAGCTGATCAAAAAATAAAACCATCGCACAAATTATTCATGCGTCAAAATCGCGCCCAGTGTGAAAGGACCTTAACACATCAACATTAAATGCAAATCTATTATTAATACAACTAAATTAAAGGTAGTATATGCAGTGGTTAATATTTTTATTGTCTGAATTTTTCGTTTCTAGGTGGGAAGTACACCAAAGAGGATTTTAAGGCCTATGAGAAAGACCTGGACAACAAATCCAAACTGGCTTTGAAAGACAAAGTCAGAAGCAAGCAGGAGTATCCTTCTAATAATCTCTTCACGTTTAAATCATACTGGGACTATTGTATTTCACTCTGTGGGATTTATGCTTAATTAACTCTCCAAAGAGGTTTACAGTAGATGCAGTGCAGAGATGGTCAGGCTTTAGTCATGAGATCATCAAACTCTGACGAGGAGCTCGAGTTATTTTGTGCTTTTGTTGTAACCATTACACATCAATGGCTATAAATGACTGCTTTAAAGGGTAACTAAACCCTAAACCAACTTTTTTTAGTTAATGATCTGTAATACTGGGGCTTTATTAATGCTGTTCATTGAGTCGAGTAAATGTTTTGACATTTGAGTATAAAGTGTTTTAATTCTATAAAATTTGGTGTAAAACCGCCAAAGTGCTGCCCTCTTAAGGTTGAACGGTGGCTACTGCAGTTGAATTTTTCTATTAGATGTTGTGGGTCATCGTGACGTAGGATGGCACCTCCAACGGCTCACTATCCGCGCCCCTGGCACGAGCTCACCACGCCCTCAGAAATGTTTCCCCCAATCACACGATGAGAACGACTTCACTCCAGTATGAACTGTCATATTACATGAAGTAAACATTATGAATGAAACTCACTTGACACTTGCTTTAACATTGTATTGAAGAAAATGCGGTTAAATAATGCAGTTGTCAGTACACGTCAGGCTTTTCTTGCAATATTATTGCCGCCCGTCATGTGTACAGATAATTTTCATACATGAGACGCGCTTTCAAACCCTGACACGCAAGTGGTTGCCACGGACGCAGATAGATTAGGTCAGTTCTCTTGCGCGGCTGCTTCACTAGCATCGTCGGCATCGGGAGTTAACGCAGTTTGAGCAGCGGCTCGCATTGATAAGGCTCCGGGTTTGTGTCTGTTACAGACAATCCACCCTCCTCCACTTCAGGTGAAGGTAGGAGAAATGACCGCTCTGTTGCAAAGCTGGCGTCACTCCAGTCATTCTCCATCTCTGCGACTCGCGAGTCTGACAACTGTCAATCAATCCGTCACTGCGGGTCTCAGGTGCACGCCCTCCACTCAGCCCCGCCCTCGGTTCGTCCCCTCTGTGTCCGCCGGGCTCTGCCCACTTTTCCAGCATTTTTTGAAAATTGCCAGTGGGTGGAGTTAAGCTCTGAGCAGGGGTTTAGTTACCCTTTAATCTTTTGGTTTTAATCTCTTAACCTGCTTTACCTATAGCAGTAGCTTAAAGAGGTCATGAACTGCATCGTTTTATAATGTTTCCTGTGGTGCACTTATAATGTTAGTATGATTTTTACATCAAATATTGTCATAATTTAGAAATGAAAGGCATTTTTCAGATTTGAACGCTTTGTTTGTGCTGTGAGACTTCAGTGTAAACGCCCACTGCTGTGATTGGCCACTGTGAGACTTCAGTGTAAACGCCCACTGCTGTGATTGGCCACTGTGAGACTTCAGTGTAAACGCCCACTGCTGTGATTGGCTGCTGTGAGACTTCAGTGTAAACGCCCACTGCTGTGATTGGCCGCTGTGAGACTTCAGTGTAAACGCCCACTGCTGTGATTGGCCACTGTGAGACTTCAGTGTAAACGCCCACTGCTGTGATTGGCCGCTGTGAGACTTCAGTGTAAACGCCCACTGCTGTGATTGGCCACTGTGAGACTTCAGTGTAAACGCCCACTGCTGTGATTGGCCACTGTGAGACTTCAGTGTAAACGCCCACTGCTGTGATTGGCCACTGTGAGACTTCAGTGTAAACGCCCACTGCTGTGATTGGCCACTGTGAGACTTCAGTGTAAACGCCCACTGCTGTGATTGGCCACTGTGAGACTTCAGTGTAAACGCCCACTGCTGTGATTGGCCACTGTGAGACTTCAGTGTAAACGCCCACTGCTGTGATTGGCCACTGTGAGACTTCAGTGTAAACGCCCACTGCTGTGATTGGCCACTGTGAGACTTCAGTGTAAACGCCCACTGCTGTGATTGGCCACTGTGAGACTTCAGTGTAAACGCCCACTGCTGTGATTGGCCACTGTGAGACTTCAGTGTAAACGCCCACTGCTGTGATTGGCCACTGTGAGACTTCAGTGTAAACGCCCACTGCTGTGATTGGACATCTTTGCTCTTCTCTCCTCGTCATCTCACTAACACTCCAGTGGGCGGGGCCAGAGTTGTGATGATGAAGTGGGCGTTGATCTTTCTCCATCTATCACAGGCTCATTCCCCAACAAGAATTGTTTTTTAACATGCGGCGTACTACACTACACTAATTTAAATGCATTACAAAGACCTTTTCTCTGGAATAACATGCACTTGGTTTTAAACGAGTGAAAACAGATAGGAAATCTTCCCACAAGTGAGCACTTCTTAACGGTTTTCTAAAGCTCCCGTTATGAGCTTCTCTTAGATGAAGATGAGGATGACAGAAGGAAGGACGACCGAGAGAAACGAGACCGCAAACGACACTCAGACAACGAGAGGAGCAAGGACAAAAAACCCAAGGTATGATGAACAGTTGAGTGGTTCTCACCTGTTTTTCTTCAGACTCGGCTCTATAATGTTTACCCCTTTTTTTCATATAACAAAGTCAGTACCTCTATCAGCCCCAGAGCAGACAGAGGCAGGCCAACAGAAGGAAGCAGGAGATAAAGTGATGGTAAAAATCAGCAGATTTTATTGACTAATCTTTGTTGGGTCTTGATCTGACCTGCACAAAATCAACAAGTGTTATTATAACAAAGACAAATGACTGCTTCACAAACCTTGAGATGGAGCCGTTCTCGTATCTCTACACCGCACACAACAGGATAAATAATATAAAATAAACACCTTTTAAATGTGTGCCATATAAACTGCAATTAGAATGCTTTACGAATTAATTTAAACATTTTACAAATGTGAAACGGCTGATATGAATCTAATTGATGCAGATTCTTAATTAGAAATTATATTGCAAAAAGAAATACATGACTGTGAAAATAAAGGCACAATTGCAAGAATTAAATTAATATTTTCACATTCTTTAAATGTACTATAAATAGTGCTGTCAATCGATTAAATGAGTTTTTTTTATATTATAATACAAATAATTGTTCAGTTACTCTCCAAATTAATGTAGAAACAACTTAAAGACAGTATATTTTAAAGCAGTGTAAATATTATCTATTGCTAAGAAAATGTCACTAAGTGCAAATAGCTGTAGATGTTATTTACTAAGTGAAAATAGTGATATATTCTATTTACACCATGTAAAAGTAGTTATTTGCAATATGTGTAAATAATAATGACATGCAATTTATACTTTATTTTGACAGATACATACTATTTGCACCTCAGTGTTGTTGTACATTAACAGGATGCTATAATAACAGAGTGTAAATTATTATATTTATTAAAATTATTAAATGGATGCCGCCTTAATGGGACAATAAAAGCCCTCCACATTTAGAACATTTTCCTATTTTTTATTGAAAGTAAAAGCCTTTCCGATGTGATGTGTGATGGGAAAAGGGAGAAGAGCGAGCTCTGCAAAAGGCGGATTCGAACCCGGGTGATCGCGTCAAAATCAAGACCCTTAACCCCTTAATTGTCACCCCCCGCTTTTTGAGAATATCCAAACTTAAAGGGCTGTAATTCAAGAGTGCTTTGGAATATAGACCAAGGGTGGTCTCGTTTTAAAGAAGACACTCGGCAGATTATTGCTGATGTGAAAGCATTTCAAAATATTAAAGTGTGAAAAAGCTATGGGAGTTAAAATTTACTGTAACTGAAAAATACTGTAATATATATATTTTACAAAAACATTTTTACTATAAAATTACTATAAAATCACTCACTGCTCTTGACTGAATAACTTTAATACAGTAGCTTTAATAAGAATCAATGTATATTTTATAGTGAAGTATATGTAGTGTTTTATTTGTACATTTATTAATTCAATGTCATGCTTAAATGCTGCTGTACAGCTGCCAGTGTAAATCTTTATATACATTTATTTTATATTATACTATACACTAGGAATGTGTACAAGAGTTTTTTTTAAGTAAAGTTTTAAGTTTAAGTAAGGTTTTTCAAGTCTTTTAAGTAAAATAAAGAAAGAGTATTGCAATAAAAAAGTATTTTTTCTCCTTAACCTCTTGCTGTTCCTGTTGCCTAAGAATAGAATAGCAAAAAACTGATGCGACAAGCCATCAGAACCGAACCGAACCCAAAACCGTGGGTAAAAACCGAGGGATGTATTGAACCGTGGACTAACCGTATTGTTGCATCCCTACTATAGAGTATGGAAGTATGCATATTTGGACACACTGTTAGTCTTGAGAGAGAATTCACCCTTCGCCACAAGTTTGATTGACAGGCGATCTGACCAATCACATCGCCGAATTTGCCGTTTTGTCCGACAAAGCAGTCAGGAGAGTTAGTAGATTATCGTCGGTGCACTTGAACTTGAAAAACGGTGTCTTTCCGTGTTTGAAACAACATTTCTTTTAGTGTTCATTCATGTTTATTTCATGCTTATCAATGAACTAGAAGGAAGAGACGATCGGTTCACGAGCTCTGTCCTGTCTATCGGCGTGTTGTCAGTGTCCTCTTTGCTCCGCGATGTATTTTCTCTATGTGAGAACGTGTGTGTGTGTGTGTGTGTGTGTGTGTGAGAGCGCCATGGCTTGCCGGACATAGCAACAGTAACTAAAGGGGGCGGGTCTTTGCGAACGGTCAATTGACAGTGTTTTTGATCAGCTGTCAAATCAGTTACCAAATGAAATCGGTCTTTGTCCCTTTTTCTGTGTTTGTATTCTCTTCCGTGCCTCACTATTAGTATTTTGTCTTTTAGGATCGCGATGAGAGTCGGCGAGAGAAAGGCAGACAGCGCTCGCGCTCCAGAGACCGAGAGAGACCTAAGGACAAACAGAGAGACCGCGATCACAAACGACACCGGCGGGACCGCAGCCGCAGCCCCAAGAGATCCAAGTATTACAGCTGACCGTCCACAGAGCAGGTGTCCGCACAACTTCCTGATTTCAGCCCAGTGGGAGAAACAAAACACAGCTTTAGGGTCATTTTCTTACATGGGAAGAAATAGCATTCAATGTGTGTACATTTTGAAGATTGCAAATTTGTGGAATGTTAGTAAAGTCAAAGTTTGTGAAAATCTAACATGTTTGTTGATGCAGATTTATAGAGCCGTCGTCCCTACAGGTTTATGAGTGTGTATGAACACCCAGGGCTGCCACAGAAACTCACATAAGCTCTCTGTTCTCAACCAAAACTTCTGTTCCTTTCCGGTTTTGGAGACGTCCTATGGTGCTTCATATTTAGCAAGTCAAAAGGAAAAATATAAAAATACACGTTGAACATTTCTACACCTCATTTTTAAGTTACCACTGGTTCGGTGTAGCAGTTTTACAAAATTGCTTTTTATTTATTTTTTATATTTTGCAGTGGTTTACTGAAGAAGAAGAAAAGTGTCTGTCCTTGAATTAATTAAATTATATATAAAAGTTTATTGAAGATATTTCTGTAAGTTATATATGGAGCCCTTACTTGCACATTAATATTAAAGGTTAACAACAGAGCCCAAACTATTAGCCGTAATTCAGTTGCTATTTATTTTTAGATATAATAATCAAAACTCAAATAACACATTGTATGCAAACATGTAAATTTCACATAAGGCAGTTTTCGCATTAACTTCTAAATAGTTTTTTGTCCAATTCGTTGTTGAAATATAAAAATGTATACAGTGTCTGTCATTTTCATGACAGGTTTATTTAACATGCATGAAATGATCAAGACATCACTAACAGGTTAAGTAGAATATAATAAATGTAACAGCTAATATAGAGCATATATTTAGGGAAAGAGTTGATTTCTCTAGTGAATAAAGTTCTGTGGACACTGAATGACGGCCTGAGGTAAATGTGATGCTAACGTTACATGTCATTGTTTAGTTTATAAGCAGTTATATTGACGTCTTTCCGCCGTTGAAACACTGATTGAGAGATTACACCACATATACACATGACCGTAAGTTGTATTGTATCCTCAGCATACCTTCAGATGTTCATTCATGTTTATTCTTTAGTAAGAGATGATCGATCGCCTTCACAGATGATCTTGAACTGTGATCAGTGACCAGTCATGCCACATAGAGCGTAAAAAAAGCCGAAAAGCGACCAGTTTGCAGGTGGGTGAATGTGAGGCAATATGTAAAGCGCTTTGGATGACCATGGGTCTTGAAAGCGCTATATAAATGCAGTTAATTTACCACAAGTGTGAACGCTGCCATCTGACCCCTGGTGGACACGAACACCAACTCGCTCTGCTTCCAAACTAACTCTGGTTCATATTTCATTCAAACCACACCAAAGACAGGTAAACGAACCAAAAACAGGAACATGTGACACTAAAAAGGAGTTTGAGTCGCTTAAAACGTGCATTTGAAAAAGCTATACAAGTCAAACATCTTTCCAAACACGAGAAGCATTTATAAGCCTCTTGTCCAACTCAAGACACCATTTAATAACCTGTTTTCATGCCAAACTCACTTCATAACGCACTTTTAAATAGAGGCGTAAGTTAGTGTCAGAGTACTTGTGGTTAGCTTGGGCTGCCACGCAATAAAGTCATCCCAAATGGACTCATTTCTTGTTGGGTAGGATGTTTCGACAGAAATATTTCGGCAGTTATAACTGAACTTCAGTTAGCCACTTTACAAATCCTACTGTGGTGAAAGCTTAGCTCATGAATATTAACACAGAGCAGTCAGTGTTTCCACATGGAGGGATAATCAGTCACATCACAACAGCTAAAAATGTGCATTTCATTTAGTCGTTCCTCAGCATCAGTTTTAGGCAGTGGGCCTGATGTGCAGCTGATATAATCAGTCATTGTAGATTGAACTAGACACATGAGGAACGTGCTGGCTTTAGCTCGGTGTGGGGAAGTGCAGGTAATCAGTATCCTACTGCCATAATCCAGCAAATGCTATTCTGGGTATTAAAAGCTGTTAAAATGGCTTCTACACACAAAAATTAATCTGTTAATAGGCGTTTTGGTGTCTGTGCATTGGTCCCAAATGGTATTGTGGGTAATAAATATACTGATTTGTCATTTTTAGTTCATTTGAACACATTACCTACTTGACAATCACACTTGTACCTACTGAGACATGACTATATATGGTCGAAATAAAATTAAGAAACCATTTTTATTAATGGTTTTAATAAAATAAACATTTGTAACACTTTATTCTAGGGTTCAATTTCCACTATGAACCAGTTGCTTATTAGCATGCATATTACTATATTATCAGTACTTATAAAGCACATATGCCTTATTCTACATCCCTTAATCAAACCCAATACATAAACTACCTTACTAATTATTAATAAGTAGTAAATGAGGAGTTTGAGACAAAAGTTGTAGTTAACACACTGTAAAAAAATGTTGTTGGTTTAACTTTAAGTTGCCTTAAAATTGAGTTAATTGAAATTAAACATTTGAGTTATTACAATGAAGGAAATTGGTTTAATAAATAAACTCATGTTATCTGAACCACATAAAAAGATAAATCATAGCACAATTTGGCATGTTTCACTGCATTATTACAAATAAAACAATTATGCAATGTGCTTACAAAATCTTTGAATAAATGGTGATGTCGATTCTCAAAAATGTTCATTGTATTAACTCAAATTTTTAATTTCGATGAACTCAAAATGAAGGCAACCAGGTAACTTATTTTAAATATTTGTTTATAGTGTAGTGAATGTGTTCCCCATACTAAAGTGCTACCTACATTTAAGTTGCATTTTGCAATAAGACGTCTATAATTTTGAGTTATGTATTCGTATATTCAACCCAACATCATTAATATACAGCAATTATTTTCCTGAAATTCAATTAAAAAAAAACTCACAAGTACACAGTTAATAGTTATTAACTTTATTGAAAGCATCAAGCTCTAGGTACAGATATATTTAGCACATCTTGACCAACCAAAGAAATCGCAAGAGAATTGGAACAGCAGTTTCCCCTTCCAACTTCCTGTGAAATTCCCACAACAGAACCATTCCTACAGAGTTCCCTTCCCAACCTAAAGCGGCTGGAAAGAGAGTAGAAGATGAAAAAAATCATTTGAAAAGTTCTCCCCACCTCGGAATAGGGCCAGGAAAAACAAAAGGTAAAGTATATGTGTATATACTTGGTCCGCAACATCAATGCATAATGTGTATATGTAGAAATCCCACGTATAAAGGCCAGAAAAATGTCCGTCCAAAGAAAGTGTGATATGCGATCATGCTCGTGTTAGTTCTAGCAGTGGTCCATGTGTGTGTGTGTGTGTGTGTGTGTCAGTTACATTGAGTGCTACTGTAAACATCCAGCGAGCCGGATTTAAGAGACATTCATTACTAGACTGGATCTCTCTCTAGCTGAAGGTGTTTCTCAAACATCCTCCTCAGAACAACACCAGCATGGGGAGGCCAAAATAAAGACCGTACACACTGCGCATCGCACATCAAACGCCGTTTGTTAGATCGCACAAACAGAAATTAAAAAGCACAGTGAACATCCTGCCACACGCAACAGAAAGAGGGCATGATCTGGAGAGGTGGACAAACCTACTGCAAAAAAAATCTGGCAACAACAACAAAAAAAATTTAATTTATGCAGCCGTGGGGTGTGGAATGATCCGGGTCAACCCTGACATGCTCAGATCAGTGTGTGCCTATTGTCTGAGAGAGAGGACGGGTTTTGTTTAGAAAAAGAAAAATGCTTTGCTGTGATCGGCACACGGAAGCAAAAGTGTGTGTCCGACGGTTTCAATTGAAAAGCCTAGGGTCCTTCACAATGACTGAAACCAATTGGTTTCTTCTACACATGCTACATTATTATTATTATTTGGAAAAAGCCATCCTTGCAACACCGTTTTAAACTTGATACATTCACGATAAAGGCCTTTTTTTCTTTTGAGGAAAGGAAGACGACGGTTGACTTTCACCATAACGGTTATATATTGCAGATTATACACTGTTGACAATCAAGGCAACACTAACTCTTTTGAAACATTCACTTCCCTAGTACTCAATAAAGACGACACCTGGAAAGCTGGAGAAAATCAGATATTTTTTGGAGTATCTTCAAACAGAAATACAGCTAATATTTCTACGTTTTCACGAACTTTAAGCCAGAATATCTGAAGTGTTTTTAGGGTTAGCTAGCTAAACACAGTAGTGATTTAAGCATATTATAAAACATAATGTGTTTTGGATTGGTCGGTAGACTAGACCGATCTGAGCATGTCAGGGTCCTTGCCTAGTGGGGTCGGAAACCCTGTCTGTGGGGGATTCGAGGGGACACTTGCAGGAAGTGAAGGGAGCATTGCATGTATTGGGATGGTGTGACATGCCTCACACACACCTCCAAGAACTCTACATGCACTTCAAGAGCACAGCAAGAATGGGCTAGAATATCTACAGAGACACGAGAAGAGCTTTCATGCACAATATCTACGTCATAGGTACAAGAATGCATAAATGTTAAACTCAGGGAAGATCTACGGCCAGAAGACTCCACGCACGAACACCGCCTCTCCACTACAAGACTACACCGGCCGCCGAGATGCTCGTCGCAGCGGCAGGCTCTCTTTTTACGCTTCTTCATTTCGGAGGTTCAGCTCGGGTTCTGCTGGGGGTTCTTGGCGTAACTGGTGAAGACGAAATTGTAGTCGTTGAAGTGGGCCAGCTGGCGGTCCAGGCGGCGGTAGCCCTCGAGTTTCTGGGGCGAAGAGAAAACGCTGCGACATTTGGAGCTCTGTTAGGAACGAGACGAGAAGGCAACAGTGAATGAGTTTCAGCGACTGACACCACCTCGGAATCACTCCAGGCTGGACTTCAGCAACAGAGCAATGGAAAAAATACACACTGACTTTGTGGTAGAAAATTATGATTTTATCAAAATAAACATTTAAACACACTGCAATTAGAAGGCCCGAAACATTGCCTTGCCTCCTGATTACAAAAATACATTCAAAAGTAGGGTTGAGTATCAATACTGGTCTCGAACATCGGTGCCAAACCGATACTTTTAAAACGGTACCGTGCCTAAACCGATACTTTTATAACGGTACCGTGCCTAAACCGATACTTTTATAACGGTACCGTGCCTAAACCGATACTTTTATAACGGTACCGTGCCTAAACCGATACTTTTATAACGGTACCGTGCCTAAACCGATACTTTTATAACGGTACCGTGCCAAACCGATACTTTTATAACGGTACCGTGCCTAAACCGATACTTTTATAACGGTACCGTGCCTAAACCGATACTTTTATAACGGTACCGTGCCTAAACCGATACTTTTATAACGGTACCGTGCCTAAACCGATACTTTTATAACGGTACCGTGCCTAAACCGATACTTTTATAACGGTACCGTGCCTAAACCGATACTTTTATAACGGTACCGTGCCTAAACCGATACTTTTATAACGGTACCGTGCCTAAACCGATACTTTTATAACGGTACCGTGCCTAAACTGATACTTTTATAACGGTACCGTGCCTAAACCGATACTTTTATAACGGTACCGTGCCTAAACCGATACTTTTATAACGGTACCGTGCCTAAACCGATACTTTTATAACGGTACCGTGCCTAAACTGATACTTTTATAACGGTACCGTGCCTAAACCGATACTTTTATAACAGTACCAGTGCCTAAACTGATACTTTTAAAACGGTACCGGTGCCTAAACCGATACTTTTAAAACGGTACCGGTGCCAAACCGATACTTTTAAAACGGTACCGTGCCTGAATGGTGTCAAACCGATACTTTTAAAACGGTACCGGTGCCTAAGCCGATACTTTTAAAACAGTACCGGTGCCTAAACCGATACTTTTAAAACGGTACCGGTGCCTAAGCCGATACTTTTAAAACAGTACCGGTGCCTAAACCGATACTTTTAAAACGGTACCGGTGCCAAACTGATACTTTTAAAACGGTACTGTGCCTAAACGGTGTCAACCCGATACTTTTAAGACAGTAGTGTGCCTAAACCGATACTTTTAAAATGGTACCATGCCTAAACGGTGTCAAACCGATACTTTTTAAACAGTACCGTGCCTAAATGGTGTCAAACCGATACTTTTAAAACAGTACCGTGCCTAAATGGTGTCAAACCAATACTTTTAAAACCGTACCGTGCCTAAATGGTGTCAAACCGACACTTAAAACGGTACCGTGCCTAAACCGATACTTTTAAAACGGTACCGTGCCTAAACCGATACTTTTAAAACGGTACCGTGCCTGAATGGTGTCAAACCGATACTTTTAAAACGGTACCGTGCCTGAATGGTGTCAAACCGATACTTTTAAAACGGTACCGTGCCTAAACCGATACTTTTAAAACGGTACCGTGCCTAAACCGATACTTTTAAAACGGTACTGTGCCTAAACCAATACTTTTAAAACGGTACCGTGCCTAAACCGATACTTTTAAAACGGTACCGTGCCTAAACCGATACTTTTAAAACGGTACCGTGCCTGAATGGTGTCAAACCGATACTTTTAAAACGGTACCGTGCCTAAACCGATACTTTTAAAACGGTACTGTGCCTAAACCGATACTTTTAAAACGGTACCGTGCCTGAATGGTGTCAAACCGATACTTTTAAAACGGTACCGTGCCTAAACCGATACTTTTAAAACGGTACCGTGCCTGAATGGTGTCAAACCGATACTTTTAAAACGGTACCGTGCCTAAACCGATACTTTTAAAACGGTACCGTGCCTAAACCGATACTTTTAAAACGGTACTGTGCCTAAACCGATACTTTTAAAACGGTACTGTGCCTAAACCAATACTTTTAAAACGGTACCGTGCCTAAGCCGATACTTTTAAAACGGTACCGTGCCTAAGCCGATACTTTTAAAACCGTACCGGTGCCTAAACGGTGCCAAACCGATACTTTTAAAACTGTACCGGTGCCTAAACCGATACTTTTAAAACTGTACCGTGCCTAAACGATGCCAAACCGGTACTTTTAAAACTTATAGGTTTGGCACCGTTGGCACCTATGGTTAGTAACTATATAATGTTTATCTGATGTGAATTAAACACGCAAATTAGTCAAATTATAACTGTCTGAAAGGATTGTCATTCCCGATATAGACATCAGTGTGTTTTTGCTTGTAATTATGAGCATTTAAATGTCTGAAACCGAAGATAAACATGATGTGGTTGAAAACACTGAATAGTTGTGATGTGACGAGTGCTGAGTGTCTGTCTCTGGATCGGTGCCAGCCAAAGCGCAAAAGCACGTTGAATTTAAGTGGCACCGAAATCTGCATTCTGATTCGGTCCGGTTATATAGGTACCAGTGCCAATACCCAACCCTATTCATAAGTAATATAGTTATTATGAAAGGAATTGACCACAGGCCGTTGAAATATCAGAAAAATAATGCACACCCGAGGTGGTAATGGCATCAATTATTCTGTGTATACTACGGTTATGGCCTCAAAATGTTCATATTTCAAGACACGTTTTAGTCCTTAAAATGCTTGTGTGGACATGATAAACAATTTTACATAATAAAACATCATTTTGTGGCAAAGACATGGAAATCATTTGTTGTTTTTATCCTATTGTACTCTATATTTGTTTTGGTTCTTTTGCTGTTGTCGGCTGTAAGGACCTTTGAACTGAAATCATTTGGAGGAGTGATATGGAACTGTAATGCAGTCAAAACCTGCTGGAACTACTTTAGCCGTGCATTTCCTTGAAAATAATTGCACACCTTAGAACTAGAGATGTTAATGAACGTGTACCGGTATCACCGGGAGGGGGTGGTGATGGGGTTTTCCCTCTTTTGCACCTCGCTCAGGCTATTCAAAATGGTGCAGAGCGAGTGTTTTCAATTAATTCCTTTGGAAGTTGAGCTGCCATAAGAATGAACTGGAAATGCTCCGCACCAGTGGACACACGCCATAATGAATGGCCATGCGCATTTTACTTTCGCTTTAGAATTAGCGCCCATTCAGGGACGTCAATTGCTTGAACGGTGGGTGCATTATTATTCTTAATGAAAAACACAACAACAAAACAATACAATGACAAACTCGCTTAAATAGGCGCATTTACGTTTCGCTTTGAAACCAAATCTTCCGCCATCATCTTGTCAGTCAGCTCCTCACTCTCGTGATGAATGAAATCTGACTCCTGCTTCTGGTCTGTGCTGCCACTCTCTGCGCGGTGTTGATTAGTTGCATAATGTACCTGATTGACGAAAAGCGTCGTCACAAATTTCCCTGGATTGAAGACATCCACGACCTTGCAGATAAGCTCATCGTAGGACGTCTGGGAGAGGTTGGTTTCAAAGCTGACATAAGAGAACTCTGGTTCAGGGGTGATGTGAATCGTCCAGTAAGTTCCCTAGAAAGACAACCGATCTTAAAATCAAAACAGAGCAACTTTAGATAACGATCCTCACAAAGAAACCACGTTAAATGAGTCTTACATCCGTTTTCATTCCATTCATGGAGTATCCACAAGGGTTGAACATTGTGGCATCAATCACTGAACCTGGAATCAGGTCACGAATTCCACTCATCTGTGAAGACAAAGACTACATTCAAGTAGGGCTGGGCAATAAAAATGATAACATCACGATACAATTATCACAAAAGTTTGATAAATGTTCAAACGACAGCACGGCGTGAGATCCGTCTCGGTCACATGACCACTAAACAGCGCTGTGAGAAGCGCTTGAATTCAGTGAAACTCGTTTAAAGTCAGATGAAAGCGCTGACAAACAGGAGAAACACTGCACACAATACAGTCAGAAGGCTTTTCAATTTACAAATCGCCATCATTTAGCATGGATTTACTGTAGAAACACTAACTGACCAGCCCACATTGTACAGCGACCCATCGGGAAAACTCCCAGTCTGCCCCTGAACTGCATCACGATAGTGTGGCGGAAATTAGGTATATTCATATTGAATTTTATTGCATTATTAATGTAATGTAAAAAATGACTGATTGAGGTGTTATATGCATGAGTGGTTTTACCCATGGTTACAATCCTCTAATTGATAGTAGATGACCAATGGTTAATTTTAATAAAAGTAGAGTCCTAAATCCATATCTCCCTTAGGTCATTTTGACCCGAAAGTCATAAAAATAAAATAAAAAAACAAACACATTTTCATTGGAATGGTCCAAGACCTTAGGACTTTTGTCGCACTTGAACCACGAATGCACAATTTTTTTTTGCTCTAAATAAAATTTAAAAAAAGTAACAAATCCTTCCCACACGGTTCAATTTGACCCCCTCAGGAATGAAAGAAATGCGTCAGTGCACATGGAAAAACCTAAAAACACTCAAAATTCAAACTAAGCTTTACCAAAAAATGATTTTATAAATGTCTACAAGTGTATCTGAATGCATACGGAAGAGAAACTGACTTTAGGACCCAGCGGAGCAGCTCATTTGCTCATATTTTGAGCTGAATTAACAGGGTTATGCACAGAGTTATTTTGAATTTAAGCTGAAAGAATGTGATTAAATTATTATTTATTGATAAATCTAGCAATTTAAAAAGGCAAATCAAATTTAACAATCTGCCAAAAAAATTGTATAAACAGAAAAAAAGGGGTAAAAGAATAATCTCAAAATGAAATGCTACTTTTTGTTTTTTGGTCCGGAAAGATTAAGTATAATTTTAGGACTTCGGCTCATTTTGACCCCAGAGGAAATGATTTGTTACAAAGTGCGATGTAGAGATTAGGGTTAAAGTGACTGGGTTGTGTGTCCATAAACCGTGGTGTTTACATGATCAAGTACTACTATGGTCTTTGTTTCAATATGATGTGCTTTTTTTTTTTAAATGTAGATTTCACTAACGGAGCAGTCGTTCACCAATAAAAGACAACACATGACACAGAAGAGAACACGTACACGAGTGACATCATTAGCAGAAACACCGTCTTTCATGTAGAACTGGTCCATCACAGCTGGGTCAAGGTCACTCATCAGAACTTCTAGTGTCTGGTCCGCCTGCTTATTCTCCCAGTATTCCGGCAGCTCCAGCGTAAACAAATACCTTCAGGACACAGAGGACCACAACACATCAAAACCTCCAAATGCAAATCCAGGACAGTTTTTTTATTTATTTTTTAGGAAAAGCCAAATACTCAACTAATAAAATTTTTTGGAACTTGTATTTGCCTAATCATTTACATTACAATTCTCTAAAAATGACCCAGACTTCCCAATGCTAAAATCTGCATTCTAATGCAACATTTATCCTTTCCTGATAACGGGAAGTGTAGCTGATGTGAAACCTCACCAGCAGTCTGAGTTCAGACGTCCCATACAGTAGGCTGCTCCATCTGTGCATGAACAGAAAGCACATTAATAAACATGCCTTGCTCATTTAATCAAGACACTTCATACACACTAGTCTCATTTTCATGGGTGTGAAACCGTACTTGGAAAAATCTGGCTGAGAAACTCGACTTCCTCCTGGAAGTTTCGGTGAGGGAACTCTTGATGGGTGGGCTTCATAAAATTTTTACGAGAATAGAAGAAATTCTGAAATGGAGAAAATAAAGAGATGATCAAATCATGTTTTGATAAAGATGCGTTGTACAAACACAAGCATTGACTATTTTTTCTTTCCATCACCATGTCCTTTTAGGGGCTCTGTAAGCATGTCTTTGTATTAAAAAGCTTTAACAAGGTTTCCTTCCATCTCAATCCTCTGATCACACTGAAGCTCGAGTCGTCATTGGCTAGTCAATTCTTTATTTTACTCGCAAGACTTTTTACTAGGGGCCAAGTATTGGATCCTATTGTATCTTCCGCTCGACAGCCCATAGAACCGCATGCGGTAAAGTTATGAAATTTGGCACACTGATAGAGGACAGTCTGAATGGTCACCACAGCAATTTTGGAGTCTCCAACTCATTCCCTCTAGCGCCACCAACTGTCCAAAGTTGCACTTACATTTGTGCTAATACCTCTTGAACCATAAAGGCTAGAAATAAAAAGATTTTTTCCTCTGATTCGGTGGCTTAAGTCGTCAATATGTCTTTTTCCGCCATTTTGAATTATCCGCCATTATTAACTCATCCTAGGCCGATTTTCACAAAAATAGAACCAGATCATCCTCAGACCATGTCAAGAAAAAGTTCTAACTCTAACATGACCTGAGGCTACCTGCACAGTTTTGGCAAAGTGCCACCTAGTGGTCAGGAGATATGATAAATTGACATTGGCGTATAACTTCTGAACGGTTTAAACAAATCAAAACTGGTCTCGTTAGATTCGGTGCATCACGCAGAGTCGAACGATACCCAAATTTCCCATATCAGCCATTTTGAATTTTGTCGTAAAATGCTATATTTTACGAACTCATTGGCGTATGGTTACAAAACTCTGTGTGTGTCTACTGAAGGTACTCAGTTTCGGGGCAGCGCCACCTTGTGGTCAAAAGTTATAATAATTTCCAAAAAGGTTAACAACTTTTGATTAAATTTGCTATTGTACGGAAACTTAATATAGTCTTAATAGATTCCTTGGGTCATGCCATTGCCATATTTGGCCAAATTTCCTGTCCACCATTTTGATTTTCTTGTAAAAACCTACTTTTTCAAACTCGCCCTTTGTCCGATTTTCACCAAATTCGAGTCAGATCATCTTCAGACTGTGCCGACAAAAAGTTATGGATTTTGTATCGTTAGACGAAACCGTTTTTGTATACCGCAGCAACAAATTTGAGGTATGATGCCCTGAATCTCTGCAATGCTTTGACATATGGACACCAAACTTTGCATGTGTCATTGTCACCTCACTCTGACCACAACACATCAATATGGTCTCAGCACCACCTATTGGTCTAAAGTGATAAACCATTAAATCATTACTAGTTATTGTATTCATGATTTTTCAGCCATTTTGCCTAAAATCATCTTAAAATGTCTTTAATTGTTGCAGTTTGTCTGATGCTTCCAGTAATGCTGGCACGACTTGTGTTCATTGTGCTTGACCCCGATAATGGCTGCTTGCAGCAATAATTATTCATAATTTTGTGTGAAATTGTCCATTCAAGTGCAAGACGACGTGAAAGAGCTCCGTTCAGTATGCTTCGGATGTGTAGTTTGAGCGCACAGAACAGAAAGAGTACTCTCTCTTTTCCTTGCGCTTAAATGTTTAAATTGGCAAGATGTAACTTTCATGATGACGCAGCACTGGTGACCATTCGGTCAATGAGCTCAACTTATTTTTTGCCTCTAACTCAAATCACAGGTGACTAATCATACTATTTAATAGCCATTGGCAAATGTTTTAGTCGCCTCTTGTGAAATTTGGTCGCATATGCGAGTGATTTACTGGCATTTGTAGAGGGTTGCATCACTATGTTCCTTTAGGAGCTCTGATACTGAATATTACCAATGATTAATCTTTATATGATATGATATCACAAGCATATTGACTCACAGTGAGACTGTAAATCTCACGTGAACTCATAAACCTGATGTGTCGCAGTTGGAACTGAAGCATGTTATCATCTCGCATTACTGCGGTTGGAGATAACATGCAATAAATTCCCTTCCCTAAATATAAAGCTGAGTGTGTCATACCTCGATGGCATCAAAGCCGCAGTACTCGCGAGCCAGTTCCAGCAGTGGCACCAGTGCCTGCAGTAAGAGGGTGGTTCCGCATGTCTTCAAAATGAAACGTCTCTTGGAGACAAACATGCTACTCTCACTGATAGAGAAAGAGAGGGAGAGAGGGGACTGGTTTACAATAATATAAAAAGCATAAACAATAATTATTTGAATGCACTTTTCTACACCCACTCATTATATTACATCATGTTGCGTTAAGCGCGCATCCACACCTTTGACCAGCACAGTCAAATTCACAACCTTTTGTGCAATTTTAAAATTGTAATAGTTTTATTAGCGATACAGTAAAGCGTTTCATTGTACCAGTAGTCATCTTTAGCTTCAGCACACAGCTCAAACAGCAATGCTGTTATTTGAAGCAGTAATATTAAAAATGCTTAATTTTTTTAATCGATGCGTTATTAATAACTAGCACTAGTATTGTTTTCATTTTTTCATCAGCAATATGGTTTGATTTAAATCATAATTATCCATGGCACGTTCATTTTGTTTCTTTATATGTAGCCTAAGTAATATGGTCCAATGACTTGTTTGCATTATTTAGGCATTTTTTTTTTATTTTGTAACACTTTACAATAAGGTCACGTGTTTTAATGCATTAAAGGATTAGTTCACTTTCAAATAAACTTTTGCTTATAATTTACTCACCCCCTCGTCATCCAAGATGTCCATGTCTTTCTTTCTTCAGTCGAAAAGAAATGAAGATTTTTGATGAAAAGATTTCAGGATATTTCTCCATATAATGGAAGTCAATAGACTCCATACGGTTCAAGGTCCAAATGAGCGGTTCAGTACAGCTTCAAAAGGGCTTTAAACCACATCAAACGCTACCAGACGATCAATAAGGGTCACAAATGCTCGCCGTGCTCTGTTCAGAGATGCGCGCTCGTGACGTCACGTGAAACGCAATTACGTAGAAAAGGTCACGCTAGACGCAGGCGGAAGTACTGAGTCAGTGTTTACAAATGAGCGGAAGGAGGACCGTATCCACATAATCAAACGTCTTTGCGCCTGTGTCTACGGTGACCTTTTCTACGTAATTGCGTTTCACGTGACGTCACGAGCGCGCATCTCTGAACAGAGCAAGGCAAGCATTTGTGCTTATACTTTATTTATAAAAAAAATGACCGATCGTTTCACTATATAAGACCCTTATTGATCGTCTGGTAGCGTTTGATGTGGTTTAAAGCCCTTTTGAAGCTGTACTGAACCGCTCATTTGGACCTTGAACCGTATGGAGTCTATTGACTTCCATTATATGGAGAAATATCCTGAAATCTTTATCAAAAATCTTCATTTCTTTTCGACTGAAGACAGAAAGACATGGACATCTTAGATGACGAGGGGGTCAGTAAATAATAAGCAAAAGTTTATTTGAAAGTGAACTAATACTTTAACTAACACAGAGCAATAACCTTTGTTAATGTTAGTTCATAAAATATTTGTGTTCGCGTTAATTCACAGTGCATTAAATGTTAGCAGATAGCAGATCTTAAAAATGTCTTAAATGTTGAAATTAACATGAACTAAGACGAACGAATAAATCATGTAGAAGTATTGATCCTTCATTGTGGTTTCATGCTAACAAAATTAAACCTTATTGTAAAATGTTACCATTTGGCTATAGGAGTGTAAAATTAATTTCAAAAGTGAAGGACTCTTACACTGGTTTATGTTGAAGTGTCTGGGTCATTGCTTTTAAATGGTGAGACTCTCAAAGAATATCAAAATTTGGATGTAGATTCATCGGCCAATATATCGGTTATCGGCTTTCAAATATAAGTTATCGATATCGGCTAAAATGTTCATATCGGTGCATTCCTATTTCAGCTAACGGGTTAACACAGATTCATTCAATGTGCTGTAGTATTGGTTATACTAGACTGAAGCATATCAAATTAAGCTAGCGATTCAATATTCTTCCTTTTTTTAGCTATTTCAGCAGAAATACATAAACTCCAATATCTAAAGTAATGATTTTTTTAGACGGCTATGAATAGCTTTGAGCCGAATTCTCCCTTTGACCCTTTGTCTTTGTCTCTCAGACCTATTAAATGGCTTAGCATCATGCTTAGCAGGACGCATTTACAACACCGCGTCTGAATCATCTACCCTGTGACCTGGTGAATGTCACACAGATGCCATTCATATCAGCTTTCGAGTATCTCTGAGCTGAAGCACTACTGTGTGCTTATCAGCGGTGAGTGGGGTCAGTGTGCCATTAGCACATTGAATGTTTTTATCATGATGCTGATGCATTCGTTTCAGAGAAACCAAGGCTTTATGTTCACCGTGTCCATCCAGTCACGTCTGTACTTAAATATAGCATTTGCAACATATTTGCATTTCAACATTTACATAACAAAAAGTAATGTTTATATCAGTTCGGGGAGTAATGTCTATTTATATCCCACTTCTCAGAGCTGAGAAATCTAAATCTCATGTGTATTTTAAGGTGTTGGTCAATGAAAGACGGGCTGAAGGATTAGTGCGTCATTACAATCCTGTCCTCAGGAGACGGACACACACACACACACACACACACACTCACCTGAGTATATAAGCTTCCTGCTTGTCAGTCTTTGTCACACTAATGATCAAACAATGCACATTCTCCAGAAGTTTGTCCCACTCAAATCTGAAAATGCACACAGAAAGAGAAAATGTTCAAATTAGGAAACATTATTATATGAATCTGTCATTTATATTGAAAAATATAACTTTCCAAAACATTCCCAGAGTTAGACCTGGGGTGGGTGATATACCGGTAGACACGATTAACCGGTAGAGATTTTGGACTATCGCCTCGATCGCGGTTACGCTCGTTGATGTGCACTCACATGCATTACTCTTTTTATTGAAAATTGAGACGCACTAGGCTACTGTTTCAGCCGCATATATGCCCATTGAAATTGAACGCATTTTAGTACAAAGCAAATACATTAAGTAAGGAATAAATGACGAAGGGTCGTTGAATTATTAGAAAAATAATGCACACCCGAGGTGGTGATGCGGTCATGACCCGAAGCGGAGTGGCCATTACACCTCAGGTGTACATTTTTCTTCTAATAACTCAACGGCCCGGAGTCAATTATTCCAATTATACTACGGTTACTACACCTCAGGACATCGATCCGATGATATATTTTAAGGGATTCGTCCGGTTTTTGTACTTAAATCGCTATTAAGAGTAGGACCATTTCTTCCGCGTCTCATCCAACGGCTCTTTTGCTAGTTCCGAAGCGGCATTTTAAAGCTGGTAAAAGAGGCCTGAGCCGTTGATAGCATTCTACTGATTGTTGAACATTTTATATTCACCGTAAATATTAAAATTTACTTTATGAAAATCGTCTGTCATGTTTTTTTTAGTCCTGTAATTTCCGTTATTACAGTTAACTATGCGAAGTGATATGGAACTGTAATGCGGTCGAGTGCGGCCTGGAACTACGTTCGCTGTGCGTTTCCCAGAAAATAATTGCACACCTCAGAACGTTCATCAGCCAATCAGATTCAAGCATTCAACGGCCCCGTAGTGTAGTATACTGAATGCTATACGTGTACTGCTGAGCATTACGTGATGCGCGTCATGTGCAGGTGCGATGGATCGCGTACAAACCAACAGGGTGTCAGAATGGCATGTTTATACTTCTCATCCAACCACAATAAAATTCACTATCCGGATGGTGCGATTTATCTGGATAGGTTTTTTTTAATTTTTTGAACGATGATAAACCAGAATGAAACAAGAGTAACAAGGCTATTTTTAAAATGTAAGGAGTAGAAAGTACAGATACATGCATGAAAATGTAAGGAGAAGTAGAAGTAAAAAGTCGGCTGAAAAATAATCACTCCAGTAAAGTATAGATACCCCAAAATGTCTACTTAGACACCTCTTGCACGAAAGCTTATCGTTCGCATGTGTTTTTAAGCATTGCAGTTTGAAAACAGGTCATTCTAAACCATTGAAGCACAATAAGCAGTGATCATTTCAGTATACGAGCGCTCTGAGTTTCTCAGCGCTGTGAGAGAGACGCCACAGCATGAGAAGAGCTTTTTGACCCCTAATTGGGCTTGAGCGGTTACATACACACACCTGTGTCAAATTGACATGTTATTTGCAAGCAAACAGAGTCATTTATGTCTAAAGTGATCATTAGAGAACGAACACAAGTATATTGGATCCGTGCAATCACTCTTAAAGTGACAGCGTCCAAATTTACCTGCTTTTTATTAATGCTAATCAAACAACAAAGAGAGAAAATCTCTCACTGCTCTTGACTGCATCACTTTTGTAACTTTAATAAGAATAAATCTATATTTAATTTACACAAAAAAGACTATGCATTTCTTATACATTTGATTACATATACATTTTATGTAGTATTTCTACCCTTCAAATTGCGCAAATGTAAAATTGTGAATTGAAAATACGCCCGATGGAAAAAGTTAGATTTTCAGGCAATTTGAAAGGAATAATTTCACAAAACTGCAATGGAAACTTTTTCACATCTACAGGTCACCTGGCGTAGATGATGAGGTATGATTGGACAGAAGACGAGACCGTTCTTTATTAAACTCATAAAAAGACAAAAGAATTACAGGAATACTGGATTCTAAACAAAGAAATGCCACAATTTATCAAGACCTCGGAGCAAAAATGCCTCATATGTGGCCTCTCTAGTATAAGGGGCTTTCTTGCCATTAATGCTTGGATAACATGATTTTTTTGATGATCGCAAGAGGAAAACATTTTAATTTTCGCATAACATCAGTTTATAGAAGCGCCGTCATTTCGCAATAGTTTATCAACATTTAAAAAATACATGTTTTTTAGGATTAGTTTAAGTGATATTGAAAATGGGGACAAGAATTGTAATGCATCAAATTGAGATATAATAAAAACCTTATTTAAAGCAAAAATAAACAGTTTATCGACATTTAGAAAATGTCGCAAAAGTGTCACGCAAATCTGTAATGGAAACTGGCTTTTGTGTCTTTATTCGGTCACAGTTTACTTGTCTTCAGCGAGATTGACAGTTTTTAAGGTTAGTATTAGTTTGTGATATTGAAAATGGGGATACGAATTATGAAATTAATGCATCAAATTTTGATATAACTTTATTTAAAGCAAAAATAACTATTATTGTGGTATATGTCGTTATCGTGAAATAAAATTACTTGTACTATGGTATAAGATTTTGGTCCTATCGCCCACCCCTAGGCCTTTTGTAGAAACCATAAATTAAAAGCTGTAGCTCATTTAAGAATACACCACAAATGGCTCGACATGCGAACGCAGATTGAGTGATTTTATCATGCGTCGCTGAGGTCGGTGGCGGCACACATACGCAGCTGCTGGTTTTGTTAAAACTCGTGTGGTGGAGATCTCAAATTACACATTTGGCTCAAGCGGCCGTTTGTTGTAGGGGGAAGGCATTCAAGAGGATCATGAACAAAAGGGTTTATTTTGCGATAACCATACATTTTTTTTACATGATAACACGGCTATTACAACAAGCAGTTATACAGTTTGGTGTCATACAAACATACAGGCCTCCAGACTAACTTTAAAACTTTGAAGTGCTGGAAAAAGTTTTGTGAAGCACTTGAAAGTCCTTGAATTTCACTCTTAAAAAGGTTGTAAGAACCCCGAAATAAACAATGTAAAAACATTCAACCATTTCTGCCACAATACCATGGTTACAGTTAGCGTTAACACATTAAATTCATGTTGAATGTTGGTGATTTGTTGACTGAAACGCCTTCTATAACTTGTTCGTTCATGGCACAATGTTTCTCCTGGTTTCGGCCCGCCCGTTGTCTATTATTGGTTTCATTTGCTGTTTAATCATTTGCAACAGAGATGGCAGTTTTTATCAGTCGGGACTGTTCAAACTAAATTTAGTCGCACTGATAGGAAAAAAAAGTCACAAAATACAAACTTTTGGTCACAGTCTGGAGCCCTGGATCGACCAATTACACTCAATTATTCAAGAGAACTCAATTATTATTATTTTTTTTTTATTAAAAAAATGCGTGGAAACTCGTACGTAGGAACTATTCCTCTGTCAAAACAATCAATCGTGTCTGATGTGTACATAAACATAGATTAGGGCGATATGGCCAAAAAAAAATCATCTCTTTTTTGTTAAATGGTATCCAATGATATCCTACAAACAATGTTGATATTGAAGGCTGTGAAAAACATAGTGAATGTAATAAAAGTAGGCCAATATATGTGCAATAAGGAGGTTAAAAATCACATTACATTCTATTCTATTTTATCAATCTAAAAACTTTTTTTTTTTTAATTCACTAAACTAAAAATGAAAATAAAAACAAAAAAGTACAGACTAATTATAGTAGCCTACATTTTATTACCACATTATAATGGTCACTTTCATAAAATTATAATTACTTGTAGGATTAAAATATGCTACATAAAATATCCAAATATGGCACATTTATAGTCCAATAACAAATATTTTAGCAATATGTATATTTTAGTCAGAATTATTGTGCTCTTATTCTATTGCGCTCCGTCTGTTTGGCGCGCATTATCTTTAGCGGACATTCACAGCAAAATGGACATATTTGCATGACTTTTTATCATTTACAGATGGAGAATATACCTGTGAAATGTAAGTTATGCACTGAGGAAAGCATCATATCTGAATGCATTAAACAGCGCGAGTCTGTCTTTCAGCACATGCGTCTGTCAGAGCGTCTGCTGATTTAAACTAAATGTGTTAACTATATCTTACCAGTTATTTTGAAGCCCTTAATATAAAGTATGCGTCATGTTTAGGACAAATTGGATTATGCCATCTGCATCCTCTGCTATTTTTCAAATGCACTCGTATAAAACTACTGTATATTGATATAAACGATATTGCCTCAATCCATATAGTTTCTAAAAAAATGTCGTACAAACTCGATATAGCCCAGGCCTTTCGACAGCTATGTGAATATATTGAATGTTACAGCGATCATTGAGCCGAGAGTGCACATACATGGTTTGTTTGCGCATCAATAATTAACGGACTTGTGCGTGTCTAATGTTTGACTAATGATCTTTTCCTTCATTACATGGTCATCCATCTAGACTATATAAGTGACACTGGTTTTCTATACCCAACTGAGAGATGTACTTGAATCAGAAGCTACTTCAATCTCCTGAAATGTTCTGTTCATTCAGGATTCACACTTGTAAGCAATTGCTATAATTAGCCCTACACTGCATAAACCTTATCTTTAAGGCTGCTCTCTCTGGATCAGCGGCAGCAAACACAGATTTGAATGTTGAAGTGTGATGATCGTACTTTCAAAGGTTAACCAAAGCCCCTAAAGTCTGTGGTTTAAAGCCAGTTTGACGTGAGCAGCGTCTCTGTCCAGATCAATGAATGAGAGCCTTCACATGGGAAGTGTGACGGCCGACTCTTTCATTCATTAACACTCGTTGACATTTAGATACAAGATCACGTGGGTGTTAGAGTCAAGATTGCGATCTTTTAACGATTAATCGTGCGGCTCTAATACATAAATTAGCTACGGTTATTATTTATTGGTAAATTACTGGTTATTAATTGGTAAATTAACCAAAATGATTAATCGACATTTCAGAAAATAAACAACAGATTAAACAGGGGGGGTGGATTAGTTCGGTTAATCGAAAAATCATTAGATTAATCGATAAAAAAAAGGAAAAAAGTTGTTTTTTCCTGGTTAACCATTATTTATTTGCTGAATTGTCTGCAAACTGTTATTTTTTCAATCGATTGTCCTATTGATTACCCACCCACCCCGATTAATCTCAATAAAAAAATGAATCGATTAATCGATTGAAAAAATAACATCAGCAGATATGAGTCTATATTTGTCCTTCAAAAAGAGAAACTTAAACTAGGACTGCAGATATACAAACTGCAAACAAAGCAGCACTTGCTGACCATTATCAGTGTAAAACAAATCACACTGGTCACTTTCTTCATTCCAGGCGGCTCATATTATGAAAATATTCACTATACGCTTGGTAGTTTTTTTCCTCAAATGAAACTGTAAAATGCTGATGAAGTGACTCTGGAGATGATGTTCATGCATTCATGTCCTCATATAGTGAGGCTACAGAGGCTGAAAACACAGCGATCGTTACACGTGCTTCTGTGTGTGTGTGTGTGTGTGTGTGTGTGTGTGTGTGTGTGTGTGTGTGTGTGTGTGTGAGAGAGAGAGAGAAATTCATATTTAAATAGTCTTTTACGGGTTAATATTCACAGACATTAGTCTATATATCATGATTTGATTCAAGTGTACTGACCTACTTTTTATTTATTAAACAAATAACATTCTCTGAAATTCTGCATTTATATAGTAAACTCCGTTTTATGGCGATTTGGTCTGCGTTTTCTGCTTCACGGAAATAATATGGCCCTAGGATTAGACACTCGATTAGCTAATTTTTATGATGCCTTTATAATTTTTTTTGGATCTTTTAAGTTTTAGAAGAATGGACTTTAAAATGGAGGGACAGAGATCTCTCAGGTTTCATAAATATATTAATTTGTGTTTGGACGAAACGGCATGAGGGCGAGTACATGACAATTGACATTTCTGTCAATTATACCTTATAAATATAGTAAGTTGAGCCTTGGATAAAATGACTATAAATCGCAAATCATATAGTTTATATCAACGATACATAGTCACATTTTTATTAGGGATGCACCGAAATGAAAACACTTGACCAAAGCCGAATACCGAACGCGGTCTTCCGATTTTACCCCCATTTATTTTGCCAATTTGTTCACCATTGCATAAATTAAATACTAAAAATTAGCTTTACTTTTTTGCCATGTTTTTTTTTTACTACAATTTAAAAATATTTATTTGACACTGAACATTTTTAGCATTCCAGCAGACATTATACAAGCACAATATAGCTTAAAGGGTTAGTTCACCCAAAAATGAAAATTCTGTCATTAATTACTCACCCTCATGTCGTTCGAGACCCGTCAGACCTCCGTTCATATTCGGAACACAAATGAAGATATTTTAGTGTAAAGCTGATGCTGAGAAAGGCTTCAGATAGGCCTCCATTGGCATTCAGTACATTTACACTCCCAAGATCCATGAAAGGCACTTAAAACGTCGTTACAAAGCCCGTCTCACCACAGTGACTCTACAATAATCTTACAATGCGACGACAATAGTTTGTGCGCAAAAAAAAAAAAAATCAAAATAACACCTTTTTCCAGCTTGTTCTCGACTTCCGTGTGTGCCTCCACGGCGCATGCGCGAGAATATGACGTAGATCCGGCGTTCGGGAATCCATTAAATACACACTTTAGCCCCATTTTGAGCACTACGCCGAGACCTAAAGCACGATCAATGTAGAATTCAACAGCTTAGACACGCGCGTCTTCCTCTGCTTGTAAACAAATCACTTCTGGGTCATGTGTCCGAACGCCGGCGCAACGTCATATTCTCGCGCATGCGTCGTGGAGGCACACACGGAAGTCGAGAACAAGTTGGAAAAAGGTGTTATTTTGATTTTTTTTTGCGCACAAAAACTATTGTCGTCGCATTGTAAGATTATTGTAGAGTCACTGTGGTGAGATGGACTTTGTAACGGCGTTTTAAGAGCCTTTCATGGATCTTGTGAGTGTAAATGTACTGAATGCCAATGGAGGCCTATCTGAAGCCTTTCTCAGCATCAGATTTACACTAAAATATCTTCATTTGTGTCTGAAGATGAACGGAGGTCTTACGGGTGTCGAACGACATGAGGGTGAGTAATTAATGACAGAATTTTCATTTTTGGGTGAACTAACCCTTTAATATTTTTTTTCCTTTTTTTTATCATAAAAATATTTGTATTTGGCCATCTTATGCCTATAGGTCTCATAATCACGTCACTGAGGGTGCTCTAGTGCAGATGTAGGCTAAGCAACGGCTCCACCACAGCACTGAGCGTACAGTCAGACATTTAACATTATTTACAATTTCACAAATATTTTGCCATTTTTCTATTTGTCTATTAGTCCGCCTTTACATTGCTTTAATGCGTTACTATTTCACTGTCACTTCCGAAACTTTGCAGCGTGCAATTGGCCATTAATCCACTAAACGCTGTCGTCATGTCAGTTCATCGCGATCTCAAAGCTCAATGAAGCTGCTAACAATGCACAATAAATATCTTACTTGCGTCGATTCGGGTCTACACTTTGTTTGTTCATGAGAGGTTTTGCGAGCCTGTCAGCGCTGCAGACACACGTTGTAAATGAACACATTTAACGTTCTACAGACACAAATATGCACTGGAGCATTTGCCAATATATATTACAGTATCAGCTGAGGGTGCTCTTGCTTGCATGCGAGGGTGCTTAGACAGTGTCTGCAAATGGACATTTTTTTGTCCATCTCGGACACTTTAAGGCTTCCACACTTCCGACATGTTTGCTGCTTCTCTCTCTCACACACGCTGGTTGCTATACTTGATAGAGTCATCAAAAACGTAATTGTTCGGTTCAATTTATGCGGTATTTACTAGGTACTGTTCACATTTTAACCGGTACCCAACGGTAGCTTTTTTCTGTACTTTAGGGATGTTTACATCAATAACTGTAAAGAACCTGTACGTCGTTTATAGAAGTATTATTGACATTATGCCAGAGCTGCCCTGCTCTCTGTCTGCCATTGTCTGTGAGGTTTGATTACTGTAATATTTACTAGGCTACTAGTTACTTAATTTAATACTAGTTACTTGCAGCCATATTCTCCATAAAGAGTACGAGCTGATGCCTTCAGGCAGGAGATATTAAAGGATTCCAAATTGTAAGCTAAATAGGTATAAATTTTCCCTAATTCCATCATCAATTAAATTATTGAATAAGAAGTGATGAATTGGGGGAGGTAATGCAATGGGCCCCATTAAATGTTTTAGTGTAATATTTAGTGCTGTGTATATGTGTATTTTTTTATTGATTGTTGTTTGTATGCTTTATCTGCTCTCTTGATTGCCTAAGATAAATTTCTCCGAAGGGAGATAATAAAATGGAAATACTAATACTAAATACTTAATTAAATTCATAAAAACAACCATATTTTTTCTTTTTAATTTCATTTCTATGAAAAGATTTCCCACAAATTATGTGTTATATATTTTCTGGTAATCAATTGAAGACATAAGACATTTAGTTTATCTTTTACTTTGATTAAACCTTTTTGTCAAACAATGTAATGTATTTGTCAAGTTAGGCCGAACTTTTATTTTGACGGGTTGCCGTGAAGACCTTTGAGTTTCTGTGTGTTTATGATATGACGGTAGTTTTTCTCAAATGAAACAGTAAAATGCTGATGAAGTGACTCTCAGTGGCTGATGATAAAAACATGCGGCCGTCACACGTGATTGAGTGTGTGTGTGTGTGTGTGTGTGTGTGTGAGAGGTAAACCCTGACTGTAAACCGCGCTTCTACGGCATTCATTCGCACAGAGACACGCAGGATTCGTATTTAAATAGTCTTTTACGGTTTAATATTCACAGACATTAGTCTATATCACCAGATGCGTTCTCAGGTACAGATTGATTTAACGTGAATCGGTAGTACCGACGTACTTCGGTCAGTGCCCTTAAAAGCACAGAGTTCGGTACCCAACCCTAGCAGGGTTTCACCAAGTCAAATTTAAGACTTTTTAAGACCTTTTTAATTAAATTTAAGACCTATTTAAAGGAAATGCAGAAACTTGTATCGATTAACTTGCACTTCCCCATAGCTCAATCCCAACAGGATTTTGCTGGGGGTTTTTTTTGTGATTTTTGATCAAAGTTACTGAATTTGTGGTGTTAATCTCCAGAAATTTGCATAATTAGGATATCATATTTACTATATTATGTACAAATTTTAAGATGGTGACATGACAATAGAACAAACCAAATGCATAAATCTTGTTTATTTTGGTATCTTGCCATTATTTTGCTGTGAAATTACAAATTATGTAGGATCTCAAAAAATGCATTGTTGATTTTTCATTGTATTTAGTAATCGCGGAAAAGCGATTATTTGCTGAAGAATAAAATCCATTTTATGTGTCTGTGGTACAATCCGAAAGAGACTTAATTCCATGAATTTAAGACTATTTAAGGCCTAAAATTTTGATTTTGAAATTCTAGACTTTTTTTAGACTTTAATACCCAGCCCTGCCTAGCATTAAAACATTTTTGCTATTTTCAGCCGAATAATTTCAGTTGCATCCCTAATTTTTATATCGCAATATAACAATGTATCGTTACACCACTACAAGTGACTGTTGAATGAATGTTATTATTGAATCATTCATTCGAGAGATTTGATCAAAAACACTGATTTATCCAGTAATGGAAGTCATTGAATCATTCATTCAACTGAAACATTAACATTGTCAGAACCTAGTAGGAACTCTGATCTCAAAATATGGAAATCCATTAAAAAGAAATGTTAATCATCATTTGAAACGTGACCTAACTAAATGTATAATATATTAAGCGTACTTGTTGATGTTAAACATGAGCCGTGATGTAAAAAAATAAAGGCAAAATAAACATTGATTCATTTTCGATCGAGCTGCAGTTGTCAAAACAAACACAAACTGCGACAATATTATTTGAAGGTGTGTATTTATGACACATGAAGCGAGTGACTGAGAAAGGCCCAGTAAGGCCCAGTAAAGCCCAGTAAAGTGCTTCCTCATCGTAGGAAGAGGAGGGGCAGATTCACAGCCTCCTGATTTGGAAACTGGCTGTAATGATCCTCTTTCTAGTGAACTCTTTCCCGGGAGTAAAGTAATATCCTCATCATTCATTCTGACAGCCATAGCCAGAGAAACCACAGAGATCAGCTTTCAGCGCTTCAGAGAAACGGCTTTACACCACCATACATCAGAGGAATGTCCTCATTCATGTTTTACACACTTATTGTCTACACGAGCTGAAAAGTTGCTCATTTTTAAAGGTTATTAATACATTATGGAGTACTGAACCTTACAAAAAAAGTACTAGGTTCTGACAAAATGTTAATGTTTAATTTGAATGAATGATTTAATGACTTCCATTGCTGGATAAATCAGTGTTTTTGATCAAATCTCTTGAATGAATGATTCAAAAATATATAAATATATAAATGTCTTGCTTTTGTAAACTTCTTCCGATATGTAATTTCAAATTCCGACCCTTTTTTAGGGTAGCATTTGGGGTTTTTGCAGTTTTTAATCTTGTCACTGGGCGTTTCTGAAGTAATAGACCCAATAAATCTGCCAATAATCATGTTCATGAACACATTTATCCATCTACTTGATATCCATCTAGCCTAGCCAACTGTAATGCACACACATTTTAGTGAACGTAATATAAATATGGAGCAGAAAACCAGTCGTGCGTCTCACGGGTATATTTGTGGCAATAGTCAACAATACTACATTGGTCAAAATTATATATTTTTCTTTTATGCCAGAAATCATTAGGATATTAAGATCATGTTCCATGAAGATATTTAGTAAATTTCATACCGTATACATATCAAAAATGTATTAGTGGTAATATGCATTGCTAAGGACTTCATTTGGACAACTTTAAAGGAGATTCTCAATATTAAGGTTTTTTTTTGCACCCTCAGATTCTCAAATATTGTCCAACAAACCTCACATCAAAGGAAATATCTATTCAGCTTTCATGTGATTTATTCCCTTATGTCCAGGGTCTCATATTACATAAAAAAGTCTATTTTTCAGCTATTTTATGAGTCTCATTTGTAATAACACTATTATATAACCCCCTCCAGACATCTAGACAAGCGTTCAGCCGTTCTTGCATGTTTAATGAACGTCTGCTGGCTGTTTTTAACGCGAATGTGTTGTTTTGTGTCTGCATTAATTCAGCAGTTCACACGCGTTGATCTACATGTGCGCAGCTGTCGAGCTCTGCTGCGCACTAGGAGTCCACCAATGAGCGAGCGGGACTCTCGGCCAATCACAGAGCGCGGGCGGGGCTTAGGACGCGTGACGCTACACGTGACTTTCACATGCATGCTGCAGCGCAGATTTGATCCGCCATGATGGCTCCCAAAAATAGAGCCCCTAACATGCAGTCCTTGACATACGCATGTGTTCACAAGTTACAAATGTTCAGAAGGGGGGTACTTTTTAAAGCACACGCGGGAATGAGCATTAAATCCTATATATATGGTGGTCAACGAAGGAAATCCATTCATTTAAGCGCACTGGTTATGGATGGCGCCATATCAGCTAGCGGTAGCCACTGGCTAATCAATTGATAAACATTCCCTCGCGCTGACGCGCATCAATAACGGATTCAGACAAGAACGCAGAGCTGATCCAAATGCGGCAAACCGTCAATCAAATCGAGTGACGACACAAATGACAGTTGGAAATTGCAGCGCGACGACGAGAGAAACTAACAGACCCAGCGTACCGTTAAATTTAACATTAAAACCTCTTAAAAGATGTCCCTTAAACATGTTAACGTTGGAAAGGTTTAGCTTAAGTTATTTTCTGCAAAAAAAAACTAATCGGGGGCTCGGGGTTCAGCGTCAGTCCTGACAGCACAAATGAATGGGTGAAAAGGGGGATGGTGTCAAAAACGGCCAAAACTGCTGGTCACGCCACGGGTGTCAGAGACAGGGCCACATGTCACTCAAACTATTAGTTTGACATTACTAACGACACTCTCCTTATTTTAATCATGATTTAATATGTGAATGAGATCCGTTAATCTGGCTCGGGTAACTGTTAACGTTAAATCCAGCCTGACTGAACTATGGCTGGGCCGGGTTCACTAACCTGGGAATAGCGCGCAGATCCCCGGTTCCTTTGGCGTCGTCCTGCCGGGAGAACCACACCTCCAAGAGCTTCTCGGTCCCCTCGAAGAAGTGTGCACTGCTGTCTTCCATCGTGGGACAAACAGACTCCGACAACAGAAATTAAAACGTCGGATGGAATCCCAATTAATTAGTCCTTTATTGGTAGTTATAATTTATTAGCTTAGTTACAGTCCTTGAGCAGTCCAGATGTAGTTGCCTTGTTATTTTTACCGTCTTCCCTTTTGCAGAGAATACCGTGGGCGAGTGCTAGCTAATATCGCCGGCCATACTGTGTAAGCGCAGAATGGCAGCCTGCGCGGAGGTTTTATTACCTACTCGACAACGTCATCATCTCGGCCGCCAATCACGGTGAAGAGGCGGCCCTCGTGTCCGCAGCGATTGGCTGTTACTGTTGTCAATCAAATAAGGGGTTGCATAAAAAGCAGAGTTCACGTTGTAGCCGCACTTGCCCTTGTATAGACGAATCAACATTGTTTTTTTTTATTTTTTTAATGCTTTATTAATAACAAATGACATGTACAGAATTGCAATCTAAGACATAATATACTTCAGAATACAATCAGTGTTACAAAAAGAACAGAAAATAGAAGATATTTACATAGATTATTTTTAACAGTACATAGAATCTTTTTTTATACATAAATATTTAATGAGGGGCATATCACAGTTGTTTTAACTGCTTTACTGCTTTTCGAAGTTGACATTACATCTATGCACTATCCTTCTCAAACACTACGAATTAACGTTTTGCGTTGTGCTGCGCCATATGCAAACAAGTGTCCGTTTATTCACTAGCCTATGTGTAGTTTAAACATCATGTCTCACGTTTTGAGTCGTTATGCTGGAATTACAGCTAATGCAGAGATTGTATATACCAACAACCCGAGAAAAATGCATTTAGAAAGGGAATGGGACGACGATTTGCGCGTTGTAGTTTTAAACACGACCCATCGTCGTTATCTCACACCGGTGGATTGATCTGAGCGCACTACAGTTCCCAGAAGGCCATCGGCGACAATATAATGCGTCACCGAACACGTGACCATTAAGCGGAGCCGACCAAAATCCCAAACAAGGAAATGGTGGGGTAATAAAACGATCGGATCATTTAATTAATGCATGTAATAATTAATATTTTATTTTATTGTAAATTAAGAAATATTTATGGTTTAAAATGGACTACGATTTCAAAACGAAGCTCGCCGCCGAGAGGGAGAGAGTGGAAGATCTGTTTGAATATGAAGGTTGTAAAGTGGGTCGCGGCACATACGGGCATGTTTATAAAGCAAAGCGTAAAGATGGGTAAGAGACACGCGATTGATTGACGCGTTTCACTCACTGCACGCGCTTCTGCTGTCACTGTGTGTGTGTGTGTGTGAGTGTGTGTGTGTGCAGGATGCTCTTGTGTATCGGGGGAATTACGCTGTAATCTCTTCCCTGTGTGATTGTTTTTGTTTTCATGGACGCACTTCAACGGTCCACCCCCAAACCAACGTGATATGCGTTTCACTGTTATGTGCAAGAGTTCACGTGCTTATACACTCCTATACACAGCAGTTCATGTGTTCATATTTCCATGCATGCTGTTTTTCATTTGTGCAGGAGTTTAAATGCCCAGTTGTTCTGGATGTTCACATTTCAATTCGCCTTGATTTGTGCACAAGTCAACATTTCCCTAAAAGCAGGAGTTCTCGTGCTCATAAACGCATGGGAATATAGTTTAACGTGCTCGAGTTTATACGGGAGTGCATATGTTCATTAGTATGTGTGTTTATTCATCTGTCAGTTGTGCAGGAGTTACTAGAGCAAGTTCCAAATAACCGGTGATTATGCAAGTTAAAAATGTTGCTACTCTAGAGCAAGTTCCAAATAACCGGTGATTATGCCAGTTAAAAATGTTGCTACTCTAGTGACAGTTTGTTGTGTTTTTTAGGAAGGCAGTGCAGTTGCTCTCTCTTCCATCTGCACAACTGGGATCAACTTCCTGTTGACCAGCTTAATGTTTATTGACATCGAGCAATCAAGTCTCCTGTATTTCTGTAGTGCTTAATACAATACAGATCGTTTCAGCGATAACTGGGAAAGGATGTATTTCGGCCGAATACATATATTTAAACATTCATATCCATATTTCGACCTTTATAAACTATAAACACTGGTTTCCGGTAACGGCAGTTCACGAGTCAAATTCCTTGCGCTGGGCAACAAACTCAAGCTCCTCCCACATTTCTCATTTTAAACTTCTGGGCCCGTATTCATAAAGATTCTAAGAGTCCTCTCAGAAAATTCCTAATTTAGCTTAAAAACTTTTACGTAGGAGTCTTAGCTTAAGAGCTATTCGGGACCGATCTGAGAGCAACTCTGAGCAAGGAAAATACAAAAACTTTAATCTTAGTGAAGGGGCGGGGCTGACCCCGTTGCTACGTATGACACAGTCTTTTGAAGACTGTGATTGGTTGGTTGTCCAAAAAGGGGGAAAAGGAGTGCCTGAAAGTATAGGGTCTATTCTAAGCCTTCACTTTGAAATTACAAGCACAAATTGTCCTATTTTACCATTCTCTCTCACTCACACACACACACACACACATACACACACACATTATATATATGTACACTGAAAAATTAAATTAAGCATAATTAATTTGTGCTCGTTTAAATAATTTAAATTTAGTTTTTTATTTTAATTTTAAAAAATGAATTGGTTTTATGGGAATTGCATGTGTTTTTGTTTAAATTGAGATCAAATAAATTGATTGCGACCACTTACGATACATTTTTTTAGTAAATTCAACAAATCATTTTTTTCAGTGTATATAAATCCTTTTATTATTTACCATGCTGTTAATTTCCTATAAGGTATTTGATTGGCTTAGAATTATAAACATTGTTCCACTCTTTCCAATTACACTGATTGCTGGCATGTCTATTTAATTGGTGGTTTGAAAGTTGGATTTAATGCAGCAAACATGATCCCTGCACGATCTAATCTATAGCGTCTTATTAAGTCACTGTTATCCATTGTCTTCAACACATTTCTTCAATAATAATGATTTATCATCATTATTATTATTATTATTTTTCCATACCATCCATATTGAAGCTGAATGAAAGCTTGCTGAAGATTGGTGCGCAAACGGTATAGCTCATTTAGGCCAAAAAACACAATCACAGACATTCGCATTCGGACGGGATTAGATTTCTCAGCGGATCGTTGAGTTTGCCGGAAAACAGTAGGTAATTTGCCCGTGAAATTTGTGTGATTCATTGGCAGATTCGGACGGGATTAAAATAGCAAAGTACATCTGATAAACACGCAAAATTAAAGTACATTGTAAATTTTTAAGTAGATAAAGGAAATGAAGCTGTGACAAAAACGTTCAGCAATTGTGTGGCTTGTTTTAGCTCATTTTAATTACATAAATTGAACAAGTCTAGCCGCTGTGGAAGACAACCTTGGCATTACACCATGTGGTATAAATCAACGCACACTTCTGAAGTCTTGCACTTGACTACATCACGAGGAACAATGCGAGATATGCTGCTGGCCAGACACGCGTCTGGATTGGCTGTTTGTGTTGAACTTGATTGTGACATCATCAATCTTCGCACATGTCAGCTTTCCAGGGGTGGCGTTTTGGTTTATTTGCGAGTAGTTCACCAAATGGTCATGTGCAGCTAAATTATGATTTGTGAACTGCAGGAGGGAACAAAGAGTCTCATGAGCTGATGATTCGAATGTGCTTGATTCGATTGAATTGCATCTGCATTTATTTGATGGGGAACAGTGATTGTTTTCTGTGTAATTGGTCTCAGTTAGGAAGATTGTGATCTATTTTTATGATTTCTGAAGGTGTGGTCAAAAAATGTGTAGTGTCAGCGTAGCCACATATGAAGTCACTTTCAAACAAAGCAGCTCTCTGTTGGTCAGCGTGGTTGTCAAATCTGCATGGGGACACTTTTTTTACTTTAGTTAGAGAAGTGACGTGTGGTGACCCATACTTGGAATTCATACTCTGCATTTAACCCATCCAAGTGCGCACACACTGGGTGCTTCTCAATTCTTATTTGTGCATCCTCGTTTCCTTTCCTTGCATCTTAGCTCCACCCCTTTAGGAGGGAAGGATGCAAGGAAAAGACATGAGAATGGAGGAATTGAATGAAGTGAAATTATATATCCTCGCTCCCTTTAGCGTCACTTCAAAGCGTCGTCGATTAATGATGCCTCTACACCGCTGGATTTAGTTTGCACGTCAGGATTCTTGAACATTAGAGATAACTATTTATATTGTAATAGTTTCAACCCCTACACAATACCACATTTGTCCATATTTTATTTAATATTACCAGTTATTAATAACAACAAGATTATTCCCAGTTATTAACTGCTTTTTATTTGTTGTATAGTATTACAGTTTGTTTCTTTAATTTTCTTGTGCTTTGAAATGATTCTGCAACTGTCAGTTGTTGTTATTTGACATACATTTGTGTCTTGTACATGTAAACATAATAATAATAATAATGAATAAACTGCGGCAAGATGTGAAGGGGGAGGAGAATTTATACGTGCAAAAATGCTCTGTTTTTGTGCGTGTACCTTTAAATGCAAATGAGATGCTGTTCATGGGGCGGAGCTTCAAGAGCTTGTGTTAGCAGCCCTAATTTAAATAGTTATTGTGTAATGTCGCTGTTTCAGCATAAACAACATCTGCAAAGTTACGACGCTCAAAGTTCAAAGCGGGAGGAGATATTTTATTTTACAGAAATCGCTTTTTAAGGACTACAGCAAACGGCTGGTAGGGACTACAACATTTTAGTGACATCACTAACCCTAAAATGTACATGAATCCCGCCCCCGGGAACATGTAGAGAAGAGGAAGAGTTGCTGTAGTCGAGTCGCTCAAGCTGTCGTCCATCTTTCTCATTTATTGATACAGTACGAACACAAACGCAATAAGTTATAACCGTAATTAAACTAAACTATTCCTGTTCTCTCTTCATCAGCAGATATTCTCTGGCTCATCTTACCCCACAACAGCGCTTTATAGATTATCATGACAGAATATGCTAATCAATGACTTGAAGATAATGACTCATAAATTCATCAACTATCTCTTCAGAAACGTCCTGTCTCATTCTACATGAGTCTCTCCATCATTGTCCGACTCTGGTTTGAACAGAAAAGGCTGAACAGTTTCTGACCTTTTCAGTGTGTGTGTGTGTGTGTGTGTGTGTGTGTGTGAGAGAGGTAATCAGAGCTGCTAACATGAGCTCTTGAAGCTCCGCCCCATGAGCAGCAGCTCATTTGCATTTAAAGGGACACACACAAAAACAGCGTTTTTGCTCACTCTCAAAAAAGTGACAATTTTTAAAGGATCTGTGGGGTATTCTGAGCTAAAACTTAACATACACACTCTGGGGACGTCAGACTTATTTTACATCTTGTAAAAAGGGGCTTTATAGGAGCCCTTTAACGTATCTTTTGAATTGACTGGATGTTGTCTGTGAAAATGCAGAAGTTTGTATCATGGCTGTTTTGGTACAGTACTAATACTACTAAAAATACTACTAATTTCTAACTTCAAGTATGAATGCCTTTTATTTTAGCATACTTCATGTGTATGAAAATATCATTAGAAAATGTTTTTGTTTTATTTTTTAGAAAAACTTTTAATAATAGGATAAATCTATCATAAGGATGTTATGTCAGAATGACGCCAGACACAACAACAATGGCTCAAGCAATATTGTGCGTTTGCTGGGAGACTATTGATCTGTTTGTCTCACCTATGGGCAGACAACAGTCATTATATTTGCTCTTCTGCTTGTTACAGAAACGGCACAATTCACCTTCAGTAGTATTATTATTATTATTAAAAACCATACAGAACCACTGCATCTGAATCAGCATTGCACTTCTGAATGTCATATTTGCATGACACACTCTTGCACATTCCCCTTGACATCGCACTCAAACACACAGGATGCCATCCATCACTGGATATTGAGGAAAAAAGAATGAGAAGGCAAAAAGTTGTTAAAAATTTATAAATAATGTAAATAATTCACGGCATCTAAAACCCACACACACATACAGTGGCCCAATAGTACACTGTAAAAGCATGCAAAACAATTGCCTTACAAAATGGAGTAAACTGAAATAGGAATGGTATGTTGTACAGACAAATGCTTAGTATAGTTGAAGTAACTAAAAAAGTACTTTATATTTATTCTTGACTTAGTATAGCTACTCAGAATGACTCCCAGAGTGCATTGCGGCATGAATAAATTATGAAATTTCTTTGTTTAGTTTTTTTGTTGGCAATTTTATTTGCTGTCTTGTGTTAGTAGTAGCACAACAAAAACAGCAAATAAAATAGTTATTGTTACAATTAATAAATGTATGTTGAAGTCTGTGTGTGACTCGAGCATGATCAATTGCAAGATATTGTCCTAAAATATGTAAAGAATAAATAACTCCAGGCCGTTGTATTGTTGTGGTATAATGCTGGTTATGTTACACCTCAGGTGTGCATTATTTATCAATAATTCAACGGGCCGGAGCCAATTATTCTGTACATATTTGGGATAATGATCTGCCGTGTAGCTGTCAAGTGTCCATACAATGATTTATCTCAGTTTTGAGAAGTGTATCTGTTATTTTATGAGTTAAAACCAAAGAAGTTTTGTTAAATACTTTGCTTGAAAACATTTAATATCTGTATTTAAGATTGATATTTTTTTATTTTATTAAATATAATTTTAATGAAGTACAATGCATAGTTTAGAGTTAATTAATTATTTAATGTTGTGACAGAAGTGTTGTAATATTTACTGCATGAGCGTAGATGTCTTTCCTCACCTTTAGTAATGTTGTGTGTGTATGTGTGTGTGTGTGTGTGTGTGTGTGTGTGTGTTTTTACAGGAAGGATGAGAAGGAGTATGCACTGAAACAGATAGAAGGCACTGGTATTTCCATGTCTGCCTGCAGGGAAATTGCTGTAAGTTATTTAAATGATAATTTTATCATTTACCGTTGCACATTTTTTATCACCCCTCAGTTTTTAAAAACAAACTAAAAATGTGTATACAATATGAACCCAGTTCATGCATATCAACAGTTTACAAAATATATATTATTATTTTAGCTTATTATTACCTTTACCTTAACACATGACCAGCTAAAAAAGTAAAGCCTTTTGCTTGCCACCTGGGAAAATAACCTTCGGAGGTTGTGTTTAGTTTTGTCTAGGGCATTTGTGTAAACTTTTGATCTGTCCCACACTTCAAACATCCAAATTTAACCCCTGGTTGTTAGGCACCACTCTTAGTAAAGCTGATTTCCAATGTGTGCTGTGAAAAGCATTATAGAAATGAAGTTTTGTTCAAATAAACTGGCTTTTGCATATAGTAGTTCACGTCACCTTTACATTTTGAAGGTTTGGTGTTAGTGCACATAGGCGAAAAACAGTGTTGCTAATTGTTTGTTTTGTTTGAGTTTGAAAATGAATTAAGTTGCACAAATCAACTATACTCTCCACAATCACATGACAAAGTGTCCGTATTGTCACTTGACTAACCCAAGGTCAAAACTGTGCTGTCAGGTTTTTCCATTTGAAAAAAAAAGAGGCCGGTCAGACAGTACTCATGGTACATTGTGATTGTTTTGTGTGTTATGTTTGTGTAATGCCTAGCTCATGCATTAATTATACATTTTACAATGTATTTTTCTTCTTTGCCTATGCTTTCGTACCAAAGTGACTGAAATGCAGTGAATCCTAGAGTTGGTGAATTTTGCAGAGGTGTGTCAGCTTAGTTTGAATGTGGATGTGGAGTCAGCCGTTCTGTTGGTTAGTGTGAGTTGACCTGAAGTAAAGCAGTAGGACGGGTTTTATTCACAGTGGAATGCAATGACTATTTCTCTTCTTTAAAAGATATCACGTGACGGAGTTAGTGTTGCTTGGGTGAGAAGAAGATAACCTAAGACTTTGCAACGATAAGCATGGGCTTATAAGTTGCCTTTCAAGGTATCAAAAAGGCAGGTAAACAGGAGTAGGGTAATGAATGATGAATGTCTGGTGTAATTTGGAAAATTGCTTAGGACCGAATACAGAGCCCTGTGGAACTCCAATGTAAACATTTTCGACATAGTCATTAAAGAAGTTAAATAATAAGGAATCAAATTTTCCTTGATCTTTTAAAACATAAGAGCTGGATTTACTACATGCTGCAACTTTCAAAACTGTACATTTCTTTTTTTTAAATCAGTGAGAGATTTTCTCCGTTGTTTGATTAGCATTAATAAAGACAGCAGGTAAATTCAGACGCTGTCACTTTAAGAGCAACTGCACGGATCCAGTATACTCGTGTCCGTTCTCTTATGTTCATTTAAGACATAAATGACTCTGTTTGCTTGCAAACACACATCACTTTGACACATAGGTGTGTGTATTTAACCGCTCAAGCCCAATTAGGGGTCAAAAAGCCCTCAGTTCAGTTCTCATGCGCTCTATGTAACTTCATTACATGCGCTGAGAGACTCAGAGAGCGCTCATATACTGAAAAGAGTTCTCTTTTGCTGCTAATTGCCCTTCAATGGTTTAAAATCACCTGTTTTTAAACCGTAATGCTTAAATATGCATGTGAATGATTAACTTTTGTGGCCGCGCATCACTTCAACGTCACATGAGCATAACCGCGATAGAGACGATAGTCTAAAATCTCTACCGGTTGACATTTCTACCAGTTAATCGTGTCTACCGGTATATTTTTTCCTTGATGGTATGCTCTGCGATAAATGCTCTGTTTAGCTTTCGTCTCACAACAATATGCTTGCCTACCAGTGCTTGGCATTTTCTCTTGCGTGTGATCTGTTGTCTGGGTGTTTGAACTTTCATTTTCAAATACAATGCACGTCAGCGCCACTGATTGTCTTTTTCTTGGTCATGGTTGGTTTCCTCTAAAGTTGCTGGATTGTGAGCACATGCCTTTTAAGGTGTGGTCATATTTGAACAATCTGACCATGAAACAGGTTCAGCAGCCTCCTGTTGAACAGCCTAGCAGTTTTACAGACTAAAGACAAACACACTGAAATCCTCTGTATGGGCGATTCTTCATCCACAGGAACTTTTGATTGCAAATATTCACAACACTGTATGGTTTATATCTGCTATAACATAGTCTTGCTCAAAAGTTTACACACCCCTTTGCAGAATCTGTGAATAATTTTAACAAAATATGCATGTAATTTTTTTATTTAGTACTGTCCTGTATAAGATATTTGACATAAAAGATGTTTACATACAACAGCTGAATTTATCAAAATGACCCGTTCAAAAGTTTACACACCCTTGATTCTTAATCCTGTGTGTCGTTCCCTGATGATCCACGGCTGAGTGTGTGTGTGTGTGTGTGTGTCGTTCCCTGATGATCCACGGATGAGTGTGTGTGTGTGTGTGTGTGTCGTTCCCTGATGATCCACGGCTGTGTGTGTGTTTTGTGATGGTTGTTCTTGAGTCTCTTGTTTGTCCTGAGCAGTTAAACTGACCAACGTTCTTCAGAAAAATCCTCAAATTCTTCAGTTTCCAGCATCTTCTGCATATTTGAACCCTTTCCAGCAGTGACTGTGTGATTCTGAGATCTGAAGACGATTGAGGGACTCAAACACAACTATTAAAAAAGCTTCAAACATTCACTGATGCGCCAGAAGGAAACACAACTTTTCGGCGTGATGGGACGACAGCCTCTGTTGTCCCATTAGCCACTTGTTAACAATCGCCTTTTTCAAGGAACTTAACAGCTTAAAAAAATCACAAGTGGGGTAATACTGGTGTATTTTATGTCGTACAATAAAACTTGAAAGCGTCTTGAGCTTGTGTTCACCACAGACCTTATTTCAGCCATTTCACCAGAACCCCATTCTAAAAAACCTATTGACTTCAGGACGAGGGAACCAGAAGTGCTAAAATGCTAACTCACTTTCGTGTTTTGGCGTACAAAATGATGTAATACCTGCACCAGTCTATAGTGCCATATTTAAGGGTATAGGGGGTTATTTCGGACACAGTCCATGTTTATTTAAGATCTCAGATTTCCTCAGTTCAATGTTCTACATCATTAACGGTTAACCCTCTGGTGCTCTTCAGTCATTTGGGAAAATATTTCCTTTTTTTGTTGAATTTTTTTACTTTATCAGAATAATACAAAACTTGGTAAAGGTTTTGGCACTTGCTATGTGAACAAAACAAAAAAAATCATGGACATAATTCGAAAAGCTTAAAGAGATAGTTCACCCAAAAATGAAAATTAGCCCATGATTTACTTACCCTCAAGTCATCCGAGGTGTAGATGACATTCTTCTTTCAGACGAATTAAATCTGAGTTATATTAAAAAAGTCCAGGCCAATCCAAGCATTATAATGGCAGTAATAGTTGCCTGGTTTTGAAGTCCATAAAAAATGCATCTGTCCGTCAAATAACTGCTCCATGCGGCTCTGGGGTGTTAATGAAGGCCTTCTGAAGCTTTGTGTAAGAAAAATATTAATATTTATAACTTTATCAAGTAAACTTTCGGCCGACCGCCTTCCGTGGAAAAGTGTTGAATGTTGAAAGTGAAACTCAAGATGCGTACATGACCTCATGACGAGCGGACCTGGCCGCTTTAGTCTTTCGATCGGCAGAAGAACTTTCAACACTTTTTCCATAAATTGAACACGGAAGGCGGTCGGCCCAAACTTTACTTGATAAAAGCAACTATTACTGCTATAATAATGCTTGTATTAGCCTGGACTTTTGTAATATAACTCTGATTATATTCGTCTGAAAGAAGAATGTCATATACACCTTGGATGACTTGAGGGTAAGTAAATCATGGGCTAATTTTCATTTTTGGGTGAACTATCCCTTTAAATTGTGCCTTGAAAAAATAGTCACACTTGTAATAATTGCGGTCAAAAATAAGCACATTAGAAATTAAGGTGGGACGAATTTCCTCTAGTGGAAACTTTTGATGTGGCGCTCAAACAAAATCTTACTGAAAGCTCATTTTTTGAGATATCAAGCTTAAATTTGGAATATTTGTTTAGATTTATGGCTTTGATTTCTTTGCCGTTTTAAAACGTGTTAAAAATATATATTCATATAAAAATGTAATTGGTGGAACAAATGTTTTACAATCACAGATTTTCAGATTATCTGAAGAACATGTGAAGTGTACTAGGTCATGATCAGGTGTTTAGTTGCTGTGCAATTGCTATATTGTGTAATGGGTGGTTAATTTATAGCCCAAGTGGTATAGAAGTTTAATAATTAAGTTCTTACAGAAATATGAGCAATAATAATAATATTTTTTCAGTTGGCATTAATATCCAAAACAACATGGCAGGTCTTAACCTCAGACAGAGACAGAAAACTTGTTTATTCACTTTACTACAACAATGGATTCAGTAGTAGCACAATCGGCCCAGGTCTTTCCTGAGATTGAAAACAAACGCATAACAACATTGTTGTTGGTGTTTAAGCGCCATGGGTGTAGAGGTCTCAGAAGGCCACGGTATGAGTCACGGCACTGAGCATTGTTGTTGCTCTGCTCGCACACCATTTGTTCATTAAGTCATGTTTAAATTGTTTAAATCGGAGTGATTCTTTGTCTAGTACGTGCTGAAATACAGTTCCCATTCTGTTTAAATACCAGTTTGGACTTATTATGTTACCGTCAAACTAATAAGATCAAACACTCGCTATCTCTCTCTAATTATCCAACCTTTTTACTTTGTTGGAAAGGCAAAACAATAGCAACATGGGTGAAAGGAAACAGGTGTTGAAGTTTGTCTAATTTAGGTTATATACACTATATTGCCAAAGGTTTTGTGGCGCCTGCCTTTACATGCACATGAACTTTAATGCCATCCCATTCTTAATCTGTAGGGTTTAATATGGAGTCGCCCACCCTTTGCAGCTCTAACAGCTTCAGCTCTTCTGGGAAGGCTTTCCTCAAGGTTTAGGAGTGTGTTTATGGGGATTCTTCTAGAAGCGCATTTGTGAGGTCAGGCACTGATGTTGGGCGAGAAGGCCTGGCTCTCAGTCTCCGCTCTAATTCATCCCAAAGCTGTTCTATCGGGTTGTCAGGCCAGTCAAGTTCCTCCACACCAAACTCGCTCATCCGTGTCTTCATGGAGCGACGTTTTGTGCACTGGTCAGTCATGCTGGGACAGGAAGGGGCCGTCCCCAAACTGTTCCCACAAAGTTGGGAGCATGAAATTGTCCAAAATGTCTTGGTGAAGCATTAAGAGTTTTCACTGGAACTAAGGGGTCAAGCCCAACCCCTGATAAACAACCCCACCCCATAATCCCCCCTCCACCAAACTTTACACGTGACACAATGCAGTCAGGCAAGTCCCGTTCTCCTGGAAACCACCAAACCCAGACTCGTCCATCGGAGTGTCAGACAGAGAAGCGTGATTGGTCACTCCAGAGAACACGTCTCCACTGCTCTACAGTCCAGTGGCGGCACGCTTTACCCCACTGCATCCCACGCTTTGCATTGCACTTGGTGATGTAAGGCTTGGATGAGCTGCTCGGCCATGGAAACCCATTCCATGAAGCTCTACACACTGTTCTTGAGCTCATCTGAAGGTCTGGAGCTCTTGACTCTGCAGAAAGTTGCCGACTTCTGTGACCCTCAGCATGTGCTGACCCCGCTCTGTGATTTCACTTCGTGGCTGAGTTGCTGTTGTTCCCAATCGCTTCCACTTTGTTATAACACCACTAACAGTTGAGCGTGGAATATTTAGTAGTGAGGAAATGTCCTGAATGGACTTATTGCACAGGTGTCCACCGATCACGGCCCCAGTCTTGAGTTCTCTGAGCTCCTGAGAGCCACACATTCTCTCACTAATGTGTGTAGAAGCGTCTGCATGTCCAGTGCTTGATTTATACACCTGTGGCCATGAAGGGATTGAACAACTGAACACAATGATGTGGAGGGGTGTCCCAATACTTTTGGCAATATAGTGTATATTGACTTTGGTTCATTAATTTGATGTAATCATTGCCCCCAGAATATTTTGTTGTATGAATATCTGATCAAACATGCAATATATCCAAAAAGAAAGAACTGAGCTTTTAAATAAACAGGTGAATGAACAATCATATTTTCTCTCTGTCTGCAGTTACTGAGAGAGCTGAAGCATCCAAATGTCATCGCCCTGCAGAAAGTATTTCTTTCTCACAGTGACCGCAAGGTCTGGCTCCTGTTTGACTATGCTGAGCATGACCTGTGGGTGAGTATAAACTACACAAACACAAGCGCTTTTTGTGCTATAATGCTTTATAATTCTTTGATAGTTACACTTTAGTTTTTATCTTATGGACCAATTTCTATTTCACCCCCCCCATTTAATTTCAGGTTCAGTTTTGTTTGACGCTCTTCCTTTTCTTCTTTCTTCTAAACACAACAGCAGATGTTTAGCAGAATGTCTGAGATGTGCTCTTCCATACAATGTAAGTGGATTGGGACTGGGGTTCAAAAAGCATCACAAAACAAGTCCATCAAGATCATCTAAATTCATACGATAGCTTGGCGTGAAATTGACTGAAACTACTATTGAAACATTTTGCATTGAACATCCAGCTCAATAGCCGTAGTTACAATTCACTTTAGTTTTGAGGAAAAGCGCAACTTGGACATTCTGCTGTAACAAAATCCTTTTGTGTTCCACAGAAGAAAGTAAGTCATATGAGTTTCAAAAGACATGAGAGTGAGTAAATGATGACTAGTTCTCATATTTGGTTTAAATATTCCTTTGAGAAATCAGCTTAGGAAGCTACTGAACATTTTACTAGTTATTTATATCTAATATAGTTAAGATCTTTGAGGAAATAAGTCGCAAAAACTTTCATAGCATATATGACACCTTCAATATAGTGCTCAAAAGTTTACACACCCCTTGCAGAATCTGTGAAAATGTGAATCATTTTAATAAAATAGGAGGGATCACACAAAATGCATGTTATTTTTTTATTTAGTGCTGTCCTGAATAAGATATTTTATATAAAAAAAAATTTCATATAGTCCACAATAGCTGAATTTATAAAAATTACCCGTTGAAAAGTTTATGAACCCATGATTCTTAATCCTGTGTGTCGTTCCCTGATGATCCACTTATTTAGTTTAAAAAACATTTTTCATTTAGTGCTGCCCTTCAGAAGCAACAGAAGATAATATTTGCCGGAAGACAAATTAAATCCAATTTACCTTGATCTTCAAATTCCAAAAGTTTTCACCCCCGGCTCTGAATGCGTCGTGTTTCCTTCTGGCGCATCAGTGAATGTTTGAAGCTTTTTTAATAGTTGTGTTTGAGTCCCTCAATCGTCCTCAGATCTCAGAATCACACAGTCACTGCTGGAAAGGGTTCAAATATGCAGAAGATGCTGGAAACTGAAGAATTTGAGGATTTTTCTGAAGAACGTTGGTCAGTTTAACTGCTCAGGACAAACAAGAGACTCAAGAACAACCATCACAAAACACACACACACAGCCGTGAATCATCAGGGAACAACACACACACACACACCATTATCATTATTTTCACAGATTCTGCAAAGGGTGTGTAAACTTTTGAGCAAGACAAGCATAAATCTCATATCAATTATTCGGTAAACTGGGATGTCTGATATTTTAAGAGAGGCGTTTTGACCTTGACACTGCAGGGGATCCTCTCTCTGTGATAGTAGTGTATCTGCATATTGATTGAACGGATGGTTGTCACCTGATCAGTGAATAAGGTTGCAAAGTCATCAGTAATGAGAGAGATGTGAGGTGAAGAGTTTGCAGGTGTTACTGGTGAACATTACTGATCTTGCTTTGGTAGTGTGTGTGACCTTGGCAGCAGAGGAAAACGATTTCTTGTGATCATAAGAGCTCATGCCTATTCACAACTGTCACAAACTCAGTTTTTACCCATTCTTATGTTGTAGCACATCATAAAATTTCATCGAGCATCAAAGGCCAACAAGAAGCCCATGCAACTACCGAGGGGGATGGTGAAGTCGCTGCTTTACCAAATCTTAGACGGCATCCATTACCTGCACGCCAACTGGGTCCTGCACAGAGACCTGGTGAGTACCAAACACAAGCCTGATGGGAAGGCATAATGCACAGATCCGATCTTTGATTTCATTTGTTTTTACAGTCATTTAAGACTTGGAATTGGTTGACCGTGTAAACGCAGCCAGAGATGCTTCATACAATACATTATTTTATGTTCTTCATGGAATATCAGCAGCAGCCAGTACAGTATAATTTGGCTGCAAAGAGAAGTTGAGTTGCCAAAATGTTATGCAAAATATTTTGTGTTTTGTGATGACCCATATTAATGGACCTTTTTCACGTTTAAGGGTTTGGAACATGGAAGTAAACTACACGTTTAAACCCAACAAGTTAAGCTAAATCATTTCATTTGAGGAAACCGATCGCCTCAATTCAATTAAGGTAAAAAACAAAACAATAGTTATGAGTCGGTCATTAACCAATCCTTCATTTGAATGTTACAAATGCATATCTTAAATCTCTATCTTTGCCAATGCATAAATGTTCTCTGAAAGAGAATACATTAGTAAAAGTCAAGGGGCAAACTAAGGGACAAACACTGATCCCCGTAATGGTGACTTTTAAACGTAACTATTATTTTCAATGAAACGTCAACGTCCAAATCTCTGATAATTCTCAATAAGAGCTTCTGTAGACGTTTGAGAGAAATAAAGTCAATCTGATTAGTAATAAATGAAGCTGGTAATGCCGTTTGTGGAGTTGTTTAATCCTCCTCTTGAGATTTAATGTCTTTTATCTTCAGTTGATGTGTCTGAAGTCAGTTGTTGTTCTTGTGTTTCTCTTTCCTTCAGTGATTCTGCTTGTTAACAGTCATCAATAATGCTCAGTCATCACTTAATTAATCATTTATTATACAATTATTATCAAATGCTACATAACATCTTCATAATATATGTATCTACTAGGGCTGCGCGATTAATCAAAATCAAACCGCAATCACATTTTGGGTTATGTGCAATTATGAAAGCATAAAGGCTGTGATTTTAATGAAATAATATGACTGTGTCAGTGAAGAGCGGCTCTGAGATCAGGAGTAAACGCTGCTCCGTCTGAAAGCACTGCGAATTTGAAAAAACAAAAAAGCCAACGTTTAATAACACGTTTTAACTCACTTCATATCGTCAGTCGAGTGTTTGTGAGCTGATGTGGCGTCTTATCACAGAATGAGGCAGACGATTCATTATTTTATAATATTCTATACAGTGATAATGTCTATGTCAATCAGCACTGCATACTTTATTATTATGAAAATACCTGAGAAGGCTTGAAGAACTCAAATACGCCATATATTGTCGCAGTCGTGTGTTTATTGTCATCATGTTTAATCAAAGCGTGTCTATCTTCTTTTTATTCAGCTACAGCGCTAGCGTCACATTAGGGATTTCCTGTAAAAGTATGACATTATATGACTTCTCTCCGAGGCGAATGTGGCGTTTCTGCTCGAGGGCGCCCTCTGGCCCCCAGTATGAATGAAACATGAGTGTGTTTAGTAGTGCTCACTCCATCCTATTTTGGGTAAAAAATAGGAAAAATAATACTTCTCTAAATAAATGTATATGGCAATCCATATGTTTTTCTCCAGTGTACAGGAGTTTTTCCCCCACAGTGGATGCATAAGAGGCTCATATTTCATATCTCCTGACAAAAATGAAGAAATTGATATCACAGATTTTTATAATAATAATATCATATTTTATAATAAATGTTTAGACGATTTTTAGTCATAGGCTGCCTGCATGTTAACAGGTAACCGTTTTTGTAGTTTTTTGTAAAATATAAATATTATTGTTATATTTATTTTAAAATACTCTTTTTTATTTTTAATAATGAAAATGTTATTGTAATAGAAATATTTCTTATTTTGGTAAATGTTATTATATATAGTATTATATATTATTAGCAATAATAATAATCATAATAATTATTATTATTAGTCATAATATAAGCACAAAATGTTATGTATATATACACACACTTTTCATTTGTAAAAAAAATAATAATCGCATTTTAAATCGCAATTTTAACCAGAATGATCGCAATTAGTTATTTTGCTCAAATCGTGCAGCCGAAGTATCCACATTTATTCAGTGAATGTGTTTTGGCTTATTTAAAACAGTGACTACATTTTCCAACCATCTATGCAAATTGTTTTACATAAGAAAGTATTTTACAGTCAAAGTAAGAAAGAAAGTAAAGTCGTATTTTTGACCGTATTAGGCTCTTTTTGTGTGGTTTTGTTGCAGTGACTGACACTGAAACAGAATTTGACTGACCCTCCAGTCGTCACTACACTAAAATATGTGTGTAATGCTCAGCTGGTGTTAATGGTGACGGATATGGATTGAATCTAATGGAAAGTGTCACAGTCTGATTGTCTCTCCACTGTTGTGTAATCCCATCAATCCCTGGTGTGTGTGTGTGTGTGTGTGTGTGTGTGTGTGTGTGTGTGTGTGTGTGTGTGTGTGTGTGGATCAATAGCATCCTCTCTGGCATTAACCCAGTTGTATAAAAGAGATATAGACTGCTCAACAACTGGCTTAGATTCAACATGAATTATAAATGTGATTTAACAGCAGGATATTCAATGCTTTTTTTATTTTGAAAGCATGTTTCTTTTTACTGTCCTTAATTTGTGCTGTTCACAGTGTTATCAAGTGTGAAGGGAATAGTTTGGCCCAAAATTTTTAATTATTTTTAATTATTTACTTTCATTCCAAACCCATATGCTTGTATTTTTCCTTTTTCATACAACAATATTGCATATAAACTATGCATATAAACCACTTTATATTAGGTGGCCTTAACTACTATGTACTTACATCAAAATATAAGTAAAATGTACTTATTGTGTTCATATTATATTGCACAACACTTGTGCTGATGTTAAGGTGGGATACGGGTAAAGTTATGGACAGGTGTGATGGTGGGGGTAAGTCTAAGGGTAGGGTTAGGTGTAAGGGAAGTGACAATTAAAAATTTAATCACAGAAATTAATTACAGATGTAATTACATGCAGGTATGTTTTTAAATGTAAGTACAATGTAAAAACATGGATGTACACAATAAGTGCATTGTATCAAATTATTAATTTAAATGTTAAAGTGGGTCCCTACACTGTAAAAAATATATTTCAAAAGTAAGTTACCTGGTTGCCTTAATTTTAAGTTCATTGAAATTAAAAATTTGAGTTAATAAAATGAAAACTTTTGAGAATCGACATCACCCTTTATTCAAATATTATTAAAAGATTTTGTAAGCATATTGCGTAATTGTGTTTTATTTGTTATAATGCAGTGAAATATGCCAAATTATGCTATTTTCATGATTTATCACCAAAAAAAAAATTATTTTCTATTTATTAAACCAATTTCCTTCATTGTATTAACTCAAATTTAAAATTTTCATGAACTAAAATTTTAAGGCAACCAGGTTACTTACTTTGTAAAGTTAAACCAACAATATTTTGTTTACACTGTATATACTATGTCAAGCTTCAAAAATGTCACTTTCAGCTTTAGATATGTATAGGATATGTGAAGTTTCTTCCTTTTGTTTTTTTCCATTGAAAATATAACAGCATATGGATTACATGTGATTAAATAATGAACTCAGATAACAATAAAAATAACTATTTTTGAAACCGTTCTGACCAAGTCCAACTAAAATCCAACGAAATAAATAATGAACAAAATAAAACATAAAACAACATGAAATGAGCCGTCACAACCTGTTAGTGAGTGTGTTTACTCCTTTCTTTTCAACCAATGGATAGGATTTAAAAAACGTCTGTTGTATTTGTGTAAGGCGGGATGCTACTTCTGATGAAGAGCTGTTAAATAAAGGTGAAAAACGATGCCGCAAAAAGAATAAATAAAATGCTTTGTTAAAAAGGCAAAATAACGCATGCATGTTTTCTTAATATGATCATTAAAAACCAACAGACTGATGAAAATGCGGGACATTTTCTCAATATGGGACATGCGGGATGGGTAGTGTGTGTGTGTGTGTGTGTGTGTGTGTGTGTGTGTGTGTGTGTGTGTGTGTGTGTGTGTGTGTGTGTGTGGGCATGTTTTTGTGAAATATCAGGACACGAATGTGTATAATGACATGGGTATGACATAGGTATTACAAAAAGAGGGTGAAATATGAGGACGTTCCCCATGTCCTCACTTTTCAAAATGCTTATAAATCACAGAATGAGGTTTTTTTCACAGAAAGTGAACTGTGCAGTTTCTTGTGATGGGTAGGTTTAGGGGCAGGGTCAGTGTGTGTGTGTGTGTGTGTGTGTGTGTGTGTGTGTGTGTGTGTGTGTGTGTGTGTGTGTGTGTGTGTGTGTGTGTGTGTGTGTGTGTGTGTGTGTGTGTGTGTGTGTGTGTGTGTGTGTGTGTGTGTGTGTGTGTGTGTGTGTGTGTGTGTGTGATGGGTAGGTTTAGGGGCAGGGGCAGTGTGTGTGTGTGTGTGTGTGTGTGTGTGTGTGTGTGTGTGTGTGTGTGTGTGTGTGTGTGTGTGTGAGGGCTAGGTTTAGGGGCAGTGTAAGGGGATAGAAAATACGGTTTGTACGGTATAAAAACCATTACGCCTATGGAATGTCCTCACATTTCACAAAAACAAACGTGTGTGTGTGTGTGTGTGTGTGTGTGTGTGTGTGTGTGTGTGTGTGTGTGTGTGTGTGTGTGTGTGTGTGATGGGTAGGGTTAGTGTGTGTGTGTGTGTGTGTTCAGAAGAAGACAGAAATGCATAAAGTATTGGACTGATCAGGTTATGATAACAGAAAGTTTGTTTTTGGGTGACTCTCCCTGGTTTGTCTTCTGTTTGGGTGAAAACCTCCCTAAATGTTTAGTCTATGCAGTTTCACACTGACTTTAATTCATTTGAATCATTTCCTTTTGTGGTTTATAATCTGCTAGATATATTGACAGTGATTTACAAATGATGAAGGATCTGCATTCAATGATGTTTATTCATAATAATATAAATGGTAATTAGTGAATTCTTGCCTTGCTTTGCTTTTCAACATTGGGAAACAATAAAAAAACAAAACAATTTAAGTGAATGACAACAGCGGTTTTGAGACGGCAGTGTTGTGTTGATTTAATTACAGAAACCTTATGCTTGCTGTTCCCATAGCAACACGCCCTCATTAAGGCTCATAGAAACTCAAGAGTCTGGACTAATGAGAAGACACCATTACTGACGCAACATCAGCCGCTCACAGCCCTCTCTGTCTGTTTATTTCATTATATTTCATAAGGTAAAGCATGTCAGGTCTGTGTTAGTGGCACCAAACCAAAGTGTGAATAAAATAATGACTGAAAAATAACTTGGAAATGTCATTATTTCAGCAATTCTGCTACTAAACCTACTAAATAATACATATAAAAAACATTGGTTAATACGAGAATCTATGAAATACATGTTATGCTTTATTAGAAATGATCAGAAGCATTTTTAGGTTTCATGCATTCAAAAAAAAAGCTTGTTTTCTCTGAAACAGAAAGTATATTCACTTTGACTTGCACAAATATTAAGATAAAGATGGCTTCTCCCACAAGTGCGACATTTAGAAGAGCAATAGCTCGGCTCCGGTCTCGACAGACCTGCAGTTTCCCTGTGAGACGGAGCATTTCCATAAACAAAGCGGATGTCATGGCTCATGCAGGTGTGATCAGATACACAGCCAATAAGAGCTCACGATCAAGGCAAAAATATGAATTACCCCAATGTTGAAAATGTCTGCTTCTAAGCCATAGCTCCATAAGTTCACATGACATTCTGAGAGGAACAGATTCATCATTTGTGACCTTTCTTTTTCAGAAACCTGCCAATATCCTGGTAATGGGAGAGGGTCCAGAGCGAGGAAGAGTCAAAATTGGTAAAAATCTGTACATTATAATTGCAATTATTAGGACCATATGTGACCCTGAACCACAAAACCAATCCTAACCAGTTGAAATTGAGATTTATACATCATAAATAAGCTTCCCATTGATGTATGGTTTGTTAGGATAGGACAATATTTGGTCGAGATGCAAAAAATCTGGAATCTGAGGGTGCAAAAAAATCTAAATATTGAGAAAATCTCCTTTAAAGTTGTCCAAATGAAGTCCTTAGCAATGCATATTACTACTAATAATACATTTATGATATATTCACGGTAGGACATTTACTAAATATCTTCATGGAACATGATCTTAATATCCTAATGATTTTTGGCATAAAAGAAAAATTGGTAACACTTTACAATAAGGTTGTATTAGTTAACATTAGTTAAGGCATTAGTTAGCATGAACTAACCATTAACAACACCTCTGTTCAGCATTAGTTAATCTTTGTTAACGTTAGTTAATATAAATCCAGCTGTTCATGGTTTATTCATGTTAGTTCACAGTGCATTAACTAATGTTAACAATATTTTAATAATGCATTAGTAAATGTTGAAATTAACATTAACAAAGATGAATAAATGCTTTATAAGTGCAGTTCATTATTAGTTAATGTTAAATAATGTTGTTAACTAATGAACCTTATTGTAAAGTGTTACCGAAAAATTGATAATTTTGACCCATGTGCAAAAAAATCTAAATATTGAGGAAATCTCCTTTAAAGTTGTCCAAATGAAGTCCTTAGCAATGCATATTACTACTAATAATACATTTATGATATATTCACGGTAGGACATTTACTAAATATCTTCATGGAACATGATCTTAATATCCTAATGATTTTTGGCATAAAAGAAAAATTGGTAACACTTTACAATAAGGTTGTATTAGTTAACATTAGTTAAGGCATTAGTTAGCATGAACTAACCATTAACAACACCTCTGTTCAGCATTAGTTAATCTTTATTAACGTTATTTAATATAAATCCAGCTGTTCATGGTTTATTCATGTTAGTTCACAGTGCATTAACTAATGTTAACAAGATTTTAATAATGTATAGTAAATGTTGAAATTAACATTAACAAAGATGAATAAATGCTTTATAAGTGCAGTTCATTATTAGTTCATGTTAAATATGAGTTCATGTCATAACTAATGAACCTTATTGTAAAGTGTTACCGAAAAATTTATAATTTTGACCCATGTGCAAAAAAATCTAAATATTGAGGAAATCTCCTTTAAAGTTGTCCAAATGAAGTCCTTAGCAATGCATTATCAATACTAATAATACATTTTTTATATATTTACGGTAGGACACTTACTAAATATCTTCATGGAACATGATCTTAATATCCTAATGATTTTTGGCATAAAAGAAAAATGGATAATTTTGACCCATGCAATGTATTGTTGGCTATTGCCACAGATATACTGGTTTTGTGCTCCAGGGTCACATATTAGGTTGTCTTAGTGGAAAATGTCTTTAATTAGAGAGCTGTAGCAGATTAACTATGGGGAAATGGGATATATGATGTAATTCTGCTGAACCTTTGGGTTTTTGGCCACCTTTATTTTCTTTTTAGGTGACATGGTCAAGCTTTAGAGGGCTGAGGCGGCTGTAGGTTCAGTCTGGGTAACTGTGAAGCCATTGTCTTGCATAAGGCCCTATTCTGGGTGATGACTGCTGAAGGCTGTGGCGCTATTTTTATCACCAGTGGAATTTGTTATTGTGTTTGGTTACGTTGTGGCTCTCAGTGTTTGCTTGAGCGCTGGAGCCACTTCACTTCAGCAGCACAACTAATTATTTAGTCTCTCATTGGTTATGACACCATTTTACCTCCCATTACATTTTGTAAAATAGCAATTTTTCCACTAATCAAATGTTTTCAATGCAAATTGACTATTTTAATAATAACTCCACATTGTCACTATCACTACCCCTGAGTCCAGAGAGCATAACACAGTCCTTCACCTTGGTTAAAACTATTAGCTGATAATCTTCTCTGGTTACACTTTATTTTAAGGTTTCATTGTTGCAGTGTAATTATATACACCAATCAGGCATAACATTATGACCGGTGAAGTGAATAACACTGATGATCTCTTCACCTGTTAGTGGGTGGGATATATTAGGCAGCAAGTGAACATTTTGTCCTCAGAGTTGATGTGTTGGAAGCAGGAAAAATGGGCAAGCGTAAGGATTTGAGCGAGTTTGACAAGGGCCAGATTGTGACGGCTAGGCGACTGGGTCAGAGCATCTCCAAAACTGCAGCTCTTGTAGGGTGATCCCGGTCTGCAGTGGTCAGTCTCTATCAAAAGTGCTCAGAGGAACAGTGGAGAACCGGCCACAGGGTCATGAAGGACCGGTGGAGAACCGGCCACAGGGTCATGAAGGAACAGTGGAGAACCGGCCACAGGGTCATGAAGGACCAGTGGAGAACCGGCCACAGGGTCATGAGGGACCAGTGGAGAACCGGCCACAGGGTCATGAAGGACCGGTGGAGAACCGGCCACAGGGTCATGAAGGAACAGTGGAGAACCGGCCACAGGGTCATGGAGGACCAGTGGAGAACCGGCCACAGGGTCATGAGGGACCAGTGGAGAACCGGCCACAGGGTCATGAAGGACCGGTGGAGAACCGGCCACAGGGTCATGAAGGACCAGTGATAAACCGGCCACAGGGTCATGAGGGACCAGTGGAGAACCGGCCACAGGGTCATGAAGGACCGGTGGAGAACCGGCCACAGGGTCATGAAGGAACAGTGGAGAACCGGCCACAGGGTCATGAAGGACCAGTGGAGAACCGGCCACAGGGTCATGAGGGACCAGTGGAGAACCGGCCACAGGGTCATGAAGGAACAGTGGAGAACCGGCCACAGGGTCATGAAGGAACAGTGGAGAACCGGCCACAGGGTCATGAAGGACCAGTGGAGAACCGGCCACAGGGTCATGAAGGACCGGTGGAGAACCGGCCACAGGGTCATGAAGGACCAGTGGAGAACCGGCCACAGGGTCATGGAGGACCAGTGGAGAACCGGCCACAGGGTCATGAAGGACCAGTGGAGAACCGGCCACAGGGTCATGGAGGACCAGTGGAGAACCGGCCACAGGGTCATGGAGGACCAGTGGAGAACCGGCCACAGGGTCATGGAGGACCAGTGGAGAACCGGCCACAGGGTCATGGAGGACCAGTGGAGAACCGGCCACAGGGTCATGAAGGACCAGTGGAGAACCGGCCACAGGGTCATGAAGGACCAGTGGAGAACCGGCCACAGGGTCATGAAGGACCAGTGGAGAACCGGCCACAGGGTCATGAAGGACCAGTGGAGAACCGGCCACAGGGTCATGAAGGACCAGTGGAGAACCGGCCACAGGGTCATGAAGGACCAGTGGAGAACCGGCCACAGGGTCATGAAGGACCAGTGGAGAACCGGCCACAGGGTCATGAAGGACCAGTGGAGAACCGGCCACAGGGTCATGAAGGACCAGTGGAGAACCGGCCACAGGGTCATGAAGGACCAGTGGAGAACCGGCCACAGGGTCATGAAGGACCAGTGGAGAACCGGCCACAGGGTCATGGAGGACCAGTGGAGAACCGGCCACAGGGTCATGGAGGACCAGTGGAGAACCGGCCACAGGGTCATGGAGAACCAGTGGAGAACCGGCCACAGGGTCATGAAGGAACAGTGGAGAACCGGCCACAGGGTCATGAAGGAACAGTGGAGAACCGGCCACAGGGTCATGGGCGGCCGAGGCTCATTGATGCCCGTGGGGAGCGAAGGCTGGCCCATGTGGTCCGATCAAACAGACGAGCAACTGGAGCTCAAACTGCTCAAGAAGTTAATGCTAGTTCTGATAGAAAGGTGTCAGAATACACAGAGCATCTCAGTGGTTATAATGTTATGCCTGATCGGTGTAGTAATATTGATTAACTACATGTACTTACAATAGGGTTAGAGTTTGGTTGAGGGTTAGTTGCAAGTAATTACTGTTATTACTAAGTACATGTGTAACAAAGACACTGTGAAATAAAGTGTTACCTCTTCTCTTCCTCTACAAATAAAACACACTAAATGCATAGCTCTCCTAAAGCTGAAATGGCGTGGTAATGTGTTTGTGTGTCATAGCTGATATGGGTTTTGCTCGACTATTTAACTCTCCGCTGAAGCCTTTGGCGGATCTGGACCCAGTGGTCGTGACGTTCTGGTACCGGGCGCCCGAACTGCTGCTCGGGGCGAGACACTACACCAAAGCAATCGGTGAGTTATGCACTGTGTGTATTTCAGGCTGCGCTGCTCTGTGTTATCTGTATCTAATCAGCGATTTATTTTTAGATATTTGGGCAATAGGCTGTATCTTTGCGGAGCTGTTGACGTCAGAACCAATCTTCCATTGTCGACAAGAGGACATAAAAACCAGCAATCCTTTCCATCATGACCAGTTAGATCGCATATTCAGCGTCATGGGCTTCCCAGCAGGTGACTGACCATCATCACTTACACTGCCGTTCAAAGCGTTTTTAATCAATGTGTTTAGAAGAAGTCTCTTATGCTCTCCAAGGCTGCATTTATTATATTAAAAATACAACAAAAAAACAGAAATGTTAAAATGTTAAAAAACTTTTAATATATATATTTTTAAAATGTTTACTCCAGTCTTCAGTGTCACATGATCCTTCAGAAATCATTATAATGTATTGTATCATCTGATAAATAATCATAATAACACACACATTATAATTCTTGCATTGTTATGCATTATAACACCAGATGAAACCTGCATTTATAATGCATCATAAGGGTATTCTTAATGCATTGTAATACACACATAATGCCTTATAAGCAACCTTGTAACATGTTGTATCATCATCTGATAAATAATCATAACAACAGGTACAATACACTATAATACTTACTAATTTGTGGTTATAACAATGCATTATAACACCAGATGAAGCCTGCATTTATAATGCATCATAAGAGTATTGTTAATGCATTATAATACATGCATAATGCCTTATAAGCAACCTTTATAATGTGTTGTATCATCTGATAAATAATCATAAACAGACACAATACATTATAATACTTACTAATTTGTGGTTATAACATTGCATTTTAACACCAGATGAAGCCTGCATTTATAATGCATCATAAGGGTATTGTTAAAGCATTATAATGAATGCATAATGCCTTATAAACAACCTTATAATATGTTTTATCATCTGATAAATAATCATAACAACAGGTACAATGCATTATAATACTTACTAATTTGTGGTTATAACAATGCATTATAAGTATAACACCAGATGAAGCCTTCATTTATAGTGCATCATAAGGGTATTCTTAATGCATTATAATACATGCATAATGCCTTATAAACAACCTTATAATGTATTGTATCATCTGATAAATAATCATAACAGCAGGTACAATACATTATAACACTTGCATTATTATGCATTATAACACCAGATGAAGCCTGTATTTGTAATGCATCATAAGGGTATTCTTAATGCATTATAATACACGCATAATGCCTTATAAGCAGCCTTATAACATGTATCATCTGATAAATAATCATAACAACAACAGGTACAACACATTATAATACTTGCATTATAACACCAGATGAAGCCTGCATTTGTAATGCATCATAAGGGTATTCTTAATGCATTATAATACACGCATAATGCCTTATAAACAACCTTATAGTGTGTTGTATCATCTGATTAATAATCATAACAACAGTAATAATACTTACTTATTTGTGGTTATAACTATTATTAGAATGATGATTTATTACACACAATGAACATGATCATATTTTCTCTTAGTAATGTACTTGACTTTCACACGCAGTTTAAATATTCTACTTGTTTTCTTCTCTTTCTCTTTGCTTGAAGCCTAAATTAGTTAGTTAGTTTGAGGGCTTGCGTGGACCCTCTTCTCACATGTATTTGAGTTTCAACAAGATTTATTTATAACTTGCATATAGTTCATCCATGAAGCTCTATTCGCGTTGATGATTGGTTCTTTCATTGAAACTTTATAACAACGACACATCTAAATCAATACACTCTGCAAATTCTTTTTCGTATTATAGGCTGTTATAGGCACAAGTACAACATAAACTTATTTCTGTTTCTCTGTTGATTTGTTCTGAATGATTCATGACTCAAAAGAAGTGTTCTTTGTATATTATCCTTTTAAATTTGAGCATGCAATGGGTTTTGTGGCTATAGGATTAATGCTTAGAAGAATGTTATATGGGTAGGGTTATGGGTTAACAGTGTAATTACAGTTTACTTTAAATGCAAGTACAATGTAACAAATGTTCAATTTGACACTGTGTGCTATTATACAATGTTTACTTGTAATTCCTAGATAAAGACTGGGAGGATATCCGGAAAATGCCAGAATATCCTACTCTACAGAAAGATTTCAGAAGAACCACGTGAGTGCGGTTCCAGAGTAACACCACATTTATTTTCAACAGCAAAAACAAAATGAGTGCTTATTGTGTATCATGATTTATATGTATTTATGTGAGTGTAAATCAGAAAGCAAGGCAAATTTATCTATTCAGTGCTGTGTGTGTGAACTGTATGTATTAAAGGGGTCATGAATTGAGAAATCAACTTTCCCTTGAGCTTTTGATATATAAAAGGTCATGGTAATATAAGAATATCCTGTAAATTTCAGAGCTGAAAACGTCCTTGTTAGTCAAAGAAAAGCTTTTATAGACACCAGGCCCAGTAAACGATAGATCTCAGAATATGCCACATCTTGACGTCATCGTGTAATGAAGCACAGCCTCAACAGAAAAAGAACAACGCCTGATTCTGTAGCCCCGCCCACCGACTCGTGCCACTAACATGACAGCTAAGAGCTGCATAGAGCTAAACCGCATCAAATTTCTAAACATACTGCATAAGCTTCATTTAGATTCCAATATTATGAATGCATGGATGAACTTTATTTTTAATGAATATCCAGCTCACGTGGGAAAGACATTGCGTCTGTTCCTTCATTTAACCACGGATTCGTTTGTAAACAAGACTGGATTTGCAGACAGGATGAGATTACATGAATGAATGAAATGTTTTTATATTAGGGATGCAACAATACAGTTAGTCCACGGTTCAATACATACCTCGGTTTTTACCCACGGTTTTCGGTTCGGTTCGGTTCTGATGGCTTGTCACATACAATTTTTGTTATTCTATTCTTAGGCGACAGGAACAGCAAGAGGTTAAAGAGAAAAAAGACCCTTTTTTATTGCAATACTCTTTCTTTATTTTACTTAAAATAATTGAAAAACCTTACTTAAACTTAACTTTACTTAAAAAAAACCCTTGTACACATAAATATATATAAAGATTTACACTGGCAGCTCAGAGCTGTACAGCAGCATTTAAGTATGAAATTGAATGAATGAATGAAAAAATAAAACACTACAAAGACTTCACTATAAAATATACACTGATTCTAGCTACTGTATTAGCTTTTCAGTCAAGAGCAGTGAGTGATTTTCTCTTTGTCTTTTGTTGTATTAACATTAAAGGGATATTTCACTCAAAAATGAAGATTCTGTCATTGAGAAATGAATACAGGTTTGGAACAATATTAGAGTGAGTAAATAATTACATCATTTTATAGGTGAACTGTCCCTTTAAGGACCGCGTGTTCACTACTGCCCGTTTGTCAATTTAAGACCTGCACGCATCTAATATACAGACACGATTGCGATTTTACTTTCACTTTAGACATAACCGACTGTGTTTATGTTAACCTTGTGTGTATTTGACAGTATTAGCGCAGTAAGACGACTTAGTCCAGTAATCGCGTGTTTGACAGGCTTTTAGTGTGCGCGCTCTGAAAAGCGCATGTTATAACCGCGCACGCGAATGAAACCGGCAAGGCTTTAAAACGCATGCAAATAATGAACTTTGGTGATTATGAATAACTATAGTGTTCTGTGAGTATAACTCTACCACTAACGTGAGATGTGAATGTATGTCGCGTTGTTCAGTATTGGGATGGAGGCAAATTATAGAATTTGTAGAAAAAGAATTAATTAAATGCGAAACCGAAAAAAACGCAATTCACAAGCGCGTATTGAACCGTGAAAGCCGTACCGAACGGTTCAATGTTATATTGAGAATTGTGGCATCCCTATTTTATATGTGATAGTATTGAATTGTTACAGATTGTACTGATTATGTGTACGTGTCTAACTGAACATACCTTAGCACGCTGTCAAAGGCTGGAGAATCCTTTATTTGTGGTGTTGCTGGTTCCTTGCAATTCGGGATCAGACTCGGACATGTATGGGCCAGGGCTCGCAAAGCCCAACGTCCCGGGGCTGTGTGTTTTACAGATGGACTATCTTAAATAGTGAAATAACATTCCTTTCTTGATGTGCGTTCACTCTCTTGACTTGAGATTTGAAGGGCGCGCACGTGTGTGTGTGTGTGTGTGTACTAGGGATGCAACAATACAGTTAGTCCATGGTTCAATATATACCTCGGTTTTTAACCACGGTTTTCGGTTCGGTTATGATGGCTTGTCACATCAGTTTTTTACTATTCTATTCTTAGCTGACAGGAACAGCAAGAGGTTAAGGAGAAAAAACATTTTCTTTATTGCAATACTCTATAAAATATCCATTGATTCTTATTAAAGTTACTGTATTAAAGTTTTTCAGTCAAGAGTAGTGAGTGATTTTCTCTTTGGCTTTTGTTGTTGTATAAAACATTAAAGGGATAGTTCACTCAAAAATGAAAATTCTGTCTTCTATTACTCACGCTCAAGTTGTTTAACCTGAATAAAGTTCTTTCTTCTGTTGGACATAAAATATATTTTGAAGAATGTTGGAAACCAAACAGTTCCTGGTCCCCTTTGTAGGAAATAATAATATGGATGTCAATGGCTACCATCAGCCGTATTGTATTCAACTGTCTGTGTTCAACAGAAGAAATGAATACAGGTTTGGAACAACATTAGAGTGAGTAAATAATGACATAATTTTAGAGGTGAACTGTCCCTTTAAGGACAGCGTGTTCACTAAAGGCTGTGCTGCTGTCAATTTAAGACCTGCACGCATCTAATATACAGACACACCCCGATTTTACTTTCACTTTAGACATAACCGACTGTGTTTATGTTAACCTTGTGTGTGACAATATTAGCGCAGTAAGACGACTACTTAGTCCAGTAATCACGTGTTTGACAGGCGTTTAGTGCGCGCGCTCAGAAAAGCGCATGTTAAAACAGTCCATGAGCACGCGAATGAAATGTTTAACCGGCAAGGCTTTAAAACGCATGCAAATAATTAAAGGGTTAGTTCACCCAAAAATTAAAATTCTGTCATTAATTCCTCACCCTCATGTCGTTCGACACCCGTAAGACATCTTCGGAACACAAATGAAGATATTTTAGTTGAAATCTGATGGCTCAGAAAGGCTTCAGATAGGCCTCCATTGGCATTCAGTACATTAATACTCCCAAGACCCATAAAAGGCACTTAAAACGTTGTTACAAAGTCCATCTCACCACAGTGGCTCTACAATAATTTTACGATGCGACGACAATAGTTTTTGTGCGCAAAAAAAAATCAAAATAACACCTTTATCCAGCTTGTTCTTGTCTTCTGTGTGTGTCTCCACGACGCATGCGCGAGAAAATGACGTAGATCCGGCGTTCGGGAATCCATGAAATGCACACTTAAGCCCATTTTGAGAACTACGCTGAGACCTAAAGTACGATCAATGTAGAATTCAACAGCTTAGACACGCGTGTCTTCCTCTGCTTGTAAACAAATCACTTCTGGGTCATGTGTCCGAACGCCGGATCTGCGTCATATTCTCGCGCATGCGTCGTGGAGGCACACACGGAAGACAAGAACAAGTTGGATAAAGGTGTTATTTAGATTTTTTTTTGCGCACAAAAACTATTGTCGTCGCATCGTAAAATTATTGTAGAGTCACTGTGGTGAGATGGACTTTGTAACGACTTTTTAAGTGCCTTTTATGGGTCTTGGGAGTGTAAATGTACTGAATGCCAATGGAGGCCTATCTGAAGCCTTTCTCAGCCTCAGCTTTACACTAAAATATCTTCATTTGTGTTCCGAATATGAACGGAGGTCTTACGGGTGTCGAACGACATGAGGGTGAGTAATTAATGACAGAATTTTCATTTTTGGGTGAACTAACCCTTTAACTTTCGAGATTGTGAATAACTCTAGTGTTCCGTTAGTATAACTCTAGCACTAACCTGTGATGTGAATGTATGTCGCGTTGTTCAGTATATTGGGATGAAGGCAAATGACAGAATGTGTGGAAAAAAAAACGCAATTCACAAGCGCGTATTGAACCGTGAATGCCGTACCGAACAGTTCAATATTATATTGAGAATTGTGGCATCCCTAGTGTGTATGGTTCACAGTTATATTCATCGATCAGGCGGGCCAAGTAACGTTAATCAAAAAATATCATTCCAATCAATCGCGGGTGGATGAGAGATGAATCATTGTGTTTGTTTGATAAAGACATTTTGTGAGCCCTGTGGGCGATTCATTCCGGTTGCCATTTCCCCACTGACCACAGGGGAGCTGAAGCTCGTTAAATATGCAAATCTTATCCAATCCTAGCCGTGGGTGTGGGCTAAGTCTTCAGTGCGGCACGCCCATTAAAACCAAGCGTTTCTTGAGAGAACCAGGGCAGAAAATAGCCTATTACTTATTCATTATGATGTTTCTGAATGTAAAAACCAAGCAAACGTCACAAGTTGACCTCAGACAATAGTATAAAAAAAGCCAGTTCATGACCCCTTTAAGTTTTGTGTAATGATGTAAAAGACTAGAATTTGAATTGCTCATTCCCAAAAATATTTTTTAGAGCAGATGTAGGACCAAAAACAGCCAAGAAGGCCTTCAAATAAGAACTAAACGATAGCACAATGCTCTCAAACATTTTATAGTAGACAAAACAACGTTTCGACGGGTAATCAAAAGCATTATGACTTGAAAGTCTTTAAATGCTTTCTCTCTTTGTAAAAGTACATTGTTGATGTCACCCGCTTGTAACAAATGAGTTTGCAGAACCCAAGTGCCACAAAAGACTTGACAAAGCATGACTTGACTTGAAATAACATGAAACTCACTGAACAACGAATTGCACACACAATACTAGCTATATATATATATATATATATATATACACACACACACACACACACACACACACACACACACACACACACACAAGACTAATGACCAAACGCCGGTCAAAGTTTTATGACAGTCAGTTACACTTGACGTTAATCAGTGTCTTGTGTTGGTCTTGTGAATAAATGTTCTATATTTGGTGTTAAATTGCTAGGAAAGGTGCAGTAGGACTGCATTGTTTGAGGAATGGGTTTTACTGAACGGAATAAAGAGCGCAAATCTCTATATCTTCTCTATTTAGGAATACACTAAAAACTTCATTGTAATTGAATACATATTGAATTCATTAATTATATGTATTGTTTGGCCTTCACTCATTAAAAAGCATTAAATAATCATCATTAGGCACACAGCAGAGTCAAAACTAACCTGGCAGCGATAGAAACAATACTGAATTTTTTATTTTCATTAAACAACATACACTATAACACAATAATTCAAGTTTTCATTTTCTCTTTGTTCATTAAAATGCATAATATCAGCATCATGTGCATACATGCATGTATAATAGTCATTACCATTCAAGTCATAACTGGTAAAACCTGAAAGCCAAAGAAAGAAAACATTGTATTTTCTACTATCTTTATACAATATCACTCAAAAGTATAATGAAATACTCTGCCGTAAACAAGTTTTATCTGTCGCGACATTCCCTTCACCTATATAATAATAACCTTGTTTTAATCATAGTCAAATCTACATATCGTTCCCAACAAACGTATTGATTAGTGTAAAACATGTTGAAGATTAGCAGACAGGCAGTCGCTTCATTAAATGATTCCTCACAAAAGCAGTTTATTCAGTGTAGTGAAGCCTCTTCTCCATTGACTTCCATTATAAAAACAGCCTCTGGTGTCCTTTCCTGCGCACTGGCAGCCGCCACGTTAGCATTAGCCGTTAGGCTTTTTTGGCTAATGGTTGCAGGCTTGACATCTAGTGGCTTTGAGGGAAGCACATGAGAAAGAGCATGAATACAAAATAATAGACATGAACACAAACACCCAAAACCCCAATTCCATCAATGATCTAAACTCCAGGCCAGTAGGTGGCGGGAATGCACCTATCGTTTTTTTGCCAATCCCCATAAAATGCTAAAAGAAGAATAAAACCAACAGTGACACCGCTTTCTTTTGTTATATACCAATGCCAATATACCATAAAGTGGGTAAATTATGTTTCACGAGATTAAAATAAACAGCATTGTGATTTTTTTCATAATTCAAAGTGTTAAAACCAAGCGGCTCCTCCCCCAGTTTCTCCTGAAGCCGATACTGAAGTGAGTTAAACTGCAGTTCATGGACTGGCCACTAGAGACAGACTCCAGAAGGAGCAGAATCTCATTGAGCTCATGTTAAAATGCCCAACTTTACAGCAGAAGAACACAAGTTTACAGTCTGGGACACATTGTGCTTTTGGTCTATACGGCTAATTTTGCTCTTCATGACGATTGTGAGGGGGTTGAATTATTTTATAACTCATTCGTTTACATTATATAAAGCCTTAAAGTTCTGCATAATTAAGGGCGTGGCCACTTTGAGTGACAGGTGGATTGCCGTTTGTCTGCTGTCTGTTAGTCATGACGTCACCTTAGCTCCGCCCACGTCCCGCCTCTTTGCCCATTTTCTGTTATCCGGGAGTGACGCTGCCAAGATGGCGACGGCCAGCTCGACCCGACTTTACACTTCAAAACTGCTCTTCAGATCCTATGGGTGACGTCACGGACACTACGGCCATATGTTTTTACAGTCTATGGTTAAAACGTCATTTCCTCTACCATTAAAATAGAGTTTGAGAGCATTGTGGTTGAGAACAGTGTCCTGCCATTTTTATGTATACCTACATTTAATATTTTTATAGTGATTGTTCAGATGTGTTTTACAGATATGCCAACAGCAGTCTCATCAAATACATGGAGAAACATAAAGTCAAACCAGACAGCAAAGTGTTTCTATTGGTGAGTCTGTTGTACGCTTGCACTCTTATATAGAACCGCATTATATGCTTCACAAAAACATTCCTTTTAAGATGGTTACTTCTGTACACCGATCAGGCATAACATTATGACCGGTGAAGTGAATAACACTGATGATCTCTTCACTACGGCACGTGTTAGTGGGTGGGATATATTAGGCAGCAAGTGAACATTTTGTACTCAAAGTTGATTAGTTAGAAGTTGGAAAAATGTAGCCTGGCTCCGCCCTCCTACATACGTCCTCTCAAGTTTCATTTTCCTTCAGTCTGGGATTGCGGTATATTCTTAGGTTTTCTCCAAACAAATTTTAACCGGTCCAATCAGTGAACAGAGGGAGTGGCTGAGAACGATGATGCTGATGTCGTGCGCTAGTTTGAGTTGTAGTTCAGTAATGGCGGCGGAGAAAAGATGCGAGCGAAGCCATTAATTCCTGGCACCGCTGCCGAATATCCAGAAGTTAAAGCCGGAGTAAGAACAATCTTTGCTGAGTTTTGTTGGTGGCCATGATGTTGTGTACTGGGAAAAGTTTGATTTTCCAGCTCGCTTCGTAGGTGGTGGAGGAGTTGCTGAAGCCCTATTGGGACTATAATTGTTTCTCTTGGGGTCAGAAGGTATTGTCATCATTTACAGCGGCTAGTCAGTGATTTTATTGCCGTCCGTCTCAAAACGTGAATAAATCGCAATCCGAATGCACAAGTGTTAGGTTTTATCACTGAGGTGCTGCACAATCTGCAGTCATTTTTACGGATTTCCATGTGAGAAACAGAGGCGAACGGCGCATGACATACGTCACCACCAAACGTTAGCGATTGATAATGGCAGATCCAGAGCGGCTCTGGGCAGATCCAATAGTTTTAAACGTCATCAGAGTTCCCGCCTTCAAGGAAGTTAACGCTTTCCAATGGAGAGTGGCCAGACTCTCTGTACAAATGAAATGTATGAGTCTGGTTAAGACCAGGCTAAGAAAAATGGGCAAGTGTGAGGATTTGAGTGAGTTTGACAAGGGCCAGATTGTGACGGCTAGAGGACTGGGTCAGAGCATCTCCAAAACTGCAGCTCTTGTGGGCTGTTCCCGGTCTGCAGTGGCCAGTCTCTATCAAAAGTGCTCAGAGGACCAGTGGAGAACCGGCCACAGGGTCATGAAGGACCAGTGGAGAACCGGCCACAGGGTCATGAAGGACCAGTGGAGAACCGGCCACAGGGTCATGAAGGACCAGTGGAGAACCGGCCACAGGGTCATGAAGGACCAGTGGAGAACCGGCCACAGGGTCATGGAGGACCAGTGGAGAACCGGCCACAGGGTCATGAAGGACCAGTGGAGAACAGGCCACAGGGTCATGGAGGACCAGTGGAGAACCGGCCGAGGTTCATTGATGCACGTGGGGAGCGAAGGCTGACCCGTGTGGTCCGATCAAACAGACGAGCTACTGGAGCTCAAACTGCTCAAGAAGTTAATGCTGGTTCTGATAGAAAGTTGTCAGAATACACAGAGCTTCTCAGTTTGTTGTGTATGGGGTGGCTGACCAGTGCCCATGCTGACCCCTGACCCCGCCCAAAGCACCAACAGTGGCACGTGAGCATCAGAACTGGACCACGGAGCAATGGGAGAAGGAGGCCTGGTCTGATGATCACGTGTTCTTCTACATCTCGTGGATGGCCGGGTGTGTGTGTGTGGCTTACCTGGGGAACACATGGCTCCAGGTGCACTATGGGAAGAAGGCGTTTGAGGAGCACAACAACGAGTTTGAGGCGTTGACTTGGCCTCCAAATTCCCCAGATCTCAATCCAATCGAGCATCTGTGGGATGAGCTGAACAAACAAGTCGGATCCATGGAGGCCCCACTTTGCAATTTACAGGACTTAAAGGATCTGCTGCTAACATCTTGGTGTCTGATACCACAGCACACCTTCAGGGGTCTAGTGGAGTCCAGGCCTCGACGGGTCAGGGCTGTTTAAGCAGCAAAAGGGGGACCAGCACAATATTAGTGAGTTATAATGTTATGCCTAATCGGTGTATATCCTTTTCTGTAGTGTTCCAGTAGTAAATTTCAATTTTAGTTTCCCAACTTTTGCAAATATTCGACTAATCATTCAGAAAAGCCCACCAACTGGATTATGAATTTGGTTTTGCACATCCTTAGTAATTGTGCCAGCTGGGCTGAGGATGAAGACGAGGTAGCGAAGCGGATCAATAAGCAATTTGTGTGTAAGCAATGAATTACATACACAGAGAACTAATGATCAAATTAGGAATAGGTAAATCAATGAAACCGTGAATAACCATGGCAACACAGGAAATGACGATAAACAAACTAAAGGTCCTTGACGAGGGAACAGTAAACACAGATTGTGACAGTTGTAGTAATGAATATTAATCTAATCCAGCTCCAGAAATTGCTGACTATGGACCCCACCAAAAGAATCACTTCTGAGCAGGCACTGCAGGACCCATATTTCCTGGAGGACCCCTTACCTACATCTGAGTAAGACTCGTCCCACACACACACACACACATTTAAACACATCTCAAAGGAAACTACATGAGTAAAGTTTGTAAACAAACATTGAAGTTGGTTTGAAAAAATACTTTTCTGAACGTCTAAAAAAAACTTTGGCAAACTTAAAGTTTAAATGTAATTGTTGAAATTGGAGTTTGGGCAAGGGAACACACATTTCTAGCATGATTTATCAAATTGCTAGCATATTTTAGCATTGGATTAGCATGTTTGAACTTTGCTGTCGTCCCATGAGTGCAGCGGCGCAATGATATTACACAGCGCCTGAAAATAGGTTAATTTCCATCAACATCACCAACATGACAACCTGCTTACACAGAGAGCGCTGGGGACTATTTTCAGGCGCTGTGTAATATCATTGCGCCGCTGCACTCATGGTACGGCTCAAAGCTCTTGATTATCACGCAGGAATGAGAGTTTAGTTCTTAACTATATCGTTCTAGAAAGTCACAACTTTTCATTTTCCGTCGGTCTTAGTACACGATGTAACTACAGAAGAGTCAAGTTTTAAATAGGAAAAATATCAAAACTCTTTGGTCATTTTTGAGCGAAATGCTAATGGTCTAATCAGATTCAATGATCTATGCTAAGCTAAGCTAAAAGTGCTACCGCCAGACCCGGAGATCGGCTGAATGGATTCGAAAACGGTCAAACTCAACTGTTTAACTCTAGGGGAGACGGAAAATGAGCCCATTGTTTTTTAAATGACGTGTTCCTTTAACATTTCGCTATCATGTTTAACATACATTGTTAATATGAACATTTTTCTAGCATTTTTAAACATGAATTAACATGTTGTTAGCATTATTTAGAGCAGAGGTGGAAAGAGTAACAAAATATTCTACTCAAGTAAAAGTACTATTACTTCAATTAAATTTTACTTAAGTAGAAGTAAAAAGTAGTTCATTTAAAATGTACTCAGAGTAAAAGTTACTGAGTTACTTTTTTTAACAGCAGGGTGAGGAATCTCCTGTGAAGGGATGTAATAGAATATGAAAACATCAGTTTCCCAGCATCACGGTATTAATTATTTAATACATAAACTGTATTATTAAATTATGGTTATTATTATCACCAGTTAAAATGGCATTAAATTAATGAAAACTGATTTTTATTTTTATTTTTGGTTGAACAAATGCTTTATTATAACAAACTTGAAACAATTTTTTTTTTCTTTATTAAAATTTCAATAAAACATGTCTAATGAACTAAATAAATTATTATGCATTAGATTAACAACTTTAAGAATAATAGAGTCCTAAGAAATTCTTCTTTTTATGATTTAATACAAATACATTACCAAAACGGTGGTAATCAAATACTTCCTTTCATTTTTTTGGGCAAAATTTACTAAATTAAACTATGGATTTAAAAAGATATTCTTAAATAATGTTTAAATTATGTAATATTATTATTGTTGTTATTATTATTATTATATTGACAAGTATTCTATAGGCCTACAATAGTAATATATTTCAGGGAAGATCTGTTTCAGAGTGTATTTGATAATGGCTTTTAATCAAATAAAATGATGAAAATGTTCATTAGGGGGTCTCAGATCAGCTCTGGAAATGTTCATACTGTATGTTCATGCCCAAATATGTTTTTTGTGACGTTAAACACCACAAGCATCGCGTAGGCTACTTAAGTATGTAGGCTAGTAGACACAGAGACAGAACAAGCAGATCATATATTCATATAGCAGTGTTTTGAGCTTTAATATTCACAGACCATGTCGCGATTTGATTTATTGTACAGCTCTACTGTCGATGTATTTATTCATCCCTCAGTTTGCGTGTTTTACGTGATATCTGCGTTATACTGTAATTCCGGGATTCCCTCTGCATCACAGAAAACATTCGGCCTTAAGTTATAAACGTACCTTTATCCGCACAGAGGGATGGTGTTCCCGAACATGTGAACTATGTGTTTCCTCCTTTGCATCAACATTTTTTTGCTAATTTGATATCCTCCAGGACAACACCCGGCTATTTTTTGTCTATATCCAAAGTTTTTGCATAATATCCAGGGGTTCGCGACGGCTTTCGCTTTCAGCTGGGTCTGACGTCTGTCTTGTCCGTCTCCATCTTTTTGTGATTTTTGCGTTCGTTCTCCCGCCTTCAATACAATGCAGTCGTTTCCAGATCGCGTTTTTCCCCCCTTTGTATTATTTATTTTTACTCAGTAACGGATGTGGTTTAAAATGTAGCGAAGTACAATACTTCAAACAAAACATAATTAAGTTAAAGTAAAATTACAGAACTACTTAAAAAAGTAGAAGTATGCAGAAAAACTACTCAATTACAGTAACGTGAGTAAATGTAATTCGTTACTTTCCACCTCTGGCATTATTTAGCATGCTGTTAACATGTTTTATCATGCTTCTAGCATTAACTAGCAAGTTTTCTAGCCCATGTTTAGCACACATTGTTAATGATTTAGCATGTTTAACACACATTGTTACATGATTTAACATGTTTTGTTAACATGTTTAACACACATTGTTACATGATTTAACATTTTGCTATCATGTTTAGCACACATTATTGATTTAGCATGTTGTTAGTATGTTTAGCACACATTACATGATTTAACATTTTGGTATCATGTTTAACTCACATTGTTAATATGATTTAGCATGTTTTGCTATCATGTTTAGCACACATTGTTAATATGATTTAACATGTTGCTAGCATTATTTAGCATTTTTCTAGCATTAACTAGCATGTTTTCTAGTCCATGTTTAGCACACATTGTTAATGATTTAGCATTTTTAACACACATTGTTACATGATTTAACATGTTTTGTTAACATGTTTAACACACATTGTTACATGATTTAACATTTTGCTATCATGTTTAGCACACATTATTGATTTAGCATGTTGTTAGTATGTTTAGCACACATTACATGATTTAACATTTTGGTATCATGTTTAACTCACATTGTTAATATGATTTAGCATGTTTTGCTATCATGTTTAGCACACATTGTTAATATGATTTAACATGTTGCTAGCATTTTTTTACATGAATTAACATGTTGCTAGCATTATTTAGCATTTTTCTAGCATTAACTAGCATGTTTTCTAGTCCATGTTTAGCACACATTGTTAATGATTTAGCATGTTTAACACACATTGTTACATGATTTAACATGTTTTGTTAACATGTTTAACACACATTGTTACATGATTTAACATTTTGCTATCATGTTTAGCACACATTATTGATTTAGCATGTTGTTAGTATGTTTAGCACACATTACATGATTTAACATTTTGGTATCATGTTTAACTCACATTGTTAATGTGATTTAGCATGTTTTGCTATCATGTTTAGCACATTGTTAATATGATTTAACATGTTGCTAGCATTTTTTTAACATGAATTAACATGTTGCTAGCATTATTTAGCATTTTTCTAGCATTAACTAGCATGTTTTCTAGTCCATGTTTAGCACACATTGTTAATGATTTAGCATTTTTAACACACATTGTTACATGATTTAACATTCTGCTATCATGTTTAGCACACATTATTGATTTAACATTTTGGTATCATGTTTAACATACATTGTTAATATGATTTAACATGTTGCTAGCATTTTTTAACATGAATTAACATGTTGTTAGCATTATTTAGCATTTTGTTAACATGTTTTATCATGCTGCTAGCATTAACTAGCATGTTTAACACATTGTTAACATGATTTAACGTTTTGCTAGCATATTTAGCACACATTGTCAACATGATTTAACGTTTTGTTAGCATGTTTTTAGCACACATTGTTAACATGATTTAGTATTTTGCTATCATGTTTTAACATTAATTAACTTGCTGTTAGCATTATTTGGCATTGTGGTTGCTAGAATGTTTTAGTATGTTGTTAACATGAATTAGCATGTTTTGCTAGCATGTTTTAACACATTGCTAGCATGAATTGGTGTGTTTTTAACATGTTGTAGCACACTGTTAGCATGTCCTAAGCTAGTTGCTAGGCTTTTCCAGTGATATACACACAGTGGATGAATCTTCAGAGTTAGTGTGTTAAAGTTTTGACCCCCTGAATGAAAGCGTATGGGACTGTCTAGATTTTGGCTCAGAATAAGTCGTTTATACAGTAGATCAGTAAGTTTTCAAGCCAACTGAAATAATGGGCACTCATGTGTGTTTGTTCAGCATGCACTTTTCAAAACCATTAGTTGATCCTCCCTCGGGGCTTTCCACTTGATGCAGAAACAAGGCTTTGGGGATTTGCTAGCGTTCATGCTCTCTGCGGTTATCTAACTCATGTTCAGGATAACTCATGGATCTTGCTTTGCACAGTGTCTTGTTAAAAGAGAAAAGGATTGTTATTCTGCGCTGTCACAGAAAGACATGCCTTTAGGAACTCAGCCAAACCCTTTAATTAGCGCGTGCTTGCTAGAGTGTAGCATACCGCAAATATCTCCTATTTTCCTCTTTCATTCATAAACATAAGCCCTAGGAGTTCACCTGTCATCAGCTGAGCAAATGCGTATGAGAAACAGCTGGATAATAGTTTTCTTTGTTTGTTGTAACCTTGCTTGTTATGTAACACATTGCTAGCATGAATTTGCATGTTACTAGCAGGATTTAGCATGTTTTGCTAGCATGAATTGACATGCTGATAGCATTATTTAACATTTTGTTAACATGTTGTTAGTACGAATTAGCATGTTGCTATCATTTTTAACACATTGCTAACATGATTTAAAATTTTGCTAGCATGTTGTTAGTATGAATTAGCATGTTTCTAGCATTTTTAACATATTGCTAACATGATTTAAAATTTTGCTTGCATGTTTTAACATTAATTAACATTAACACAACTTTATTTAGCTTTTTAGCATTGTTTATCATGCTGTTAACATTAACTAGCATGTTGCTACCATTTTGTTAGCATTATTTATCAAGTTGCTTACATATTTTAACATGTTAACATTAGCTTGTTTCAACATTATCATGTTGCTAGTATGATTTAGCATTTTGCTAACATGTTTTAGCACAAACTAGCATTTTTAGCATGATTTGGCATTTTTTTTCTAGCTTGTTTTAACACATTAATAGACATGATTTAGTATGTTGCTATCATGTTTAACACACATTGTTACATGATTTTACTTTTTGCTATCATTTTTAATACTAATTGTTAATATGATTTAGCATGTTTAGCACACATTGTTTACATGATTTAGCATGTTTAGCACATATTGTTTACATAATTTGGCACACATTGTTAATATGATTTAGCATATTTAGCACACATTGTTAATGATTTAGCACACATTGTTAATATGATTTAGCATGTTTAGCACACATTGTTTATGATTTAGCACACATTGTTTTTATGCTTTAGCATGTTTAACACACATTGTTAATATGATTAAGCATGTTTAGCACACATTGTTTATGATTTAGCACACATTGTTTATATGCGTTAGCATGTTTAGCACACATTGTTAATATGATTTAGCACACATTGTTAATATGATTTAGCATGTTTAGCACACATTGTTTATGATTTAGCATGTTTAGCACACATTGTTAATATGATTAAGCATGTTTAGCACACATTGTTTATGATTTAGCACACATTGTTAATATGATTTAGCATGTTTAGCACACATTGTTTATGATTTAGCATGTTTAGCACACATTGTTAATATGATTTAGCACACATTGTTTATGATTTAGCACACATTGTTAATATGATTTAGCATGTTTAGCACACATTGTTAATATGATTTAGCATATTTAGCACACATTGTTAATGATTTAGCACACATTGTTAATATGATTTAGCATGTTTAGCACACATTGTTTATGATTTAGCACACATTGTTTTTATGCTTTAGCATGTTTAGCACACATTGTTTTTATGCTTTAGCATGTTTAGCACACATTGTTTATGATTTAGCACACATTGTTTTTATGCTTTAGCATGTTTAGCACACATTGTTAATATGATTTAGCATGTTTATCACACATTGTTTATGATTTAGCACACATTGTTTATATGCTTTAGCATGTTTAGCACACATTGTTAATATGATTTTGCATGTTTATCACACATTGTTTATGATTTAGCACACATTGTTTATATGCTTTAGCATGTTTAGCACACATTGTTAATATGATTTAGCACACATTGTTTATGATTTAGCACACATTGTTAATATGATTTAGCATGTTAAGCACACATTGTTTATGATTTAGCATGTTAAGCACACATTGTTAATATGATTTAGCATGTTAAGCACACATTGTTAATATGATTTAGCATGTTTAGCACACATTGTTAATATGATTTAGCACACATTGTTTATGATTTAGCACACATTGTTAATATGATTTAGCATGTTTAGCACACATTGTTTATGATTTAGCACATTGTTTATATGCTTTAGCATGTTTAGCACACATTGCTTACATGATTTAACATTTTGCTATCATGTTTAGCACACATTGTTAAAGCTGGGGATTTGCTTGGGCTCTCAGTGAGGCTTTAAAACGGTTTTCTTTGTGTGTGTGTGTGTGTTAGTGTATTTGCAGGATGTCAGATTCCCTACCCCAAGCGAGAGTTCCTAAGTGAGGATGAACCAGAGGAGAAAACAGAGAAGGTAACGATGCCGGGTTTAGTTTTTCTCACACTGCATCCAGTTCTGGTTTGTTTTTCAGATGTGATCTTTCCACTCTGAAATTTCGTTTGTATAGTGTAGTCAGTGTCCAGTATATCTACCTCCACTGTTGGGGGCAACGCATTACAAGTAACTTGAGTTACGTAATAATACTTTTTCAAAGTAACACATTACTTTTCAAATTTACAACAAAACAAAATGAGTTACTTTTTCACAAACTTTTCCACATTAATTTGACTGACAGCTCTCCTGTGCCCATGTTGAGAAAAATAAATGCAGAGGCGTGTGTGTGAACATGAGGGTTATTGTAGTTCTAGACTAAATGTGAGCATTTATTTATCTCACTTGCACAATAAAGATTCTGTACTACTCAAAATGAATAAAATCAGTCAAATGCAAAATCAGAGTACTATGCAAACCCCCAATAATTAAATGTTAAATAAAACAACTATTTTATGCATAATCTACTTTTATATTTAATTTACCAATGTCTTGCTGCTGACCTTTGATGATGAAAATTACTAGATTTTTTGTTTTTATTGGTAAATCTTTTTTCTATTCTTCCATTATCCAAAGCTGCGCCCTCTACTGTTCATGCGGGAATTTGCATTTTTACCTCAGGCTGAGGCTTATTTTTTCAATTTTGGTGTGAAGAGGTCTTTACCGTTGCACAAAAATATAACTTTTTTGTTATAAACAAAAACAAGCCCTGCCCAGGTGAGAAAAAGTAACGCAAAAGTAACGTAACGCATTACTTTTCTGAAAAAGTAACTAAGTAACTAAATTAGTTACTTTTTAAGGGAGTAACGCAATATTGTAATGCATTACTTTTCAAAGTAACTTTCCCCAATACTGTCTACCACGACCCTCATCCTTCCCTCAGGATCATTTTGACCCGAAACTCATAAACATAAAATAAACATTTATATACTTTCTACCTAAATTGCTAACCTTTTTTGCTAAAGGGCGTTTGTATTAGTCTTCACACGAGCGCTTTGTAAACACGGGGGCGGTACTTCTGCCTATGTCTAGCGTGACCTTTCTGACATGATTACGCAATCCATGGCCGGATGGAAGTCAATGTGTCCATCAATTGGTTACCCATGTTCTTCAAAATATCTTCTTTTGACAGAATTTTCACTTTTGGGTGAACTATCCTTTTAAGGTTGTTTTTGACCCTGATCTGTTTGTCAATGCTGTGGTTCATTAGGGACTAAGATCTCTTTCTGAGCTGAACTAACCCATAAGGATCTAGGTTTTGTTTTGTTTGTAGATTATCGTATCATTCTTCACGACTGGAGTTCAGAATGCGGGCGGTCAGGATTCTTGTGAATGCAGTGTATGGACAACAGGTCTTCAGTATTGCTGAATGCTTCATTAGTTGCTGTATATTTTTAAAACTGTGCAAGGAATGGCTCCTCATATTACTTTTCACCAATCTTCCAAATTGTTAAGATCAGCAAACAAATGACTTCTTACTATTCTGCATGAACATTTTGAATATATTTTTTATTTTATTATTATATTTACCTTTAAATGGCGAGATTTTATCAATAAATAATCATTAAATAGTAATTTAAGCACATTCTTTCAAATTAAATTCAAAATAACTCACAATTTCATGCATGACCCTTTTAATTCAGCTCAAAATATCTCACATTGGGTGTTTTTGCCGACCTCTTGTGGAAAAACAATAATATAACATGATATTTCATGACTCTTATAGCTCTATATGGAGCAAATGAGCTGCTCCGCTGGGTCCTAGACAAGTGTCAACCTCCCGCAGTTTCTCTTGAAGCCAATATGGAAGTGACTTAAACTGCAGTTCATCGACTGGCCACTAGGGCTCCAGAAGGAGCAGAATCTCATTGAGCTCATGTTGCCATTTTTTACCGGTCGCAGAGAGTTGAAGAATGTTCAAGTTTGAGTAAAACGCTAGCCTGACAAGCCAGAGCCACATTAGGCTTGCTACGATAGTCGGTGTTGCCGGTGTTACCGGTGTCCAGACTCAACACCGGTTACATCACTTGCCCACTGTGGCACCGGCCACTGTCTTTTAGATTTTTTTGTAGTAATAAAATAATTTAGTTCAGTTAGAGAACAGACAATACAAATAAAAACTGAACGTATCTGCTTAATAAAGCAGGATCCGACCGTGAGTCTCGGCAGGAGTCATTCATCAGATTTAAGAGTGAGGAGCTGACTGAGATGATCGCGGAAGATTTGGTTTCAAAGCGAAACGTAAAAGCGCCTATTTAAGGGAGTTTGTCATTTGTTTTGTTGTTGTGTTTTTCATTAAAAATAATAGGCTAATAAACCCACAATTCAAGCAACCCGCAGCCGAATTGGCGCTAATTCAAAACCGAAAGTAAAATGTGCACGGCCGCACAAAGCGTGCATTGTTTACTTTCGCCTGGCTCCGCAGTGCGAGCCTCCGCGCTACGCTGACCGCGCGCATTTATTTTTGCCACGAGCGTGCGCGTCGAGTATAAACAAGGCTTTACGGACGAACTGTTATTCATTCATGGCGTGCATCTCAATCATAGACTGATCATGCTTGATCAGTGCCCTGATTACTGAACTAGGGAACTGATTGAGACGCGCCCATGGCCTCACAGAGCGCGCATTTACAGACGAGCTGTCATTCACGGTGTGTGCGCATTGACGCGTTTTCAGTTCAGAGCGGTCGTGTGCATGTTACTTTCGGTTAGATAGAATTAGTGATTTACCGGTGGGAAAATTTCCTCACCGTCATATCCCTAAGCCACATCAAGATGTTGGGTCTGGGAACTCACCATTGGCAGGACTCAATCTGAGGGGCGGGATAAAGGGTTGTCTTTCAGATTCCCTCTGCACGCAATAGGATAGCGCTACAACCAACCAGAGCAACGAAGAAGTGGAAGCAGAGCTAGTTTATAGATTAAACTTTTGCCTTATCCGGTCAGCAAAACTCAGAACACATCTTCCTTTCTTAAAGGGTAACTAAACCCCTGCTCAGAGCTTAACAATGCTGTGGGCAGAGCCCAGCGGAGACAGAGGGACGAACCGAGGGCGGGGCTGAGCGGAGGGCGGGCACCTGAGACCCGCAGTGACGGATTGATTGACAGCTGTCAGATTCGCGAGTCGCAGAGATGGAGAATGACTGGAGTGACGCCAGCTTTGCAACAGAGCGGTCATTTCTCCTACCTTCACCTGAAGTGGAGGAGGGTGGATTGTCTGTAGACACAAACCCAGAGCCTTATCAATGCGAGCCGCTGCTCAAACTGCGTTTACTCCCGAAGCAGACGATGCCAGTGAAGCAGCAGCGCAAGAGAACTGACCTAATCTATGAACAGCCAAATCCTCACACTGAATGGCACTAAAAATAGATCAGATATCTGATATACATACAATGTATTTTCATTCAAATGAACTGAATCAGCTCAGGACCAATAAGTTCAGACCTAAAAGCCTATTATAAACAGATTTCCTCAAATAAGTTAGACTATACGCCAGCATGTAACGGTATTGTTGTTCATTACCGCGGCAACCACTTGCGTGTCAGGGTTTGAAAGTGCGTCTCATGTATGAAAATGATCTGTACACATGACGGGCGGCAATAATATCGCAAGAAAATCCTGACGTGTACTGACAACTGCATTATTTAACCGTATTTTCTTCAATACAATGTTAAAGCATGTGTCAAGTCAGTTTCATTCATAATGTTTCTACTTCATGTAATATGACAGTTCATACTGGAGTGAAGCCGTTCTCATCGTGTGATTGGGGGAAACATTTCTGAGGGCGTGGTGAGCTCGTGCCAGGGGTGTGGATAGTGAGCCGTTGGAGGTACCATCCTACGTCACGATGTACCACAACGTCCAATAGGAAAATTCAACTGCAGTAGCCACCGTTCAACCTTAAGAGGGCAGCACTTTGGCGGTTTTACACCATATTTTATAGAATTAAAACACTTTATGCTCAAATGTCAAAACATTTACTCGAATCAATGAACAGCATTAATAAAGCCCCAGTATTACAGATCATTAACTAAAAGAAGTTGGTTTAGGGTTTAGTTACCCTTTAAGAATGACTTCAGTGGCGTTCTTTTCTCACAGAAAAACTGAACTCAAGTCTTCCAGAGTCACGGCCAAAGCCGATTTGAAAGACGCTGTTCGCCAGTTTCTTTGTTTAAAAGTAACACGCAGAACCTCCGCAACTCTGCCGTCATTATGTTAAGCCCGCCCACCGACTCTATACACGATGTGATTGGCCTGAGCAGAGTTTGGTTTTTCCAGCTCGCAAGCCAATGGAGAGTTGCTAGACGCCCTGGCTGCAAATAAGATTTGCTGACGCTAGGGTGTGTCTAGATTTCTAGGCTAGTAAAACGCAGCTCATCACTGTCACTTTTCACCCAGCCGTCCAATCACAGTTGAGGGGGCGGGACAAATACAACACCGATTCCACATTCTGCCTGTACAACGTCAACAGATATAAACAACATAATAACGGAACAAAATAATTTAAAACAAGAGCCAGAACAAATACTTTACATTGTATCTGCATTTTTATATAGAATCAATACAGAAACAAACTATCTGTGAAATGAGATGCTAGTAACACTTCCGTGGATATACCGTATCAAGCAAAGAGTCTCCACTGGCTAAAAACGCTTTTACTGTGTTTGTTTTCTTTGGCTTTTAATTTGAAGGCTTTGGAATGACGTTATTTTGACATAATGACCATGAGCACTTTGGAGCTCCAGGGAGATTGTCCCTGTAAAAAGTATACCATAAACTACTTTAGATAAAAGCTTCTGTTTCTACGGCTAGTTTATAATGTTACTCATTCCACTGGAACCAAGAGGGACGCTGAGCGTGAGAAGTTCAGATCGCAGCGTTGTTAAGCTGGGCACTTGTGTAGTGAAGGATGAAACGTATCCAACAAACAAACACACGCGGCATAAAACAACCGTCTCACTTCTGCAGCGCTTGATTGAGCCAATATTTACTTTTACGTTTACTGACTTTAGCCACATCATATAATGTTCATGTTTTTCTGTGTTGTACAATATCTGTGTGGCTGTGAGTGTGTTTGACGAAATCAGCCTCGCAAACACACATCCATTATTACACTCAAAGACCTGCAGATCTGGATTGGGTTCCTCCCACACAAAGGCCCTTATTTACCAAAGGTTTGCATGTACAAAAAAACATGCACACGAAGAAAAAGCTGATCTACTAATAGCAGGCCACTTAAGACTGCGGGCTTCATTGTATTGTCATTTTCTGTGGGTTTTCCCCACAAAACACAAGGCATTGTCGTCGCATACCCAGTGCATTCATGACGGTATTAAATCATTTCCTGTGAGAAGTTGTTTTGTTCAGATATTTATAAGTTTTGACAGCCTTAAACCACGCGCATGTCAAATAAATAAATGTCAGATTTATTCTTTATAGTAACTTCTTGATACTGTGATCATAGTTTAGTGTTTTTCACAAATAAAGACATGTGTATATATATATATATATATATATATATGGGGTGTAAAGGGCTTCCGGTACGGTACACAAATGCATATATCGGTAATATATTAGCCTATACAGTATATTCATTATATTAGCCTATATCTTCATTATATTAGCCTATATCTTCATTATATTGGCCTATATATTCATTACATTAGCCTATATCTTCATTATATTAGCCTATATCTTCATTATATTGGCCTATTTCATTATATTAGCCTATATATTCATTATATTAGCCTATATCTTCATTATATTGGCCTATATATTCATTATATTAGCCTATATCTTCATTATATTAGCCTATATCTTCATTATATTGGCCTATATCTTCATTATATTAGCCTATATATTCATTATATTAGCCTATATCTTCATTATATTAGCCTATATATTCATTATATTAGCCTATATCTTCATTATATTAGCCTATATCTTCATTATATTAGCCTATATATTCATTATATTAGCCTATATCTTCATTATATTAGCCTATATATTCATTATATTAGCCTATATATTCATTATATTAGCCTATATCTTCATTATATTAGCCTATATTTTCATTATATTAGCCTATATATTCATTTTATTGGCCTATATATTCATTTTATTGGCCTATATATTCATTATATTAGCCTATATTTTCATTATATTAGCCTATATATTCATTTTATTGGCCTATATATTCATTTTATTGGCCTATATATTCATTATATTAGCCTATATCTTCATTATATTAGCCTATATATTCATTATATTAGCCTATATCTTCATTATATTAGCCTATATCTTCATTATATTAGCCTATATTTTCATTATATTAGCCTATATATTCATTTTATTGGCCTATATATTCATTATATTAGCCTATATTTTCATTATATTAGCCTATATATTCATTATATTGGCCTATATATTCCTTATATTGGCCTATATATTCATTATATTAGCCTATATATTCATTATATTGGCCTATTTCATTATATTAGCCTATATATTCATTATATTAGCCTATATCTTCATTATATTGGCCTATATATTCATTATATTAGCCTATATCTTCATTATATTGGCCTATATATTCATTATATTAGCCTATATCTTCATTATATTGGCCTATATATTCATTATATTAGCCTATATCTTCATTATATTAGCCTATATATTCATTATATTAGCCTATATCTTCATTATATTGGCCTATATATTCATTATATTAGCCTATATCTTCATTATATTGGCCTATATATTCATTATATTAGCCTATATCTTCATTATATTGGCCTATATATTCATTATATTAGCCTATATCTTCATTATATTAGCCTATATCTTCATTATATTGGCCTATATATTCATTATATTAGCCTATATCTTCATTATATTGGCCTATATATTCATTATATTAGCCTATATCTTCATTATATTAGCCTATATATTCATTATATTAGCCTATATCTTCATTATATTAGCCTATATCTTCATTATATTAGCCTATATATTCATTATATTAGCCTATATCTTCATTATATTAGCCTATATATTCATTATATTAGCCTATATATTCATTATATTAGCCTATATATTCATTATATTAGCCTATATTTTCATTATATTAGCCTATATATTCATTTTATCGGCCTATATATTCCTTATATTGGCCTATATATTCATTATATTAGCCTATATATTCATTATATTAGGCTATATCTTCATTATATTAGCCTATATATTCATTATATTGGCTTATATATTCATTATATTGGCCTATATATTCATTATATTGGCCTATATATTCATTGTATTAGCCTATATATTCATTATATTGGCCTATTTCATTATATTAGCCTATATCTTCATTATATTGGCCTATATATTCATTATATTAGCCTATATCTTCATTATATTAGCCTATATATTCATTATATTAGCCTATATCTTCATTATATTAGCCTATATTTTCATTATATTAGCCTATATATTCATTTTATTGGCCTATATATTCATTATATTAGCCTATATTTTCATTATATTAGCCTATATATTCATTTTATCGGCCTATATATTCCTTATATTGGCCTATATATTCATTATATTAGCCTATATATTCATTATATTAGCCTATATCTTCATTATATTAGCGTATATATTCATTATATTGGCTTATATATTCATTATATTGGCCTATATATTCATTATATTGGCCTATATATTCATTATATTAGCCTATATATTCATTATATTGGCCTATTTCATTATATTAGCCTATATCTTCATTATATTGGCCTATATATTCATTATATTAGCCTATATCTTCATTATATTAGCCTATATCTTCATTATATTGGCCTATATATTCATTATATTAGCCTATATCTTCATTATATTAGCCTATATATTCATTATATTAGCCTATATCTTCATTATATTAGCCTATATATTCATTATATTAGCCTATATCTTCATTATATTAGCCTATATATTCATTATATTAGCCTATATATTCATTATATTAGCCTATATATTCATTATATTAGCCTATATCTTCATTATATTAGCCTATATCTTCATTATATTAGCCTATATCTTCATTATATTAGCCTATATATTCATTATATTAGCCTATATCTTCATTATATTAGCCTATATTTTCATTATATTAGCCTATATATTCATTTTATTGGCCTATATATTCATTATATTAGCCTATATTTTCATTATATTAGCCTATATATTCATTTTATTGGCCTATATATTCCTTATATTGGCCTATATATTCATTATATTAGCCTATATATTCATTATATTGGCCTATTTCATTATATTAGCCTATATATTCATTATATTAGCCTATATCTTCATTATATTAGCCTATATATTCATTATATTAGCCTATATCTTCATTATATTAGCCTATATATTCATTATATTAGCCTATATCTTCATTATATTAGCCTATATATTCATTATATTGGCTTATATATTCATTATATTGGCCTATATATTCATTTTATTGGCCTATATATTCCTTATATTGGCCTATTTCATTATATTAGCCTATATATTCATTATATTGGCCTATTTCATTATATTAGCCTATATATTCATTATATTAGCCTATATCTTCATTATATTAGCCTATATATTCATTATATTAGCCTATATCTTCATTATATTAGCCTATATATTCATTATATTGGCTTATATATTCATTATATTGGCCTATATATTCATTATATTAGCCTATATATTCATTATATTGGCCTATTTCATTATATTAGCCTATATATTCATTATATTGGCCTATATATTCATTATATTAGCCTATATATTAATTATATTAGCCTATATATTCATTATATTAGCCTATATATTCATTATATTGGCCTATTTCATTACATTAGCCTATATATTCATTATATTGGCCTATTTCATTATATTAGCCTATATATTCATTATATTGGCCTATATATTCATTATATTAGCCTATACATTCATTATATTAGCCTATATATTCATTATATTGGCCTATATATTCATTATATTAGCCTATATATTCATTATATTAGCCTATATATTCATTATATTAGCCTATATATTCATTATATTAGCCTATATATTCATTATATTAGCCTATATATTCATTATATTGGCCTATTTCATTATATTAGCCTATATATTCATTATATTGGCCTATTTCATTATATTAGCCTATATATTCATTATATTGGCCTATATATTCATTATATTAGCCTATACATTCATTGTATTGGCCTATACAGTATATTCATTTAATTAGCCTATATATTCATTATATTAGCCTATATATTCATTATATATAGTATATATATATATATATATATATATATATATATATATATATATATATATACACATATATTACGTAAACACAAACTTTTAATTTGGGTGCGATTAATCGCAATTAATCTTTTGACAGCCCTAATATATATTATTGCTGTCAAACCGATTAATTGCGACTAATCGCATCCAAAATAAAGGTTTACATGAATAAAAGCAAAATGTGTTACATAATATGTGTGTGTGTACTGTTTATAATTATTATGTATGTTTGAATACACAGACATGCATGTATATATTTAAAAAATATTTGCATGCATATACTGCATATACATTTATATAATATATTTTATATTTAAATATAACATCTTTTTCTTAAATATACATGCATGTGTGTGTATTTACTATTCATACACAGTACACACACACATATATTATGTAAACACAAACTTTTATTTTGGATGCGATTAATCGGTTTGACAGCACTAATTGAGCATATATAAAATCGGAGGGCTGTCTTTTTACTTGACGCAAGCACTCGTTTTCTTTCGTTTTCAAGCATTCATTCAAGTCTATTGTATTTAAGAGATCCTGAGATAATTCACTTAAACCTTTCATTTCTCTCTCTCCATGTGTTCTGGCACAGGACAAGCAATGGTTGCAAAAACTTGACAGTAACTAATGGGCAAGGACTAAAGAAATCATTATGTAACTGGCTTCATTGTCCACCCTATTGTGAATCCTGAACTGTGATGATCTTGTTTAATGTGGTCATTCTCAAGTTCTGGTGTTTGTCGTAGTAAAGGCGTGATGAAAGCGCAGTGATCTTGTGTTGGCTGTAGAACCAGGCGCAGCAGCACCAGCAGACGGCTGCCCAGACCCAGACCCAGACCCAGCAGGCTCCGAACCAGCAGAGCTCAGCGCAGACCAACGGCACCGCAGGGGCCAACACCGGCCCCTCCCTACAGCACGCACAGGACCAGGGGCCGCCAAACAAAAAACCTCGCACCTCAGGAACCAGTGTTCTTCAGACAGACTACCAGGTAAGAGACAGAAATGCCACCGGTTTCCAGTGTCCTCAAGGGGGCGCTGGGATATCTCTATTTCTCCTCGTAGTACACATATGAAAACTAAAAAGTAAAATTACAAGGCTGATGCTTTTATATTATTATTTTTTCTCCTTCTCTTGCTTTATCTCTCTTTTTTTCCTCTTATATCTCTTTCTTAATTTGTATTTTATTTTATCCCTTTGAGATGGCACAGCACTTTGGTACACTTTTTGAGGTGCTTCGGAGATCTTTTTTTTTTCTCGAAAATCCCAAATCATGCAGGATGCATGCCGTCATTAAATCAAAAGAGAGACTCTTCACTCTTAAAAATAAATGTCCAAAAAAAGGACATTTTTGCAGCGATAAAAGAACCATTTTTGGTTCCCCAAAGAACCTTACAGTAAAAAGTTCTTAAAGGGATAGTTCACCCAAAAATGAAAAATAGCCCATGATTTACTCGCCCTCAAGCCATCCTAGGTGTACATGATATTAAATCATAAATTATCCTTTTTTATGCCAAAAATCATTAGGATACTAAGTAAAGATCATGTTCAATGAAGATATTTTGTAAATTTCCTACCGTAAATATGTCAAAAATGTATTATTAGTAGTAATATGCATTGCTAGGGACTTCATTTGAACAACTTTAAAGGAGATTTTTTTCTTTTTTGCACCCTCAGATTCCAGATTGTTGCATCTCCCACATATTTTGCTATCCTAACAAACCGCACATCAATGGGAAGCTTATTTATTCAGTGCTCAGATGATGTATAAATCTCATTTTCCAAAAATTGACCCTTATGACTGGTTTTGTGGTCCAGGGTCACATATGATATGGTTATGTTGTCAGTACCACTTTCTGTGCAGGTGTGGTATAAAACCAGACCAGCTTCAACTCTGGCTTAAACGGTTTGTGTGAGCTCTTGGCACTGGCCTCATAGAAGCAGGAATGTCTTGTTTGGCTGGGCTTGTCCGCTTTAGCAGCCAGTGCACTCTTTCTTGAACTTTCTGTAGAAGCAGTGTTCAGGTATGATGGGACTGTCTTTAATGATTTAGTGACCGTTCGCTCTGATGCAGGTTTGTGAGGAACACGAGATTGATCTCTCTATATCTCAGACCCTCTTCCACTCAGGGATGAGCATTATTCAGATCTTTCCAGACATATCTGTCAAACAATCACAGGGTTTTCAGGCATAACCAGCATAAAACGTTCATCACTGTTTAGCTTGACCTCACGAGTGGTTTTGTTGAAATCTTTGGGTTTTATGATAATACATGACAGATAACTGCCCATTTTAAGCAAATACTTAAGCTTATTCTTAGAGATTTGTTTAATATTTAAGCCCTGAAGGCATTTTTACAGTTGTTTTGTCTGAGCGGCATACACAGAAGTAAAGACTCATAACTCTAAAACTATAGCAATGAGAGGCAAAAGGTAGATATCGTATGATAGAGCACTTTTGACACTCTGCATTGGTGAAATTTCCCCACATGTGATCTGCGTCTGGATCAAACTGTGTTGATAGCATAAAGCAATCAAAAGTTACAGTCTTTGGAACCAAGGTAGCCTTTTTGTTTAGCCCTTGACGCCCCCTAATGGGCATTTTTAAAATTGTTCCTCCATGAGGATCATCTCGGATAAACACAATAGGTTATGTTGATTTTGGGCTTATTTTAATTGTGAGAATCATGTTTACACTCGAAGATGATTGGGCTCTCAGGCGAGATCTTCAGGCAACGAGGGTTACCAGTGTTGGGGAAGCTACTCTGAAACAGTAGTTTGACAAGCAACAAGCTAATTATAAATTAAAGTAGTTCAACTACAGTCAAGCTACCCTTCTGAAAAAGTAGTTAGTTAGATACACTACAAGTTACTACCAAAATGTAGCTAGCTACATCGAAACTACTTTGAATTTGTTTTCTTTCTTTTTTTTTTACAATTAAATTGCATATTTACAAATAACTGAATAATCATAAATGAAGAATGTTTTAAGTTAAATGTTTGGGATTTAAAACAACACGATGCAATACAATTATGATAAGAGTACAGTTTTATTTTTTAAAGTATCCAAATATACAATACATAGGGGAGCGCGGGGCACAACCTAACGCGGGGTTAGTTGTAACACGCATGTATTAACCCTTTCCACACATGCCAGAATGACCAAACTTAGTGTATTTACTAGTAACCATATCAACATTATTTAGAGAAAAAATAGCACCAAAATGTAAAAATCTCTGGAAGATATTACTGAATATTATCATACATTTCTTACTTAAGTTTAGTTTTCATCTCTGTTTTTTGTGTTTATTTAAAATAAGACAAATCCGATATTATTGTAATCTTATATCTGTTATTTAACAGTTGAGATGGTTCTTTAATGCTGATCTAACAGCAGAAGACACGAGCCGCGGGTTAAATCCCAGTTGTGCAGATGGGGTTACAATGAGCCCCTATTAGAAATATGCCATGATTATATTCTATACTTTTATTAATTCTTTTGAGAAACCATGAGAAAAGGGTGAATAATGTCTGAGAGTTAATGTTCAGAAATTATTCATTATTATCATTATGTTTTGAACTATGCTGTATAGCTGTATTTAGCGATGTGTTTGTTGTCAAACTCAAAAATGCGTATATTTTTAATGATTAAAAAATGCCATTATTTTATTTTAAAAAGTTAATAATTGTATTTTGTTGACAAAATATTTTAATTTGTCTTGTATATTTTTGTGATTATATCAGGTAACATTTTAAGCTGTTATTTGGTCATGTTACATTGAGCCCCAACATGTTATAACACCTATGGGGCATGTTGTCACATTTCACTTCCATTCTTTCGGGGTAAATCAAGAAAAAAGTATACACTGTATTAATGAAACAAAACCACATAATTGTACTAGACATGTGTGCAATTAATGTGGGAAAAAAATAAACACTCTGAACCCCAAGTGGATTTACAAAGTCAAAAAGCGTTAGGTTGTGCCCCGCTCTCCCCTAGTCTATATCTCAAACTGACTGTAAAAGTGCAAAATCGCTACAAATGTCAAATGTAAATATAAGCAACTTGGATTATAGATAGATAGATAGATAGATAGATAGATAGATAGATAGATAGATAGATAGATAGATAGATAGATAGATAGATAGATAGATAGATAGATAGATAGATAGATAGATAGATAGATAGATAGATAGATAGATAGATAGATAGATAGATAGATAGATAGATAATCAATTTAAAAAGGCTATTATTCACCTGTATGTGCTTGAAGTCTTCAACGCAGACAGTGTTTTAATCTTTTGTTTGTATAAATCAAGTGTAACCTTTACTAGTTGATTCGTGTGAAGTTATCAACCCACTCCTGGACATCCTTTACATCACCGTCAGTTGATCTCTTCTGTGTGAACCGTAAAGCCGCAAGATAACAATAGATGGCGGTAACGCGCAATTTTAGTATGTGATCAAATAAGAAGAAAACACTGCTGCTTCAATGCATTGCAGGCTCGTCAAAACACAAAACGGAATGTAGCTTTTGGCCGCGCTACACCGCTAGGCCTACTTGCTGGGAAAAGTAGTTAGCTACTGGAAAAGCTACATTGTTTTAAAAGCAACTAAGCTACTGACAAGCTACTGAAAAATGTAGCGTCGCTACTTGAAGTTAACTACTCCCCAACACTGAGGGTTACATACATAACCAAGACACTTTTTTTTTTTTACAATCAAGTTCAACAAATTGTTGTATATATACTAGTTAACCAAAAAAATAATAATTAGGACATTTGTTAGATTTTACAGCAGCTCAAATTACAAACAACAGTCAAACAACAGTCTAGCCTGACAAGCCAGAGCCACATCAAGATGTTGGGTCTGGGAACTCACCATTGGCTGGGCTCAATCTGAGGGGCGGGAAAAACGGCTGTCTTTCAGATTCCCTCTGCACGCAATAGGATAGCGCTACAACCAACCAGAGGAACGAAGAAGTGGAAGCAGAGTTTATAGATTAAACTTTTGCCATATCCGGTCGGCAAAACTCTGAACACATCTTCCTTTCTTAAGAATGACTTCAGTGCCGTTCTTTGTTCTTTTCTCTGAAAAGTCTTCCAGAGTCGCGGCCTAAGCCGATTCGAAAGACGCTGTTCGCCAGCTTCTGTGTTTACAAGTAACACGCTGAACCGCTGCAACTCTGCCGTCATTATGTTAAGCCCGCCCACCGACTCTATACACGATGTGATTGGCCTGAGCAGAGTTTGGTTTTTCCAGCTCGCAAGCCAATGGAGAGTTGCTAGACGCCCTGGCTGCAAATAAGATTTGCTGACGCTAGGGTGCGTCTAGATTTCTAAGCTAGTAAAACGCAGCTCATCACTGTCACTTTTCACCCAGCCGTCCAATCACAGTTGAGGGGGGCGGGACAAATACAACACAGACCAACCGCCACATTCTGCCTGTACAACGTCAACAGATGAAAACAACAAGCATAATAATGAAACAAAATAATTTAAAACAAGAGCCAGAGAAAATACTTTACATTGTATCTGCATTTTTATGTAGAATCAATACAGAAACCAACTATCTGTGAAATGAGATGCTAGTAACTCAAGCCAACGGAGAGTTGCTAGACTACCCTGACTGCAAATTACATTTGCTGCCGCTAGGGTGCGTCTAGATTTCTTGGTTAAAATCATGCTGAATGCTTAAAGGTGCACACGTTTCCGTCCACTAGAGGTCGCCTGTTCAAAACAAAGGCGTAGTTTGATGACTCCACGTTTGAGCGCAGAATCTTGGGACATGTGGTCTTCACCTCACAGCCGGTGGGAAAGAATCGGGACAGGACTCGGGCAGAAATCATGTTCATGGATGTGATTATTAACGTTACTGTAGTGAAGCAGAGCAGGAGCGAGTGTTGTGGAGCTGAGAAACCGCTGGAGCGATTGTTAATAAGATGAACGCAACACACACCTCGCGAGCAGCGGGACTTTTATTATGACACAGTCGCCACTTCCGCTCCTCTGCTCATGAGTGTGAGGTAACGCAGCTCTGATGATCATATTAGACACATCTGAGTGTGCTGATGATGTGATGACGTTACTATGTGTGTTCTCTCAGTGGCTGCTCTGACACTTGTTCACACTGCAGTGAGAGTAAAGCGTTTCTGCAGAATAAAACCGGAAACCGAGGGGAACGCAGATATGATGTCATCGACAGGCCACGCCCTCACACGTCCCGGTTCCTCGGTTAAAATAGCAATTTCTCACGATTTACAAATAGTTGGAAACATTTGGGATATAAGTACTCAACTGAACAAAATATACAGTGAGGAAAATAAGTATTTGAACACCCTGCTATTTTGCAAGTTCTCCCACTTAGAAATCATGGAGGGGTCTTAATTGTCATCGTAGGTGCATGTCCACTGTGAGAAACATAATCTAAAAAAAAAAAAATCCAGAAATCACAATGTATGATTTTTTAACTATTTATTTGTATGATACAGCTGCAAATAAGTATTTGAACACCTGTCTATCAGCTAGAATTCTGACCCTCAAAGACCTGTTAGTCTGCCTTTAAAATGTCCACCTACACTCCATTTACTATCCTAAATTAGATGCACCTGTTTGAGGTCGTTAGCTGCATAAACACACCTGTCCACCGCATACAATCAGTAAGAATCCAACTACTAACATGGCCAAGACCAAAGAGCGGTCCAAAGACACTAGAGACAAAATTATCATATATCATATATATATATATATACAGTGTATAACACTGGCCTAGTGGTGTTTAGATATTTTACTGAAATAATGTTACATAGTGCACCTTTAATTTTAAACTAATTTTTCCCGTTTTCTTTCATTACAGCACTCCAGTTCACGGCTTGGTTACCAGAGCAATGTCCAAGGCTCCACCCAGTCGCAAAGCACTATGGGATATTCGTCCTCATCTCAGCACTCTCATCAGTCTCATCGATACTGAGACTCAAAAACATGCATACGCACTTCAAAGAGACATTTACCACAAGCATAAAACCAGGCAAGTCAGTGTTGTCATTCGGGGTCTGTCCCAATATAAACATAAAACCCAAGTTTGTTCCAATGCAAAGCTGCCTGCCATCCTATCAAACGCCACTCCAATCAAAGCACAACTCCTTCCCTTCAAACACCTCTGAAGAACCAGATCCACAATCAACAATTTGCCTCAATAACAGTGTTTCAACAGTGTTTAAAAATGCACCAGCTCCAACACCAACCACACCATCTGCTGACTGTTTAGCATTTCGTCTTGTTTTACCACCGTTAGACCAAACCAACTCCCAAAAATGATCAAATGCTATTCAGGTCGTAGTTACAGGAGGAAATGACAATAACGATGGTGTCTGGCAGACTCTTTCTTTCTTCAAGGGTGGTGCAGCTACCAAATCTCAGCCTCTTCTGCTGGTCCAGTCATTTGTCCATCCTCACTGAATGTGAAACTTCTGCATGACATGACGGAGATATTTAATGTTTGATGTAATGATTTTGGACCAGTAAGTATGTTGAACTACCCGTTGCAACATCACAGATGTCGCTGTCCGGGTGGTTAGGATAATCTTGGAACAGACAGATCTTAGGTTGCATTGTTAGGACGTGGTGTTAATGTATGTGACGGTGTATCTGTCCATTCGGGACTGATATGTGCACTCACACCTGAAAATGGGCTTGTGTGTTACTTGTGGAACTAATGCATAGACGATCCAAACGTTATCGGTTGCATCTGTGCAACACCCATCAGTGTTGGTTTATCATCTCGAGCCTTTCTGAGATGACACCCCTGAAAACAAATCAAATAGAGACATCTACGGTATATATTAGCAATTGTACATAGGAACTGAGATCCCCTTTTATCTTTCTCCTTCTCTTCTCTCCCAGTAAAGGGAGCTGCCTGCATGTACGGACAGTAGAGCAGAGACTGGATTTGTGTAACATATGTGTGCATATTATAAAGACTGAAGAACTAAGAGCACTTATTGAGAGAGACGAAACCCAGCATGACTCCTGTGTGAGTGGAGAACATCTCTCGTGCACCACTGCATTACTTACGACACACATCTTCTTTAGGTGTGTATGGGGGCGTTCACATGTCGCGTCTTTTGCATGCTCAAGTGCGTTATTTAAAATGTAGACGGCGGCAAACACGCGCGTCTATGAAGGGTGCGTCTCAATCAGCTCCCTAGTTCAGTAGCACTGATCAGTGAGTCGGCCATTTTAAGCGCTGTCTCAATCGCAGAATACTTCCAGTGCTCTGACACATTCGCTCCCTAAAAAGTCCCACAATGCACCGCAAAACTCATCGATGATCACTGGCGGAATCGCGTACAATGGGAGTAGGTACTACATTTGAATTTGAACTTACTTCGCGAGTGTAGTATGAATGTAATCCGAATGTACTACATCCGCCATTTTGTCATAATCACATGACCTACCAGCGTCAGTTGCATCGCTTCACTTCCATTCACAAATCGTCTCCCGTGGCCTCATGGGATGGTAAAGTGTCCATCGTATGCACACTTCAGAATCTCGTCGGAAGTAGTAGGTCATCCGGGTACTTTTCGCCGACTGTACTATGAATTCGTACATACTATGTTGGCGTACTGTTTTTCACATACTATATAGTAGGGAAGTATTTGATTTCAGACACAACATATATTCCCTTAAAGGACAACTCCGGTGAAAAATGAACCTAGGGGTAATTAACACATGGTTGCCGAGTAGATCGTTCTCTGGGATGCGTTTTCATGAAAATCGAATGTAAAGAGTTTTATCTCTAAAAACAGATTAGCTTATAACGCTAGTATATGGGGCACAGATTAGTTAAAACCACTAACAAGGCTCAAAATAGCCTCACACTAACACGGTAGCATAATGAGGGTCCCTACATGCAAACCCAAGCATTGAGAACTATGTAAGTGAACAAACAGTTTAATAAGGAGATACTTTATAAAGACAGTACATTACGCGTATACAGACAGGAGCCATCTTGGAAATCAGTCTCAACGAATCGAGCCACGAAGGCTGTGCTAAGCTGAACTTAATTCCTATCGACCAGCTCACTTAGCACAGCGTTCGTGGCTCGATTCGTCAAGACTGATTTCCAAGATGGCTCCTGTCTGTATACACGTAATGTACTGTCTGTATAAAGTATCTTATTAAACTGTTTGTAACTGTTTTGTGTTCTGAAGCGTGAAACTTAAATCACGTGAGCCAACTCACTTCACGTAACAACCGATAACAACATGCAATATATATATTTAAAAATATAAAGCATTATTTTATTATATTTCACGATAAACATACATCATTAGACTGGTATTGAACATAATCTAGCTAACATTTATCATTTATTTAAAGGAACACGCCACTATTTTTGAAAATGGGCTCATTTTCCGACTCCCCTAGAGTTAAACAGTTGAGTTTGACCGTTTTTGAATCCATTCAGCCGATCTCCGGCGGTAGCACTTTTAGCATAGCTTAGCAATTATATTACGTCTGAAAATAGGCTAACTTCCGTCAACATAACCAACGTGACAACCTGCGTAACAATGGAGACATTTGTGAGAGACGATTCGGAAGATATTTACTTTGGTGCAGATCCTGAACCGTATTTATTTGAATCTGAAGATTAGGTTGTCACGTTTGTTATGTTGACGGCACAAAGCTCTTGATTATTACGCGGGAATGAGAGTTTAGTTCCTAGCCATATCGGCCTAGAAAATCTTTTCATTTTCCGTCGGTCTTAGTACACGATATAGCTACAGAAGAGTCAAGTTTTAAATAGGAAAAGAATCGAAACTCTTTGTTAATTTTTTGAGCGAGATGCTAACGGTCTAAACAGATTCAATGATCTATGCTAAGCTATGATAAAAGTGCTACCGCCAGACCCGGAGATCGGCTAAATGGGGTCGAAAACGGTCAAACTCAACTGTTTAACTCTAGGGGAGCTGGAAAATGGGCCTATTTTCAAAAATAGTGGCATGTTCCTTTAAGGCTGAAATGTTGAACTCATATGTAACAAGCAAAGTATTTATCATATTGTACTTTAAATAACATTACAAGTAAAGTAAGAAAAATATCAGCTCTGTTATTGTTCATAAATACCAGTAATAATGCTGTATATAATAATGAGGATGTTGTCACGTCACCGGAAATCGAGGAGCTGTGGAACTGATTGAGACACACCCAAAAAAACTCAACTTTTCAGAATGCCTTAAGCAGGTCATGTGACAAGAACCAACCGATCAGCTTCGGCCTTTCCGTCACAACATTGAAAGCTCAGCCAAGACGGTCGAACAGCTGATCATAGCTGTACAGTTTTTGATTTCTCATCTCCATAAATATCTAGCTAATGCAAGGGCTGGAAATCCTTTGCTGAAACTTCTTCGCCTTCATGGAGAACGCGGCCAAAGTCCCTTTAAGACGAGTCCTTTCACTCGGCGGCCATCTTTGAAACGCCTCTTGGGCGTGCAAGTGCAGCTCCTATATCTTTGAATGGGGAAACATCAAATTCTCCAAAATTGTTCGCCAAGCTTACGATTAAAGTGAAATCACCAATGAAATCTGACAACAACTGTCTCATAAATGTTGTTTCTAAACGCTCGAATCATGACACAATTGCATTTTTCAGCCTGGACGAAGCTAATGCGCATGCATCTAGCAACCTGAGCTATGACTTTACTAATCAACGATTGGCTCTTTTTATTTAGAAGGCGGGGCTTATTTGCCATACTGGGCGCTACACTTTCTCCCATTCATAAATAATCAGAGTACAGGACCGTCTTTGTATAATATTGTAATGTTGTATTAAATCAGTCACGTTTCCCCCGAGTTTTTAGATGCGACATGTGAACGGCCCCTAAGAGAGTTTTTTTTTTCTTTTTGTAAAATATATACAGAATGGAGTATATGACAGGAAATTATAAGACGTTCATTTCATCCATTTTTGAGTTAGTTACAATAACAACCAATAAAAATAACATCAGCTATCAAAGATTAAGGACGTGGTTTACTCTCTCTTTTTTGCAGAAGAACATGTCTGAGGATTTTGAGGAGTGTGTGTGTCCCAGTATCTGGGACTGCTTCGGTCTCCTGTTTGTTTAGTGTTTTATATGCTTTTATAAATATGTTTATTGTTTTGAAGTGCAGTTATTTCTTTGTGTTATTTGAGCTCAGTATGTGGAATGTTTTTTCATAACGCTGAATCAAACAAGGACATCTGATTTACTCCTCTGACAGAAAGTCTCATCAGGCAAAGCTGGAGACTTCAGCTGTATCTCTTACAGGTCCTTGAGCCGTGTGTTAGATTTCTGATGCACAATTAACCCTCATCCCTCCCTCACACTTTTTTTAACAAAATGACCTGAAGCCCTAAAATTATACTTAATTCTTTTTTGGTCCAGAAAGCTTATTTCATTTCATTTTTATATTTTTAATGCATTTTATTTACTTTTAAATTACTAGATTGTATCAATAAATAATACATTAATAGTAATTTAAGCACATTCTTCACATTTGTTCACAACTCACAATTTCATGCATAGCCCTTTTAATTCAGCTCAAAATATCTCACATTGGGTGTCTCTGCCAACCTCTTGTGGAAAAATAATAATATAGCATGATATTTCATGACTCTAATGCTGCGTTCACACCGAACACAAATAGAGCGTCTGGAGCGAGTGATTTCCATGTTAAGTCAATGTAAAGATGCGTTGACGCGCGTCAGGAGGTCCTACGGCGGAGTAGATGCGTTCAGTGAGGTTAGTTGGCCGCGATTTCGCCTAATTCGCACGTTCAGTTTGCGCGAATTGAGCGTCTTGCGCGATACACGTGAGTGATTTTATTTGGTTTAAAGTGAATTTGCGTTTGACGCCCGAGTTGAAAAATCTGAACTTTGGCGTCTGTTCGCGCCACGTTAACCAATCAGGAGCCTGCTTGCTGCTGTCACGTGGTGAAGTGACGTGATAAACAGAGTCACTCATTCAAAACAGTGGCTGTGTTTAAAGCTACACTGTGTAACTTTTTTAGTTTATTCTTAGCTAAAAACACTTAGTTCTTTCAAAAATATATGTGCTCATTAATGTATATTTACTTCTTTCAAGTAATAAAGTATTCTCGTAAGTTTATAATATGGCATTGAAAATACATACGGATGAGGGGTTCGAATGCGGGTCGCCATGTTGCCCCTCCATCTTGAAACTACATTAGCCAAAGAGGGACATACCCGTAAATTCAAGCTTCGCCTTTCGCGTTTTAACACTGGATGGCACCGTGTCGAATGTGGACGAGGTCGAGCTGGAAGCCATGTTAATCTTGGACTAAATCGGCCACCGTAGGAGTTAAAATGAAATCGGAATTGAGATGAACAGAAACTAATATTCACTGGATGGTCATATACCTTTTCACCACTAGATGGGGGAAAATATCACACAGTGTAGCTTTAAGGACTTGGCACTTATGCTGCGTTCCAGGCAACCCGTAACCCATGTTTTTCCAACCTTCTACCCGTCAAAGTGCACTGGAACGGCAGTCAAACCCGTGACTTCCCACCCGTGAACTCGTCCTAGATCAATGTACTCCCAGTTACAAGCTCTGATGGCTGATGAAACAACAATGGCAGCCCCTACGGTTGCGGTGGGAATATACAAATAACGTAAAATAAAAGGTATAACAGCTTCTCTTGCCGTATGCGCCTATTTTTTCTCCTTCTTTCCCTCAAATAAGCAAGGAGTGAGCACCTTTGGCGAAGCCCCATACGGTCCGCCACGCTTTGTTTACATCTAGTGACCACAATTCCTTGCGCTCTGGCAGTTTGGCGTGACTTTGCATGGAGCGCTACTAAGTCGTGGTTTGAAGTCGTGACTTACGGGCTCAAAAACCTGCCAGCATAAATCTGGACTGAAAGACTGAAGGACCGTGGCGTATTATTCCACTGTTCTTTCATGCATTTAATAAAACTTTTTTTTTTAAAAAGTCACTCATTCAACATGGAGGAACGACTGATATTGGCAGTGAGTCATATGGAGCTATATGGGCGTGGGACTGAAAGCGGCCATCATCTGTCTATTTTGCTTCAAACGCTCGCTTTATACGCACGTCCAATTCGCTGTGGACGCACAAGTGGATTCAAATTGATTCGATAGACGTGAATTTGACGCTCAATTTGCGTTCTGTGTGAACGCAGCATAAAGACGCGTCCTGCAGCGCGAAAGACACCTTGTGTGATGGACACAATTTCGCCTCATTCGCGCAAGAGATGCGAGTGATTTTATTTGGTGCTTTTTGTGCATTCACGCGTTTGAAGTGAATTTGCGTCTATTTTGATTTAAACGCTCGCTTTTATACGCGCTTCCAATTCGCTGTGGACGATTTCAAAATGTTCAAGCATCCAACTACACCCGATAGACGCAAATTTGCTGCTCAATTCGCGTTTGGTGTGAACGCAGGATAATAGCTCTATATGGAGCAAATGAACTGCTCCGCTGGGTCCTAGAGTCAGTTTCTCTTCAGAATGTATTCAGATACACATGTAGACATTATCAAATCCCTTTTTTTTTGTGGTAGTTTTAGCATTTTTAGTTAGAATTTTGAGCATTATTAGGTTTTTCTATGTAGCGTTCATCACATTCCATTCATTCCTGAGGGGGTCAAATTGACCCGTGCGGGAAGGATTTGTTACTTTTTAAAATTACAACCACATAAACTCCTCGATCCAATATATTTTTTGTGTGTATTCGTGGTTCAAGTGCGACAAAAGTAAAAAACATGTTTCAAAACAACCCGAAGGGAGGGTGAGGGTTAACCTGGAGGAAGATACAAGCTCAAACGGGATTCAAAGGAAATCTAAGGTGTCTTTAGGATAAGCTTTATGAAAGTGAGTCTGAAGGATAGTGTTACCCAAGTGTTTTGCAGTCACCCAGCACGAATTGTTGAAAACTCTTCGCAGAACAATGTAGCTAATGGTCAATCGCTGCCATCATACTCCTGAGTCTCTTCTGTCCTGGTTTAATATTTGTGCATTCCTTGTTTTCCTGTTATGTGCTTTGTATTTCTCGTGAAAGTAATGTTTTTTTTCACTCTTTTTCCTCCACTTCTTCTGGGTTTCTTCATGCATCGAAGTGAAGTGAACATTGGGTCTTTTTTTTTATGAGGATGTGACATACAAAGAATACATATTTCAGATTCTGCACTCTTCTGACTGTTTGTTTATCAAATGTTCTGATATTTATAAGTCTCAAACTAGGATACACAGAGGGTGGCGTTTTTTTTGTCCAGCCTCTGTTGTCTGAAATAATGATAGAATAACAGTAGTTTCATATGATGTTTTTATTTCATCAAAATAAGAGGATCTGTTGTACAGTATAGTTGGTGCGAATCATATTTGGTGTCATATCTTCAGTTTAATTGTGTTTCCTGGACATTTCCTTTCTGTTTTGCCATAATTTGAACAGAATTAACTGCGATTGCAAATAAATAATGACAAACATATTGTTTCTGTAGATTGTGAATTTACAGTGAATAACTTCTTATTTTCGTCAATGAGAAACCTTTGACATGAAGGTCGTGAGAATATGATTTTCAGTTTTATTACCCACAATAATTTTAGTTTTTAAATTTAGTTCGTCTGACAGAATAAAAGCTCCGCCAGTCCAGGCGTCATTAAGTTACGCTTTTTGTTTTGAATAAGTGACGAAAAATTACATATTGTGGCTTTAAAAGGAGGTTAAATATTATTATAATTCTTTCTATAAGTGATCTGGAATAATGCCATTTTTGAAGACAGAAAAAACATCAAGTTTCTAGGATGGGCCTCTGAATCTGCCCAGAAAGAGGACGCTGTTAGTGGGGTTGTGCCTGATAAAGAAAATGAAGGGGTGGTCAGCCTTGAAAATCTGGAATGCTGGTACACCCATGGCACAGCCCTCCCAAGAATCTGCAGTTGCTGCTGCCGCCTCAGTGCCTTCCTCATTCACATTCACAAAGGCCTTGTGAATCACAGCTGAAATGAAGAGGCCGTCCTGACTGCTCATGCCTGTCAGATCAGCCTTTGTTTCCTGGAACACAGAGCTCATCCCCATCCTTTGCAGTGTTTCTGATAGGGAGCTCTCAAACTCCACCTTGAACTTCGGCAAATGGACTTTGATATCCATCTGCGTGGTCATTTCATCACTATTGGTCCAGTCAAGCAGCTTGTCAAGGGTCAACTCACTCTCCAGCTGTCACACACACACACACACATACACACACATGCTGAAAAATAACATACACTGCAACAAACTATCTGATCATGGCACTTTTGCTGACCTTTAGAAGAGGGTCAGAGCCGTCCTGAGATTCGTTTGGGAGAAGGATCAACATGCTGAGCTCCTGATTTGTATATGGCAACTCCAGCACCTGCAGTTCATGCTCTGGGATGCTTCTGAAGGGGAACATTTCCTTCTGGTACATCATTTCCACAGGCCGACTCTCATTCTGATGGAAGACAAATGTTATCAGATGAAGAAATACACAGCATATACAAAATTAAGTTAGCCTTTTACGGAGTATCTATTTACATTGTGCAAATAGCCCGCCTTGTTAGCAAATGCTTTTTACACTAACATGAAGTTAGTGACATGAATTTTTGACGGGGATTAGAGCGAGCTCTGCAAAAGACTGTTTCGAACCGCAAATTGATTTGCGTGTCACCGTGGGGACCTCAAATTGCTTATAAATCACACAATGACATTTTGTTTTGTTTTTAAAATATAAAATGCAGAACGTTTTGTGTGACGGGTAGATTTAGGGGTATAGGGTTAGTGTAAGGGGAGAGAATATATAGTTTGTACAGTATAAAAACCTGAATGCTCACTGACTCATGGGGACTTGTGTCACCGTCGGAACTTCAATTTAGGTCCCCATGAGGAAACAAACAGAATGAGGTTTGTTTTGTTTTTTAAATGTAAAATTCAGAACGTTTTGTGTGATGGGTAGGTGTAGGGGTATAGAGTTCAGAATATACAGTTTCCTTTTCCATCACATATCAGATCAGAAAGAGTCTGGAAATATGAGCAAATTTTAGAAAAGTGTATATAAAGTGTCTAACATGTCTTTAATAATAAAGTGTTTATCGGTTAGGTTTAGGGAGGGCATATTGTCCAAATAAGTCATCCATTTAATAATTTTAATAAGTATAATAATTTTCACTCTGTTATTATTGCATAGTGTTTAATGTACAACAACACTGAGGTACAAATATCTGCCACTATTTATAAGTATAAATATCATCTAACTATTACCTTATTGCAAAGAAAATACTGCTGATAAAATGTATTATTTTTTCCTCAATTCTACAAACAATACGCCATAATGACAACGTGAAAGAAGTTTGATTGAACTCTTTGGTTTGAATGGCAAGTGTCATGTCTGGAGGAAATCAGGCACCGCTCATCACCTGGCCAATACCATCCCAGTGAAGCATGTGGTGGCAGCATCATGATGTGGGGATGTTTTTCAGCGGCAGGAACTGGGAGACTAGTCAGGATTGAGGGAAAGATGAATGCAGCAATGTACAGAGATATCCTTGATGAAAACCTGCTCCAGAGCGCTCTGGACCTTAGACTGGGGCGAAGGTTTATCTTCCAACAGGACAACGACTCTAAGCACACAGCCAAGATAACAAAAGAGACTACGGGACAACTCTGTGAATGTCCTTGAGTGACCCAGCCAGAGCCCAGACCTGAACCCGATTGAACATCTCTGGAGAGATCTGAAAATGGCTGTGCACCGACGCTCCCCATCCAACCTGATGGAGCTTGAGAGGTCCTGCAAAGAAGAAACTGCCCAAAAATAGGTGTGCCGAGCTTGTAGCATCAAACTCTACAAGACTTGAGGCTGTGACTGGTGCCAAAGGTGCTTCAGCAAAGTATTGAGTAAAGGCTGTGAATACTTATGAACATGTTACTTTATTCCCGTTTTTTATTTTTAATAAATTTGCAAAGATTTCAAACAAACTTCTTTTATGTTGCCATTATGGGGTATTGTTTGTAGAATTTTGAGGGAAAAATTATTTAATCCATTTTGGAATAAGGCTGTAACATAACAAAATGTGGGAAAAGTGAAGCGCTGTGAATACTTTCCAGATAAACTTAGTGTAAATAGCAGCTATAGCTAAGAACATATGCTATTTTCACTTAGTGTTTCACTATCTTCAGTGTAAATTAGTGCATGTGTGTGTAAGCACAATCAATTGTAAAAGATTTTAAAAAAAGATCTCCAGTTTGCTTCACTCTTGAAACAAAAAGTGGATTGTACCTGGTTGATCTTAAATGGCATTGCTTTAGTGTCTATTGCGTTAAATTTGTGCATCCAGTCCCCTTTTAAGTAAATGGCATTAACCAGAACTAGTCGGGTCATTCCCGTCACCATTCCCGGCTTGAGAAGATCTTTGATTTTATCTGAAAAACACAAGTTTATGTTTTTGACTTCACATCTTTGTCTAAAGATAAAGTGTGTATACTAGCCACAGGTCTAAACTGATTCACATGTGATTGTTTTATCTGAAATATAAGTGTGTATGGAAGTGTTGTTCTCACTCTCCGTCTGCTCCTCCACCCATGTGTTAATGAGCTTTCGTGAGTCCTCAGTCGCTCTAATGAAGTCCACAGGCTGAAGGTCAGCGTGGTACAGCTTCAGCGTGGACTCCAGATACTCCTGCAGCACAAAATAAAGCCACCGTCTCACAGCACACAGAGAGCATCAACATGTCTCATTATTACAGGCCCAATGGACTCACGGGTAAGAAGCTGAAGCTTTTCTCTCCATAGAGGCGGTTGGCCAGTTTGAGGATGTAGGAGGCTGATGGACGGTTGATCGATGAGGTGAGGGACTCAAAATGAGAGTGGACATCAGACACAGAACTGAAGGACAAAACCTGCACAGGGGACGACAACAGGTGAATCTCACAAAACCCCTCAAGAACATGTGCATGCTATACTTCACAAAATCAAAAGAAATATGTATGCTTAAGAAAAATTAAGCCTAGTTTTACAACCATTAATATGCACTGATCAGTAAATATATCCCACCCACTAACAGGTGATGAAGAGATAATCAGTGTTATTCACTTCACCGGTCATAATGTTATGCCTGATAATGTGTGATGTATGACAATAGCGTGAGTGTCTCACTTAAAAAAAATATATGATCAGTAAGTCATGTGAGAAACCTGATATATGATATCAAATATAGTAATTTATGCATATTTGGTGTAAGACCATTGGCGTTGTGTCTGGGGAAGGGCTCTGAGCTCCATGATACCCCCCCATCCTCGACTGGGATAGAAACAGCCACGAGTGAGGCGATGGGGTGGAGGAGGGATGCTGTGAAACTTGTCGCGGGACAGAGGTGAGAGACGGATATATATACTGGCTTCCTCTTGCGCTGATTGGTTGATTTACACCTGAACGTGCTCCTCCCCAACTTTGTTAAATAAAACTTAATTTATAGTTTATGCCGTTAAGAAAGGTGTTTGATTACTTTATTCAGGTATGAAGGCCACAGGTAAATATGACATTTATTATAATGGGTTTATGTGAAGAAGTTCACTTAAATTAAAAGTGGTTATGTTGAAGCCTAATAAATGTTGAATTTGAAAGCTTTCAATTTTACTGTAATGTTGAATGTCTATCATTAATGTTTAAAAACATCCGTTTCTACATTAATTTGGAGAGTAACTGAAATGATTACAATATAAAAATATTTAAAACTCAAATGTTTTTAATTGCAATTAACTACAATATATTAAATAAATAATGAAATATATTAATGTTAGTATTTCTTGCAGTCTATAATTTAGCTTAATAAAAAGCATTGCATTAATGCTTTAAAATAATAATCACCATGAAAATGACAAAAAATGCAAAAAAGCTTTTATTTTCTTTATGAACGATATATATTTATTTTTACTCTTGGTGTGAGAGTATTTAGTGATTCATCTCCAGTCAGTGAACATAGTTGCCAAGTCTGCGTATAACACGCGACTTTGGGCTTCTTTTTTTGGCAAGTCGCGTTAAAAAATCATGAGTTGCGGTTTTTTGGGCTTATTTTAAAAAATGTGGTTGCTTGTTAGGAAAATATAATAAGCAACTTCGTTTTTTTACATTTATGGTCGCTGTTTTGTCCAATACATTGACTGACACTGTCTTCTCACAGCTTATAGCCATTCAGTGCAACGATACAAGTGCTGTAGTAATCCGTCCTTTTTGCCTCCTTCTCTTCATTGAAGAAAAATCGCGTTCAACGTGCAGGTATGTGACGTTATAAATGCACGTAATGATAGCTAGTAGACTTAAATAGCAAATAAATTTGTACAAACCATACCACCATCAGATATGTACAGAGATGGAGAGGAAACACGGAGGAGAGGCACCTAATTTAATTAAAAAAATATTTTTGTAATGTATTTAAAATGACAGGCTATTATTAAAAAAATAAGTATACTAATAATAGCAGTAGGTATGGTTCGAATTTATTTTATTATAAATATATGGCTATATTGCAGCTCTCCCTTAGTGCTTGCCTGTGTCCCAATGTGCATAGGCTACTATCAATCGTATCGTAATAAATAGTATGTGACATTAGTAATTTTCAATACTATTTAGGGCAGATAGTGTGCACATTGAGATGTAGGGCTTATCTTTTACAAGGTTTGCAGTGTGTGTTCACTACTTACTGCCCATAATATGTGTGCACTAACTCCGACTATGGGTTACCATAATTGGCCTTCACATCACTTTTTCTCTTTTTCCATCTCCTCTTCTGTTCACAGCTGATCGGAGGATATTGAGTGTCCTTTATTGCAATTTGATGATTTTTGTAAAATCACATCTGTTTTTGCTTTTCAAACTCTGAAAGGTTTCAGTGTAATATGTTGCAGGCCCAATTATTGATTAAAAAATATTTCTTATCAATAATATTGATGATAATAAATAATAAAGGGCTTGTTTTTGAAGCTGCGGTTGCTTATTTGTCTCGCGAGAGTTGGCAACTGTCAGTGTAACATTAGTCAGTCAGCAGTGTTGTATGATTTACAGAAACCACTTCACATAAAGCACTATTATTATCTAATAAACACAATTATTAGAATCGGAAAATCTGATTGACTTCTTAAGTTTATCAAGTAGTCTAATGTATTTATAATCGAAATGAGACTGAAATGAATCGCACGGATAATATCGTGTCAGTTCCTCATACCTTCTCCATTTCTTTGGCTGTGTCTCCTCGGGCTCCCAAGTAGACCATAGCGAGCGCGGCGCTGACGCTCAGCGGGGAAAAGAACATGTTTCCCTCCGCGTTGCTCGCGCTCAGAGCCCGATAGAGATCCAGAGCGAAGAGACCGTTAGCACGAGCGAGATCCTCCATGACTGATGACACTGCGACAAATACAAGTCAAAACTTCGGTTGTAAGTAGTGATGTGACATTTGAACAGAGGCGGCGTCAGAGTTTGTGTGATGTCCGGTTTCGTGAAGGAATCGTTCTTTTGAACCGGTTCTTATGAAGGTATTTTTAGTGCAAAACAACTGAACACGTGTGAGAGTGGAATTTGTAGCTGTAGAGCATATCCACACTAGCCTGGTTTTACCAGACTCTCGTACATTTCATTTGTACATAGAGTTTTTATTTTTATTAAATGCATAAAGGAACAATAACTACAATTTTCATCATTGTCATACCACAATAAAGGAATAATACACCAAGGTACTTCAGTCAAGATTAATCTTCAAGTCCTTAAACACAGCCATTGTTCTCGTAGCTTTTACGTTTTTAGAAAACTCAATAGATTCAAAATACATTTTCACCTCAAGTTTAAATCTTAAAAAACTAGGTTTACAGTTAGAAAATGTACATTTATGAATGTGATATGTGGCTAACAGAAAAATAAGATTTATAAAATAAATATAATTTTTCTCTTCACCTTCATGAAAACCAAAAATTACATTTTTATAAGTAAATTCAAAATTTGGATTAACATAGCCTTTGATAAAGTCACACACATCACACCAAAATGTCACTGTGTGAGAGCAATTCCAAAATAAATGTAAAGTAGATTCAGGTTTCTCTAAACAGAAAGAACAGAGGGTATTAATGTCATTTTTAAGTCTTTTGAGATAGCACTTATCTGGATAAAACCTATGAATTAACTTAAAGTTAATTTCTCTCATTTTGTTGGTTATCAAATATTTGTGAGGCAATGTCCAAACTTTTTTCCAGGGAATATTATTTACAAAACCATTCCAGTAAGAAATGACATAAGGCACAGAAACAATCTCCTCCTGAAACAAGACTCTAATTTTCTTATTATTTGTACATAGAGTCTGGCCACTCTCCATTGACAAGCGTTTACTTCCTTGAAGGCGGGTTCTCTGGTGAAGTTTAAAACTATTGGATCTGCCAAGAGTCACTCTGGATCTGCCTAACCAATCACTAACGTTTGGTCGTGACGTATGTCACGCGCCGTTCGCCTTTGATTCTCACATTAGGCTTGTTTGAGATCATAGACCGTAAAAAAATATGGACGACGCTACTTCATTGACTTCCGCTGACCAAAGTTGAAGCTTTCATATAGGCCCGCTCACGGCGCTGACATCTTGGGACCGAGTCTGCGCAGTAGCGATCTCGGGACCGGAGTTGCGCAGTAGAGTACAGGAAGTAGAGGCGCGATTATCAAAAGCCCGCCCACACTCTCGCAGATGCAGAACAATTCATTATGTTGGTGTGAAATAAACAGTTATGGAAGTGTAGAAATTAAAGCTAAAGCTCCAATCTCCTCCCAAAAATCCAGAAAAAAGTCCGTTAGTGCCTCAGTGACAAGTTCATTCAGAGAAGCCGTCAATCTCAGCTGTCAATCATGACGTCACACCCCTCGTTTTTATAGCATCAAATAACTCACTGAAACTAAACTTATTTAAAAAACGAACACTTGAAATTAAATTATTGTAATAAAAACTGCCTAAAATGACAGAAACCATCTTTAGGAAACAATTATTTGAAGTGTAATTAAATTGTTTAGTGTGTCTCGCGCCCATTCTAATACATGGAGAGGCGGGGTTTAGGAGCTATACTGGGACCGGCCACCGGGGGGCGATCGAGGCGCGAAAGCTTCAATTTCTGACTGAAGCACTACAGGCAGAGAATGTCTAATATGGCGAGAAGTTTCACTCTCACTGAACTTCCGGCTTCTGAACTGGTTGCAGTTCCTCTCTGATTCCATATGAGGGCGCTCACAGGACGAGTGCAGAATGAATGGAGGTCTATGGCGCTATACCAATAAAAATCCACTTTTCTCAGGATATAATTTTTTATCTAGTAATTTGAATGTTGTATTCGAAAGGAAATGCAAATAAATTACACATTGCTGGGTGTTAGATTTTTTAGAGTCACTTATTTGCTTTAAAAAGTCTTTTAAAGTGTCAATGACGTCATACACATGTACGACCAGAGATACTGCTTAACGGCAATCCTTCAGTCGCTCTGGTGCTTTCGCGCTCTGCACTTTCTTTTCTCTCGAGGCATCGACAACACAGCTGACACAGGTAAATACACGTGCTAGAAGAGTTTTTGTTTTGTTTGTTTCTGGTCCCGCTTCAGATGACACGATGCCATCAAGCGGGATCTCTGGTCGTAATCAGTCCTTCACTGACCAATCAGCGTTCATTAGCAGAATGCTAGCGTGTTATGGACAACAACAACTCAACCTGTAAGAAATCAAAAGGACATAAGTACTCGTTCATTCAACTTTCGACCTAAAACCCATGTTGAACTTGCAAAATCTACAATCATTTCTGAGATTTCTCAACGGCAATCGGGTGAAAGAGACAAATTTAGCCGTCAAGCCCCATTGACTTCCATTCATTTTGCACTCATGGCGATCGCCCCCAGTGGAACTGTGGTAGTACTACAACCAAAATTCTGTACAACAGGGCTTAATAGGGAGTGGGCAGGCTCTCCGTAGACGGGCTCTGCTACAGGCTTGTTTGAGATGCGCCTCGCCTCGCCTGCAGTTCAGCCGAGACTAGGCGGCTGCAGTGAAGGTAGGAGTTAATAAAGAGCAGGCAAGCCCAAGTAGGGCTCGCTGCAGCCTGCGGTGGATATCCAACTCCGCCCACATCCAAGTGTGACGTCAGAAATCCCGCTCTGCAGCTAATTTCATTTGTTACAGTAGGCTTGTTTGAGATGCGCCTCGCCTCGCCTGAAATTCAGCCGAGACTAGGCGGCTGCAGTGAGGGGAGGAGTGAAAAAAGTGCAGGCAAGCCGGACAGTTCTCTCTTCTCGTAGTGGATCCGACACCTGCGAGATCAAAGGCGGATATCGCGGGATTCACACTCGTGCGCTTTGTTGCTGATAAACTGGATGTAATTTAAGTTCTGTTACTTTTATATGAAAATAAATATTATGAACAAGACACCCAAAGTTTTTGTTATTTATTTCCATTCGAAAGACGTGTTTATCAATCATTTTTACTTTAATTAGGCCTACATACATGTTTGTATATATATATATTTTTTTTTTATAAATATGACAACAATCACATAACCCACAGAGAGATCGCCTTTGTTAGAGAGTTTGGGAATATTCACACCTAAAAACATGATATCAGAGTTTTAAAATCAAACATTTTTAAAAAGAACCATACATCACGGTTGTTTAAACCAATAGCATTAAGCTGTGTCGTCAGCAAGTCGTTTCCCATAATGCTTTTGCTCCGCGCAGTCGGTGGAGAGCAGCTGCGCTCGACTGCAGAATCCGACACATCCGCCTTTCGCTCGCGAGAGTTTTTTGACATACGTCGGCATGACATCAGAGCAAGGCGGACCGCCCTCGGACACTTTTCTAACCGGCATGCATCTCGCGCTGATCACCGGTGATCGGTTCTGCGCAGATTTCGCTCATCTCAAACAAGCCTATTAACTGAGCACACCACCTCATTGTCAGTGATAAAACCTCGTGCATTCGGATTGTGATTTATTCACGGTGGAGAGGAGAGTTTTGTGTTCGGAACGCGCTGCTCTCGTGGTGCATATCTCGTGCAATCATAACATGATTGTTGATGCTGTCAATAAAATGTCATATGCTTGGTATGATAAGAATAAATGCTGCCGTGCCGTGAATAACAGCCCAATTCAAATGTTTACGTGCTTTTCTTCTTTTATTTTTTGAGCGGTGATGAAATATTTTGCTCTTGTAAACACTTGCCAGTATTTAAAGAAATACAAGTCTAGAAATGCAAATTACAGCACACGCAACCGTACGGTGCTCTGCAGGGGTCTATAAAGGATATAAACAGTGAGTTTTGAAGTGATATATTCTTGAAAACTCAGAGATGTGGATTCGGACAGAAATTACATTACCACACGACCTTGGTGTTTGTCAAAAGCAGTCGATAATTCAGCCTGGGGTTTTTCTCGCGGGTGGTGGGAGACGGACGGCTTCAGCAACTCCTTCACCACTAACGGAGCGAACTTAATACATTTCCCGGACCACAACATCAGCAGTACAGCAGTGATTGTTCTTGCTCCGTGTAACGGGAGTTCGTTTGTTCAGGGAAGAGGAGGCGGGAACCGGCGAACGTTTAACAACTTTTAATCAAATAATAAACACAAAATGAAAGTAAAAGCGGCAGCCCCTCACGGACGACTGCCGCGCACAAACATAACAAAACACAACTTAAAATCCAGGCCTGGTCCTCTCTCGTCCTTCACCGGTGTCGCTCGTCCTTATATGCCTCCGTGCTCCCTCATGAGAGGACTCGAGACCGGTGTGTCTCAATCACGTACACCGGTGTCACTCGCTCGTCCACCTCGCCACACTCCGGTTTTAACATTCGTCAGCGCTGCCACACACTCGCATCTTTCACCGCCGCCATTACTGAACTACAACTCAAACTAGCGCACGACATCAACGTCATCGCTCTCAGCCACTCCCTCTGTTCGCTGATTGGACCGGTAAAAAATTGTTCGGGGGAAAACCTAAGAATACACCGCAGTCCCAGACGTAGTACTGAAGGAAAATGAAAATTGAGCGGAAGTACGTAGGAGGGCGGAGCCAGGCTATATCCACACATGTGTATCCATAAATTTGAAGTCACAGAGAAAAATATTTTAGGAGTTGTAAACTTGTAGATTTTTTTTCTCACCTACAAACACAACACAACAGTTACACCTTCACACATTCTTCACTGCAGGTGCACAAATCCTATTGTACGAATCACACATGAAGAAACTCATACGCTCACATCTTTGCTACAGTTGCTGCAGTGGATATGGTGCAAAACGCATTCACACACATTCGTATAATAGGATTTGTGCATCTGCAGTGAAGAATGTGTGAAGGTGTAACTGTTGTGTTGTGTTTGTAGGTGAGAAAAAAAATCTACAAGTTTACAACTCCTAAAATATTTTTCTCTGTGACTTGAAATTTATTGATACACATGTGTGGATATGCTCTACAGCTACAAATTCCACTCTCACACGTGTTCAGTTGTTTTGCACCAAAAATACCTTCATAGGGTTCGAACCGTTCAGAAGAAGGAAGCGGAAGAAATAGATGATAACCCCTAAACTAGAAATAAACACACATGCCTTACACTTACAGTACTCATGCAAAACTCCACCTCCCTTCCTCCCTGACGCATGTTTAAAGTCCTCATGAAATCAAAACTGACCCTACTTACTTTGTTATCGACAGGGTTCTTGCAGGTTTCAGTGAGTCAATTTTAAGACCTTTCTAAGACATTTTAAGACCATAAAGATTGAAATTTAAGACCTACACGACGCATTACCAAAAAAAATATTCAAATCAAAGAAATTCTGTTTCAATGAATTCAGTCATTCATTTAATTTACAGATAAAGCAATCACATTAGTAACCTTCCACACTCAACAACGTGCCAAATGCCCAAAACCTTAGGCCCAAAAGGAAAATAGGCTCAAATAGAATAGATTTCATCTCATATTTATTTACATTACAAAGCAGCCTATGATTGGTCAAAGCAGGTACAGAATAATAAGTTGGTTGTAAACTTGACAAAAACCAAAAGCATTTTGGTGATCCATAAATCAGAGTAATATCTGAAATGTCCCTCACCAAAGCCAGATATACTATTATAATAACTACTTCAGATTATTAATGAAAGATTATTAAAGATTGCCTCTCTGCTTTGTTTTATAAGACATCATTTGTCTAGAGTTCCTAATGTCGTGTAATGACAACTTTTATATAGTCATAATTTCAACAGTCATGAATCAAAGGGAGGTTTTTTACTTGTTGTTTCAAAAACTATTGTAAAACAACAGACTGTAACATATGGAGGAATGGAAATATGGAAGGATTTACCATTGCATATTACATATTTGAAGTAAAATTAAAAAGTTGTAAAAAATCGTTAAAGGTCCCATGGCATGGCATTTTTCTATTATTTTATAATGTTTCCTGAGGTGTACTTATATTGTTAGTATGATTTTTACATCATAAAGTGTCATAATTTAGAAATAAAAGGCATTTTGTCTATACTGCTGTTTGCCCTGTGGCTGAATGCCCTGTTTCAAGAGGCGTGTCTGCTGTGAGACTTCAGTAAAAACGCCCACTGTTGTGATTGGCTGACATCTTTGCATTTGAAATGAGCGGAGGGGGCGTGGTTTAACGAGGTCTACGACGCACGAGCTGCTGCCAGAGAGACGGATGGACCTGAGTTCACTTCACATCAGTTCTCAGCATGTCTCAGTTCAGTGAACTTTTGTTGTTACTAGAATATACTTCAGGTTATTAGTTTATTTCTAGTCGGAGGGGCTGTCAGTCATGTCAGAAAGTTAGTAACTTTAGTAAATTATGGATCAGCGCTGACTCGAGACGCGAACCCTTTTCACAGCTTTTCAACGATTCAGTCCGATTTGGTGAACTGATTCGGTTCGAATGTTGACGGTATGAATCGCGTTCGGGGGAGGGGAGGGGTGTTGACGGTATGAATCGCGTTCGGGGGAGGATTCTGCGTTCGTATGCTTCGCGTTCGCGGGGGCACCGCGGCGCGATCAAAGAGGGCACTTTCACTTTCACTTTCAAAGGGGCAGGGGCTCAAGCCCCCCCCGTCCCCCTGTGCACGCCACTGGTTAGTCTTATTGTTTAAATCTGGTGTTGTTGATTTATTGTGAGTACCATGTTTTACCGTCTAATATGATCTAGCTCACGGCAAGTGTCTCTGCAGAGAAGTTCAGGTCAAGTCTGAAGTCTTTTGTCACGAGTCCCAAGTCATTCCATGTCTTTCAAAATGTGAATTTAGACAAAATATATGACCTTTCTATCATCTGTTTTGTTTGTAAGAAAGGTCCTTAGATGTAAGGGATACATACAGCCTGTTACGTTATAATCCATTATAATGTAGCCTTCTATAGAAAACAATTGTTCTGGCAACAAGACGAGTAGTCATTTTCCATTCAGTCGCTGAGTGGACATAAGATGGCGCCAGTCACGTTTGTTATTCAGCGTTGCTATGTTATTGACGACAGTTATCAGAAAATATCAAACCTCGGAATGTTTCCAGTTGTTTTAATAAGTAGCAAACCGTACGCATGCTGATTATGATACATTCTAATATGCGCTTTAAATAATAAACGAATTAACGTGCCAGGTTTAAAGGTTAGACTGTAGGCTATTCATGTTTTAACAGGCTGGCTGTGCGTGTTAATGTTACTAACCTTTGCAGAAGCGATGTCTAATAAAATTTGATGTTGTCGTTCCGTGTCTTTAATTGTTATCTAGCCGATCTGACATGGTAATAAATCCAAATCATGTGAGAACATATGGCACGATGGATCCTGTCATGTTTCATGGGACTCATGACATTTCAGAGGTTATGCACAATACATGGACATATGTAATCAAATCCTAAAAAAGGGTCCGATCTACCACGTCACGTTTGTGAAGTAGATATTATAAAAATTCTTTATTTACTATATCAGTAGTTAAGGATTAAAGATAAATATTCACAAGTCCTTTTTGTCGAGTCCTAGTCAAGTCTGAAAGTCTCATAAAATGCGATTCAAATCCGAGTCACTAACACAAATGCCCATCTCTGTCTCATAGTAGCAGTGGAGTGAACACACAGAGTAGCATTATAACAACCCTCAACACACTCAGATGTGTGTGATATGATAAAGCAGTGCTGCGTTCCCCACACACACATGAGCAGAAGAAGAGGAAGCGCTCATCTGACAGAATAAAAGCTCCAGACTCATCAAGACACGCCTTTTTTTTAAATAAGCGACGTCTAGTGGCGAACAATTACATATTGTGGCTTTAAAAGGAGATTCAATATTATTATAATTCTTTCTATAAGTAACTTCTATAATTCCCCGAATTTAGAAAATCAGGCAGTCATCTTTATTATTTTTTATTCCTATTATAACTGTTTTAATTCATTTACGAATATTTTAATTTAATTTCTGTGTAAAGCACTTTGAATTGCCACTGTGTATGAAATGTGCTATACAAATAAACTTGCCTTGCCTTGCCTAAGTGATCTGAAATAATCTCATTTGTGAAGACATTCAGAGAAAACATATTTCTTCATTTGACTGCAAAAAACGTCACGTTTCTAGGATGGGCCTCTGAATCTGCCCAGAAAGAGGACACTGTTAGTGGGGTTGTGCCTGATAAAGAAAATGAAGGGGTGGTCAGCCTTGAAAATCTGGAATTCTGGTTCACGCCGGAGATAGCCAATAGGATTTAAAAGAGCTGCTGCTGCTGCCGCCTCAGTGCCTTCCTCATTCACGTCCACAAAGGCCTTGTGAATCACCTCTGAAATGAAGAGGCCGTCCTGACTGCTCATGCCTGTCAGATCAGCCTTTGTTTCCTGGAACACAGAGCTCATCCCCATCCTTTGCAGTGTTTCTGATAGGGAGCTATCAAACTCCACCTTGAACTTTGGCAAATGGACTTTGATATCCATCTGCGTGGTCATTTCATCTCTTTTGGTCCAGTTAAGCAGCTTATCAAGGGTTAACTCACTCTCCAGCTGTCAAACACACACACACACACACACACACAAGCTGAAAAATAACATACACTGCAACAAACTATCTGATCATGGCATTTTTGCTGACCTTCAGAAGAGGGTCAGAGCCGTCCTGAGATTCGTTTGGGAGAAGGATCAACATGCTGAGCTCCCTTTTTTTATATGGCAACTCCAGCACCTGCAGTTCATGCTCTGGGATGCTTCTGAAGGGGAACCTTTCCTTCTGGTACATCATTTCCACAGGCCGACTCTCATTCTGATGGAAGACAAATGTTATCAGATGAAGAAATACATCATGAAGTCCAAGGAATTGTCTTTAGACCTCTTGAGACAGGATTGTTTTGAGGCACAGATCTGGGGAAGGGTACAGAAACATTTCTGCAGCACTGAAGGTCCCAATGAGCTGAGTGGCCTCCATCATCCGTAAGTGGAAGAAGTTTGGAGCCACCAGGACTCTTCCTAGAGATGACCGCCCGACCAAACTGAGTGATCGGGGAGAGTCAGGGAGGTGACCAAGAACCCGATGGTCATGCTGACAGAGCTCCAGCGTTTCTGTGGAGAGAGGAGAACCTTCCAGAAGAACAACCATTTCTGTAGCTCTCCACCAATCAGGCCTGTATGGTAAAGTGGCCAGATGCACATGACAGCCCGCCTAGAGTTGAACTGGAGATTGAACTCTTTGGCCTGAATGGCAAGCGTCATGTCTGGAGGAAATCAGGCACTGCTCATCACCTGGCCAATACCATCCCCACAGTGAAGCATGGTGGTGGCAGCATCATGATGTGGGGATGTGTTCAACGGCAGGAACTGGGAGACTAGTCAGGAATTTGTAATAAATTTGCAAAGATTTCAAAAAACCTTCTTTCATGTTGCCATTATGGGGTATTGTTTGTAGAATTGAGGGAAGAAATGAATTTAATTCATTTTGGAATAAGGCTGTAACATAACAAAATGTGGTAAAAGTGAAGCGCTGTGAATACTTTCCAGATAAACTTAGTGTAAATAGCAGCTATAGCTAAGAAAATATGCTATTTTCACTTAGTGTTTCACTATCTTCAGTGTAAATTAGTGCATGTGTGGATAAGCACAATCAATAGTAAAAGATTTTAAAAAGTGATCTCCAGTTTGCTTCACTCTTGAAACAAAAAGTGGATTGTACCTGGTTGATCTTAAATGGCATTTCTTTAGTGTCTTCTGCTTCAAATATGTGCAGCCAGTTCCCTTTGAAGTAAATGGCATTAACCAGAACCAGTCGGGTCATCCCAGTCACCATTCCTGGCATGAGAAGATCTTTGATTTTATCTGAAAAACACAAGTTTGTGTTTCTGGCTTCACATCTGTGGTTTTAAAAAAGGGTTTCTAGAAACAGATGATTGTTTTATCTGAAAAAAAAAAAAAAAAAAAAAAAAAAAAAAAAAAAAAATATATATATATATATATATATATATATATATATATATATATATATATATATATATATATATATATATATATATATATATATATATATATATATATATATATATATATATATATAATATATATATATATATATATATATATATTTTTTTTTTTTTTTTTTTTTTTTTTTTTTTTTTTTTTTTGTTGTTTTTGTTTTTTTATATATATATATATATATAGCCATATCACCCTGTAGCCCAAGACTGGTTCCCCACTGAAGCTAAGCAGGGTTGAGTCTGGTCAGTACCTGGATGGGAGACCAACTGGGAAAACTAGGATGCTAGAGGTGTTAGTGAGGCCAGTAGGGGGCGCTCACCCCACAGTCTGTGGGTCCTAACGCCCCAGTATAGTGATGGGAACACTATACTGTAACAAGCACCGTCCTTCGGATGAGACGTTAAACCGAGGTCTTTGCTTTTCTGTTCTGCTTTATCTCGGGGACGCCCATCCCGAGGTAGCTAGAGAGTCCGTCAGCTCCAGTCTGGATCCAGCTTCTCGTGAAGACTTCAGATGACCAACACCTGTGAAGAGACGACTCAGCTCCAGCGAGGACTTCAGATGACACAGCTCTACATCAACACGCACTCACGCTCATCACTATATACACCATTCATTAACAACATGTATTCTTATTTCTGTGCCATAGTTATTATCTTGATTAATAATAGATAGTTAGCTAATCTGTGTGCTTTGTACATGTGCATTTCTGAAATGCATAACATGTACAAGTCAATTTAAATTGTAATGTAGATGCATTTTCTGTGAAGCTGCTTTGAAACGATATGTATCGTGAAAAGCGCTATACAAATACATTTGAATTGAATAAATCTGTTAATCAATCTCAGTCCTGAGCAAAACTATGAAATGTAAAAAAAAAAAAAAAAAAAATCTGGATTTGTTACTCTTTTAATTGCAAAATTCCTTACTTTATTGTTTTAACCTTTCCTCGTAGTCTTGGACATGTGAAAGATCAGTAACAACATAGGCTTTGATGCATTGTTAGTTTTTGTGCAGCATCAGATTTTACTTTTTTCTCTCCCTCAATTATATGCTGTTATACTCCATATAAAAGCCAGAAACTAAGCTTCTTTTGTTTTTGTTGCACAGGCCTATCTAAAGGGTTAATGGTGCCAGCTGGTGATCAACAGTAAAAATGACACACATTTTACCTCAGCCCAACAAACCACCAGCAATCAGAATGCATGATTATATGGTGTCGTGGCTTTGCAATCAAAACATTTTGTTAACGGAAATCAATTGGGCAAAAACAGCCACAAACAGTAAATGAGAGAGAAAAAAAATTTAATCTGATGCTGCACAAAAACTAACAAATGCATCAAAGCCAATGTTGTTACTAATCTTTGACATACCCAAGACTGTGATAAAAATCACTATATATATATATATATACAGTCCGCAATCACTTTTTATATTGAAAATAAGTGATTTTGTGTGGGTTTTTCTTCTTCCCCAAATCACTGTCAATTAAAGAGTACAAATCCTGGATTTAAAGAAAAAAAAACACATTTAGTAGTTTTGATCAGGATTGAGGTTGATTAATCGATTCATGCAACAACAACAACAACAACAACAACAAAAATTATCTGATCCATTTTTTACAGCAGTTTAATTTACTGGATGTTTCATCCCGAACATAATGAAAGGGAATGGAATTTGCCCACAGTACTTTTAAGTTTTTGCACATTTTCAAAGCATTTCCCCAAAATATCTGTCCCAAAAATCATTCCATTCACTGCAAAGTCTTGTTTGTTGTAATACTGCATTTCTGAGTGTTTTCCCTGGTTTCTTGTCTCTGGTTTTGGATTACTCGCCTGCTTCGTGGATTACCCTTTTGTCTGTCTCTCCTGCCTTGTTTGCCTGTTTGGCCTGCTTGCCTGTGTATGACCTGCTGCCTGTTTTTGACTATACGATCGTGGATTACCCTTTCAATAAAGCTGCGTTTGGATCCTCTACCTTCTGTCTCAGAGCAGTTGCGTTACAACACTAGACAGACACAAAGCAAACATGCACACTTCTGGAAAGTATGAATGGAAACCGTTTGAATGTTCGGTAGACTTTATCGCGATTTGCTTTGTCTTTTTATTCTCTGAAATTTCCTGGGGAGCCCTTAGAAGCTTCTGAAGGACCCCGTTGGAAAACCCCTGATTTAGAACCGGTCACCTTATTGCTTGTCACGTGACACCCCGGCCCGCTGTCACAATAGTGCTGTATGACTGATGGTGTGCTTTTATCTAATTTCTCCTTTTTTACTAAAAATATTCAGACATTTGTTAACTATAGCTTGACATGTCTGAAATTTCGATGGGCTGAAATAGAGTGAGCTCTTGTGGATTGACGCGTAGGGGGCAATCTAATGCTGTTCGACTTGGCTTAACAGCAGCAAAGAAGAAGAAGTTGCTGTTGTTGTTGTTAGGCGCGCATACCATAGACTGTACGAAAATATGGACGCAGTGTCCATCTTGGCAGCGCGCCACTCCCGGATAACAGAAAATGGGTAAAAAGGCGGGATGTGGGTGGAGCTGAGGTGACGTGATGACTGACAGACAGCGGACAAACGGTAATCCACCTGTCACTCAAAGTGGCCACGCCCTTACATTTAAATTTATGCATTTGGCAGACGCTTTTATCCAAAGGGAATTACAGTGCCCTTATTACAGGGACAATCCCCCTGGAGCAACATGGAGTAAAGTGCCTTGCTCAAGGACACACTGGTCAGTGTTCAAAGTAAAAAGTAATGCATTACAATATTGCGTTATTCCCTTAAAAAGTAACTTATTGAGTTACTTAGTTACTTTTTAAGAGGAGTAATGCGTTACTTTACTCTTGCGTTACTTTTTCTCACCTGGGCTGGGCTTGTTTTTGTTTTTTTGTTTTTTTAATAACAAAAAAAAAGTTATATTTTTGTAAAGACCTCTTCATACCAAAATTGAAATAATAAGCCCCAGGCTGAGGTAAAAATGCAAATTCACGCATGAACAGTAGAGGGCGCAGCTCTGCTGTGCTGCCATTGTGGATAATGGTAGAATAGGATGCAGGAGAAAAAAGTTTTAACAATAAAAACCAAAAATGTAGTAATTTTCATCATCAAAGGTCAGCAGCAAGATATTGGTAAATGAAACATAAAGGTAGATTAAACGCATATAAAAAAAAGAGTTGTTTTATTTAACATTGAATTATTGGATGTTTGCATAGTACTCCTGCTTTTGCATTTGACTGATTTGATTAATTTTGAGGAGTACAGAATGTTTATTGTGCAAGTGAGATAAATAAATGCTCCCACTTAGTCTAGAAGTACAATAACCATGATGTTTCCGCACAAGGCCTCTGCAGTTGTTTTTGTCAACATGGGGGCAGGAGAGCTGTCAGTCAAATGAATGTGAAAAAGTAAGTTGCCTTGTTACCTTAATAAAAAAAGAAAACAAAAAAGTAAGTGCGCTATTTAGTTGTAAATTTGAAAAGTAATGCGTTACTTTACGAATGAGTTACCCCTGTCTCGTCAGAGTTTGTGTGATGTCCGGTTTCGTGAAGGAATCGTTCTTTTGAACCGGTTCTTTTTAGTGAACCGGTCGAACGCATTCAGAAGAAGGAAGCGGAAGAAAGAGATGATAACCCCTAAACTAGAAATAAACACAAATGCCTTACACTTACAGTACTCATGCAAAATTACTTTCCAGCCCTGTATGCCGCCTCCCTTCCTCCCTGACGCATGTTTAAAGTCCTCATGAAATCAAAACTGACCCTACTTACTTTGTTATCGACAGGGTTCTTGCAGGTTTCAGTAAGTCAAATTTAAGACCTTTCTAAGACATTTTAAGACCATAAAGATTGAAATTTAAGACCTACACGACGCATTACCAAAAAAATATTCAAATTCTGTTCCCTTTTGAGAGTACTCTCGTATTGCGTTTGCTAAACGCTATGGGGGAATTCCTTTCCTCGAGATATTGAAGCAAATTTTTATCCAAAAATACCATATACACGCAGTGCAGCTGCACAGCTCTCAGCAGGAAGCAGCTGCGTGCTGATTGGCTGTGCCACTGCAACTGCAGCAACCTATGGCGAGACCGCTGGGCGGGCTGACCAATCAGGTCCTTCTATATTCCCACCACAAGGGGCAACAGAATTTGCATAGCCTAGGGTATATAAGACCCACTCTCGCAAGGTTAGTCAGATTAATTCTTCTTCAGCGACTTGCCTCGCTGAGCTCTGGATCGTGTCGAAACGCTACCAGCGGAATCCCTGCAGCCCTGAGGACGCCGGATTGCAACCTGGTCTCCGCCTTCAGCCGCCTGCTGTTCCAGCTATCCTTTATACTGTGTATGTGTGTGTGCGTTGCTGGCAACGCCACTTCTAAGAGCTTACTAGCTCTCCACCTCTCTTCTCTCGTGTCCGCCGCGTGTTTTACGCCGCGAACAGAGAACATTAGTCAAATAAAAAAATAAAGCCGCGGACATACGGAGCTCTCCCTTTCTCTCGTTTCCGTCGCGCTGAGAAGCAGCGCGGACAGAGAATGTTATATCCCCGCCGCGCTAATGGCGCCGCGGACATACGGGGCTCTTCACTTGCCTTCCTCTCTCACTTCCGCCGCTCTGAAAATGGCCGCGGACAGAGAATGTTATACTGCCGGCGCGCGGATAGCGCCGCGGACAGAAGATGTGCACTTCTGCACACGAGTGAACTCAAGCCTAAGCTCTCCTCACTCTTCCTTCTCTCTCGCTCCGCCGCCCTGATAATGGCCGCGGACAGAGAATGCTAGAGTAGACAAGCGAACTCAGGCTGCTGGATATATCGAGAACGCGCTTACGTCACAGCCGTTCTCGCTGTAGCGCGCGCTTGCTGCCAATGGTAAACAGCCTTATATGGCAGCGCGCGCTCTCTGCACAGCACGCGTTCGCTGACTAGAGCGCGTCCTACGTCATAACGCGCTCTCCGTCTACAGCATAACGGTGTCGTAAAATGGCTGCCAAGCCTGCGCCTTTTTTTCCTCAATATCACTTCTCCCAGTCCCTCTATTCAGGCGGCTGGAGTGGTGCAACACTGTAGGTAATGTGTCCACTACATAGTGTGCACTCCTGCATAAGCACTGTTAATTCAGTGCCACAAAATCACTCAATAAACCTGATATTCTCCCAGTTCCCTTAGTTCAGGTGACTGGAGATGTAATTTGCAATAACTAGCCTGTGGTCAAACATGCTCGGTTGCACATTAACGCTGTTATGCGTTTACCTCTGTGAACTCGCTCGCTGGCGTACGCCGCAAGTACTCTAATGTAGTGGCGCCCATTATACAGTGCGTCTGGGAACAGGCGGCTGGGAACACTATTTCCACAGTCTACGAGCCCGTGAGCAACGTGCTCTCCTGTACACAAACACAATCCCCTTGGTAAGCGCCACTTCCACGGCGACCCAAAAAAGCGTGCGTCACCATTCAGTGCACGCCGCCTCTCACAGTGCCACTAGCACAGTGCAATCGGGCTAACAGGTCCCTGTTATTCAGTGACCCGCCCCACAAATTAATTCAACCCCTGGCTTTCGCACTGTGGTAGAGACAGCGGTGAGAAGCGACATGAGTCACGTGCTTCGAACCGAAATATCAAAACTGTTAAATAAAGGGAGCGGTGGAAACCGTGCACCCCTCACAGAGTGAGTCAGGCTTTTACAGTCGCTACTTCCTTGTGCCAAAAGAAGGGTGGTGGTCTCAGGCCATTCTAGATCTCAGACATCTGAACAGGCCCTTATGAAGCGCCCGTTCAAAATGTTAAAATTAAAACAAATCCTCGCGCACATTCGCCCGGGAGATTGGTTTTTCACTGTGGATCTAGAGGATGCCTTTTACCACATACAAATAGCCCCCAATCGCAGGCCATTTTTGAGATTCGCCTTCGAGGGGAAAGTTTACCAAAACAGGGTGTTACCCTCTGGTCTATCTCTAGCTCTCTGTTCAGAACCGAGCGGTTTCCCTCAGGTCCGGTGCACTCACTCCTCTCAAACACTTTCAGAGGATGTTGGGTCTCATGGCCTCGGCGGCGCCAGTTCTCAGACTAGGTCTGTTACACATGCACCCCCTACAGCGCTGGCTGAATCGCCGCGTTCCAGCTCACGCATGGCTCTCGGGCCGATTGCAAATCAAGGTAGACCACAGCTGTGTGCTGGCTCTGGCTCCTTGGAAAAATCCCGTCTGGTACCAGATGGGCGTGAGTTTGGCAGATACATCCAACCTAGGTTGGGGAGCCCTTCACGAGGGCAGGCCAGTCTCCGGTCTCTGGTCAGACTCGGAGAGGAGCCTTCACATAAACTGTCTAGAGATGAAAGCGATCACACTATCGCTAAGAGCTTTCCTTCCGTACATAAAGCACCACCATGTCCTGGTCCGAACGGACAGCAGGTCGGTGGTAGCCTATATAAATCGCCTGGGCAGTCTGAAATCTATCGATCTGCACACAATGGCGGAAAAAGTCCTAATATGGGCAGAGCACAACCTGAGCTCGCTGAGAGCGACTCACGTGCCAGGCATTCTGAATTTGGGTCCGGACATGCTTTCCAGGGGCAAAGTGTCCCCTGTAGAGTGGTCTCTTCACCCACATACGATTCAGACAATTTGGGGAAGGTTTGGAGAGGCAAAAGTAGATATTTTCGCCTCACAAGACAATGCTCAATGCCGAATATATTTCTCCAAGCACAAGGATGCGTTGGCCCACGAATGGCCCAACCTTCCTCTTTATGCTTTTCCCCCAATCTCAATATTACCTCAGGTCATAGAGAGGATCAGGGAGAGCAAATGCGCTGTGCTTTTAATAGCCCCACTTTGGAGAAATCAACCTTGGTTCTCACTACTGAGTCAGATGGCAGATGCAGCTCCGTGGCCGATCCCGCTGAGGAGAGACCTCCTCATGCAGGCGGAACGGCAGATCTGGCATCCCCGTCCCGATCTATGGGCAAATAGTTAATTAAATATTTGTATAAGTCATAAGCACATTCCTTATCCGACTCGAATTATCTGGTCATTCACTATTCTTGGCCCGACTATGTCTGGTCTATACATATATATATATATATATTACTACACGTATCTTGTGTGTCATTCAAATTAAGGCCCAACTCAGGTCTGGCTCATATTGGGACTTCATGATATCATATTACGGGCCCACCTAGGTTGGCCTGGGTATGGTGTCGCCGGGCTCTAAGAGCCGTTAAGCAAGCACGGCGTTTTGCATTGGTCCCCCATAGCGTTTAGCAAACGCAATACGAGAGTACTCTCGAAAGGGAACGCTTCGGTTACTAACGTAACCTCGGTTCCCTGAGATGAGGGAACGAGTATTGCGTTTGCTTGACCGTGCTTTGCTTGCTCAGGAGTCGCTTCAGTCGATTAATCTGACTAACCTTGCGAGACAGGGTCTTATATACCCTTGGCTATGCAAATTCTGTTGCCCCTTGTGGCGGGAATATAGAAGGACCTGATTGGTCCGTCCCGCCCAGCGGTCTCGCCATAAGTTCCTGCAGTTGCAGTGGCACAGCCAATCAGCACACAGCTGCTTCCTGCTGAGAGTTGTGCAGCTGCACTGCGTGTATATGGTATTTTTGGATAAAAATTTGCTTCAATATCTCGAGGAAAGGAATTCCCCCATAGCGTTTAGCAAACGCAATACTCGTTCCCTCATCTCAGGGAACCGAGGTTACGTTAGTAACCGAAGCGTTTCAATGAATTCAGTCATTCATTTAATTTACAGATAAAGCAATCACATTAGTAACCTTCCACACCCAACAACGTGCCAAATGCCCAAAACCTTAGGCCCTAAAGGAAAATAGGCTCAAATAGAATAGATTTCATCTCATATTTATTTCCATTACAAAACAGTATATGATTGGTCAAAGTAGGTACAGAATAATAAGTTGGTTGTAAACTTGACAAAAACCAAAAGCATTTTGGTGATCCATAAATCAGAGTAATATCTGAAATGTCACTCACCAAAGCCAGATATATTATTTGGTTTTTTACTTCTTGTTTCGAAAACTACTGTAAAACAACAGACTGTAACATATGGAGGAATGGAAATATGTAATGATTTACTATTGCATATTACATATTTGAAGTAAAATGAAAAATTAAAAAGTTGTAAAAAATCGTTAAAGGAACATTTAATGGCACAATAGTAAATTGTTGATTTTGATATTTGGGTTTGTATGTTACATTGACTTTTTATTGTTGTGGATGAATGTATTTTCTACTTGTTGGGACCTCAGGAAGAGTAGCCACTGCGGTATTGGCTAATGGGGATCCAAATAAATAAATAAATCAACTTAGATCATAGATAAAAGAAGACCATTTACAGCCAATTTACTAAGGAATCATTTTTAATTAAAAATGTAAAAAAAAAAATTTGGGCAGTTATAGCACCACGTCTTGCCCCATCTCCACCAATTTTTTAGGTGTCCTCAGAGTTTGTCCAAGGTTAAAAACAAATTTACTAACTTACTAACAAAACCTTGGTTCCCTGAGAAGAGGGAACGAGTATTGCATTTGCTAAACGCTAGGGGATATTTCCTTTCCTCGAGATTTGAAGCAAATTTTTATCCTAAAAATAAACTGTATCAGCGCGACGGAAGCGAGAGAAGAGGAGAGCTCCGTATTTCCGCGGCTCTATTTAGCGCGACGGAAGCATAACGTTCTCTGTCTGCGGCGCAACACACACGCGGCGGACGCGAGAGAAGAGAGGTGGAGAGCTAGTAAGCTCTTAGAAGTGGCGTTGCCAGCAACGCACACACACATACACAGTATAAAGGATATTTTAACGCCGGATGGCGCAGCTGGAACAGCAGGCGGCTGAAGGCGGAGACCAGGTTGGAATCCGGCGTCCTCAGGGCTGCAGGGATTCCGCTGGTAGCGTTTCGACGGTGGGCTTCAATCGATCCAGAGCTCAGCGAGGTGAGTCGCTGAAGAAGAAATAATCTGACGAACCTGGCGAGACAGGGTCTTTTATACCCTTGGCTATGCAAATTCTGCTGTCCCCTGTGGCGGGAATATTAGAGGGACCTGATTGGTCCTCCCCCCCAGCGGGCTCGCCATAGGTTCCTGCAGTTGCAGCGGCACAGCCAATCAGCACGCAGCTGCTTCCTGCTGAGAGCTGTGCAGCTGCAGTGCGTTTTACATGGTATTTTTAGCTTTTTTTGAGATTTGCTTCAAATCTCGAGGATAAGGAAATATCCCCTTGCGTTTAGCAAATGCAATACGAGAGTACTCTCAAAAGGGAACCAGTCCACAATCACTTTTGTGTAATTTTGTTATTTGTCACGTTTGTTATTCAGCGTTGTTATTGACTGCCTGATCGATTGATCCTGTCTCCTGTCTGCCTCCTGCTCAGCTAGTGTTTGTAGCTCTGAACAGTCTTGCTTTTGAATCTCTATTAAATATATTTTCTTTGTTCTACTGCTAAATATAACTTACTCATCACCATATATTGTTTAAATATTGCCTATCACGTTAAATTTGACATCGCTAGCTTTTAATCTAAATCACCATCACACGTAAGCATTTCGCTAGCCTGTCATCTCTGCACCCGGGTCTCCTGTTTTCTGAGTTCATTATCAACCATGGTGAGTTGGATTAGTTAATAGTGTCCAGCAAACAACTGTGGTAAATTAGATTAATCAACAAGCACGGTAAGCCATGTCATCTCCTGTCATTGTCACTTGCACTGCTTGCTGCATGTTTAGTATAGGCTTCTCCGTTGGCGAACAGGGCTTCACATGTGATAAATGTAAGGAGATAGTTAGGCTGACGGAGAAGATTTCAGAATTAGAAACACACATCCATACTTTATCTGAGAGTACTGAGGATGCAACAGCTTTAGACACTGATTTGGATGCGAATAGCTTAGTGAACTCTGTACATTCTTCGGTTCCGGCTGCAGAGCCCCCGCAGCAGGGAAACTGGGTGACAGTGAGATGGCATAGTCGCGGATCTAAAAACCGCTTTTCCGTTCCAATTAGAACATCAAACAGGTTCTCCCCTCTCAGTGAAGCACCCACTGAGTATCCTGTTGAAAGTGCCCTAGTCATTGGTGATTATATTACACTGAACGTGAAAATAGAGACACCAGCCACCATAGTCACATGTTTACCGGGAGCCAGAGCGCCTGACATCAAAGCAAATTTAAAAGTGCTGGCTAAAGCTAAGATTATTATTCACATCGGCACTAATGATGTTCAACTTCGCCAGTCGGAGATCACCAAAATTAACATTTAAAGAGGTGTGTGAACTCGCTAGTACGATGTCAAATGCAGTTTTTTGTTCTGGTCCTCTCCGCGTTAAAAGGAGTGATGAGATAGGCCCTGTCCCAAATGGCACACTTCATGTGCACTTTCGGTCTTGTGGACTTACAATGGCCACTGCGTGCGCGTGTCCGTTAAGTCCACGAGACCGCAGGGTGTCCCATTTGTCATTTTAGGTCTCAGAAGGGTGCTCGCGAGCCCCCCCTTTGAGGTTGATATGCGCCCTCGATGCGCACTTCTGCCAAGCCCGCACTGGTGCAAGTTACGGACTCAGAGGAAGACTGTGAGGGCTTAGGGTGCCATTTGGGACAGGGCCATAGTTAGCAGACTATCATTACTCAATGGCTGGTTGTCTAAGTGGTGTCCTCAAAATAACATAGGGTTCATAGACAATTGGAAAAGCTTTTTGGGGCAGTTTTTGGGGCACCTGACCTGTTGAAGAAGGAGGGCATCCATCCCTCCTGGGGTGGTTCTGCTCTTCTCTCTAGTAATTTGGCACATAGTCTTAGAGCTAAACCTTGCCTCACTAGGGCCCAGGTCAGGAAGCAGACAAACTGGCTAAACCGACCGTCTGCTTGCTGTTTCACGTCACCGGAGTCAGATAAATCCCAACACATAGAGACTCTTTCACCTAGATATTATCATATAGAGACTGTGTCTGTTCCCCGAATTAGTAAATACAAAAAAACCATCAAAACCATTCAACAGTAAACATTTAATTGATGTCCAACAAAACAACAGATATAATACAGATGAACAATTGATGAGGCTCGGGTTGCTGAATATTCGATCCCTTTCCCCAAAAGCGCTTATTGTTAATGATATCATTACAGATAATAATCTAGATGTGCTGTGTTTGACAGAAACCTGGTTAAAACCTGATGAATACATTACTTTAAATGAGTCCACCCCCCAAGATTACTGTTATAAACACAAGCTGCGTCTGAAAGGTAAAGGGGGAGGGGTTGCTGTAATTTATAATAATATCTTCAGTATATCTCAGAAGTCTAGTTTCAAATATAATTCCTTCGAAGTTTTGGTGCTTTATGTAACGTTATGTAGTGTAAATGATAAATCCTGTTTGACATTTGTGTTAGCTACTGTTTAAAGGCCACCAGGGCACAATACAGACTTTATCAAAGAATTTGCTGATTTTCTAGTTAGTTCTGGCTGCAGATAAATTAGTAATTGTTGGTGATTTTAATATCCATGTAGACAATGAAAAAGACGCATTGGGATTAGCATTTAAAGACATTCTAAACTCTTTTAGCACAATGCCCAGATATTCTAGAGACAAATAGTCACCAAATGATACTTGCTTACATTGATAGACATCTTTAAATAGAGCAGCGACCCCTCCACCCCTCCTGACTGCTCGGCAGACACTCATAAAAGTAAAGTTAGGAGGGGCTGTTTCATTGAGGACTGTTGCACTGCAGCTGTCTTCTAGCCACGTTTCATTTAGAAGCAGAAAATCTAGGTTGTTTGTGGATATTAAGTCATTGACTAGAAATGATTTGTTTTTAAGTGAACGGATGTTTAAAAGTGCTAACTTAACAGTATTAATTTTAATATAAGCAATTGCACATAGGAACTGAAATCCCCTTTTATCTTTCTCCTTCTCTTCTCTCCCAGTAAAGGGAGCTGCCTGCATGTACGGACAGTAGAGCAGAGACTGGATTTGTGTAACATATGTGTGCATATTATAAAGACTGAAGAACTAAGAGCACTTATTGAGAGAGACGAAACCCAGCATGACTCCTGTGTGAGTGGAGAACATCTCTCGTGCACCACTGCATTACTTACGACGCACATCTTCTTTAGGTGTGTATGGGGGCGTTCACATGTCGCGTCTTTTGCACGCTCAAGTGCGTTATTTAAAATGAAGACGGGCGGCAAAGACGCTCATGATAGAAGCGGCGCTACGTTTTTTCCAAGCGCGTCTATGAAGGGTGCGTCTTAATCAGTGATGCCAGTAATGCGTTACTCTAATTTGACCACTTTTTCCAGTAACGAGTAATCTAACGCGTTACTATTTCCAAACCAGTAATCAGATTAAAGTAATTTATCCAAGTCACTGTGAGTTACTTTTTTTGTCATTTTCCTTAGTAAAAATATTTATTTTTGCTTTCTTGTTTAGTCTCAGCAGGGGTTTTCCTGCATAGAGAATTACGAAGCGGCCACTCCGTCAAATTTCTTGCCGCCTCCGTCTGTCGACAAAACTCAAGACAGGCAGTCACTTCAGATTAGGCATGTCGTGATAATTAAATAATCATCAGAAATATATATTGTCACATTATCCTTCAGCAATCATTATTAGTATATTATTATTTGCTAGTAGCCTACAAAGTAATCTAAAGCCATTCCATAGCTGAATGTCTTTCCTCCGCTGTAGCTGTCAATCATTCTCCATTCAGCAAAACTGCGCATCGTTCGGTTCCAGTCAGCAGTCAGCGGTAAAGCTCACTCCATATGATATATTCCCGTTATAATACTTGATATGTTGATAAAATAATTTATCTTCCTGGAGTTTATCTAGCGGTTTCTGAAAGATGTTGTGCTCGCTACTCGGGTGACAACACAAGGACTATTAATTAGCATCACACGCACAAGAATTAAAAACTGTGAAGAAACAAATAATCAGTGAATGTTTGGACAGATATAGGCTACATAGTAGACTAGGATTTGTGGGCTCAACGCTCATCTTCTCTTTATGCCGTGGACTTTTCAATGTGCACTCGCGCTGCACTGCACACTCTGATTCCATGTTGCTTTAAGCGCATCATTCTGCACCCGGGATGCGCATAAGCGCTTTGTGTTGCCGCTCTGTTTTGAAGCGTTTCATATATTTTCATAGTTTTGTGCACTTAAAGATTATTAAAAAATATATTGTTCTCACGGATCGATCATATATTTGTTGTCCCTTTACAGAGCTGCACATTACGTTTACAATAAAATATAAATCTTGTAATTTTATATTATTTGTGTAGGCCCATATAATTATTTACATTCATATATAAATATAAATTAAAAATTAAATATAAATTGTTTTTCATAAATGTATTTAATAAGAACACAAAGTAATTTGTACCTTTTCATTAACATGTTTAGGGTTTTATGTTTAGTGTTTTATGTTTAGTAACATGTTTTATGTTTAGTGTTGGCAAAAACAGTTGTCATTTCTATGTTGAGGCGGCAGGGGTGTTGTCGGCAACTGATGAATGTAACTAATAAAGTAACTTGTAATCTAACTTAGTTACTTTTAAAATCAAGTAATCTGTAAAGTAACTTAGTTACTTTTAAAATCAAGTAATCTGTAAAGTAACTAAGTTACTTTTTCAAAGTAACTGTGGCAACACTGGTCTTAATCAGCTCCCTAGTTCAGTAGCACTGATCAGTGAGTCGGCCATTTTAAGCGCTGTCTCAATCGCAGAATACTTCCAGTGCTCTGACACATTCGCTCCCTAAAAAGTCCCACAATGCACCGCAAAACTCATCGATGATCACTGGCGGAATCGCGTACTATGTGAGTAGGTACACTCTAAAAAAAAAAAGGTTCTATATTGCACCAAAAATGGTTCTTGGCTCGTAATCATAGGGGAACCTTTTTTAGCGCTATATAGCACCAATTTTGGTGCTTCAGTGGTTCTTCAGCGGTTCTTCAGAGGTTCTTCAGCGGTTCTTCAGAGGTTCTTCACCGGTTCTTTGACTAAGGTGCTATATAGCACCTCTGAAGAACCGCTGAAGAACCACTGAAGCACCAAAATTGGTGCTATATAGCACTAAAAAAGGTTCCCCTATGATTACGAGCCTTTTTTTTAGAGTGTACTACATTTGAATTTGAACTATGCGAGTGTAGTATGAATGTAATCCGAATGTACTACATCCGCCATTTTGTCATTATCACATGACCTACCAGCGTCAGTTGCATCGCTTCACTTCCATTCACAAATCCTCTCTCGTGGCCTCATGGGATGGTAAAGTGTCCATCATATGCGCACTTCAGAATCTCGTCGGAAGTAGTAGGTCATCCGGGTACTTTTCGCCGACTGTACTATGAATTTGGACATACTACTCTGTTGGCATACTGTTTTTCGCATACTATATAGTGGGAAGTATTCGATTTCAGACACAACATATATTCCCTTAACAGACGTTCTGAAGCGTGAAACTTAAATCACATGAGCCAACTCGACCGATAACGACACGCAATATATATATTTAAAAATATAAAGCATTATTTTATTATATTTCAGGTTAAACATACATCATTAGAGTGGTATTGAACATAATCTAGCTAACATTTATCATTTATTTGTAACAACAATAAGTTTTGGGGAATAATTAATTCAAATGGTATGAATATTCATGAGTTTATGAATATTATTTGCTTGTTGTACAGAAAAATGTACGTATAACGGAACCTTTAATCATTTAAAAGTAACCTTTATCCAAATTGATTTCTTCATCAATTATCAATCTTACAAACCTTAAGAAATATTGATCTGTTTGATCAGGACAAATAACATCTCTTATGTTTGTACGATCTGTACTACTGAAGTAGTACTACATGAAAATCAAGCTTAACTGGGTAGCTTAGATCTTACGCTTCAGTGACTTCGAGATTTGTGAGCAAAACAATAAGGATTCAATTTAATGCAATTATTGAGTGTTAATAAAACACTATAGAATACAAAGCTACGAATCACACGGGGTAAATATGCATATATATAGAAGAAACAAACGATATGGTACAAACAAGGAAAAATCTAACTTAACGAATAAAATCAAAGGGAAGAGAATGATGGAAAAAGAGAATCCACGAGGGAGAGAGAGAGAGATGAGAGAGAGAGAGAGAGAGAGAGGTTTAACAAGCACTTTATTACTCCATGAACCTTATATCATTACATTACTGACAATTATTAAAAAGTCAAAAGAAAATAATAAATACTTTAAAAATTCACAATAAGCATATCATTTTGTACTGTACATATTACCTCATTAAAACACCCTACATCACAAAAGAAAACCACATTATTTGTAAGTCTATAATAAGCAAATTCAATTTTTAATCTTCCCTCTACTAACCGTCTAAACATAATTTCAGGATCAATTGTAGCAAGTTGAAGACCTTTGTTTTTTCTTGTTTTCCAAATCGCTAGCTTAGCGGTTCCAATAAGATAATTTAGTAAACAAATTTTTCTTCTCATTGAAAAGCTGTATTTAATTCCCCCAATAAATACCTTATCAGAGAAAACCTCATTAAAACTTCTAAACCAGGCTTCAAGCAAACTAAAGAGATCTCGTTATCTGCTACACCTTAAAAATAAATGTTCTAGATCTTCCTGCCTCCCACAAAATCGACATTCCCCCACTACTGCTGGGTTCAGATGTGCCACATGTCGGTCTGTAGCTATGGCCCCGTGAATAATCCTCCACTGTAGATCAGCAGTTCGCTTCTCTACAGGGGGTTTATACAGGGTCCGCCACCTGTCCCGCACGAGAAAGTCTGGTTGTAACAGTTCTGGCCATCTAGAAGCTTTTTGCCTCTTCAATGAATCTCGATGTGTGGTCTTAACTGTAGTGCAGTATATTGCTTTCTTGGACGCATCTTTAAAAAGGTCTAGCTGAGGAGTCCTGAAAGATAAAATCGAGTCTGCAACTTCACCTTCATCTTCTTCATTTATTACAGGTGAAATTTTTATTTCTGGAAAACTTTGACCAGTTCTCATGTCCATGTCTCTGTCCTATCCAAGTCCTGCAACCGCTTGGTAGTGCATTACAGATTTCTTCTTTCAACTTTGAAATAAGACGCAAAGACTTTAACTCCGTCATCTCTTGAAGTGCCTCGATGGATTTCCAACCCCTCTCATCCAGGAGATGTCCAAGTTTCTGAACACCATTCCTCAGCAAACATCTCCTCACACTTACGGAGGACAACAGTCTAGTCTGGATCATTGGGTTGAAAAACAGAGGTTCCTCTGGAGTAGTGTTGTTTTTGGCGGCCTGTTTTAATTTTAGTTTTAGTCTAGTCTTTGTGTCAAGCTGTCATTTTAGTTTTTATTAGTTTTAGTCATAGTCATACTATTTTAGTCTAGTCAAGTTTTAGTCGACTAAAAGTCTGAGCATTTTAGTCTTATTTTAGTCAGAATTATCTATGGCTATTTTCGTCTAGTTTTAGTCGACGAAAACTGATGACATTTTAGTCAAGTTTTAGTCAATGAAAATTGTATTTTAGTCTCTTTTTAGTAATGCAATTCTATTTAACCCAGTCAATATAGTATAAGTACATATTATAGACAAAACCAAAATCTTCTTTTAGCCAAACCCATTTCAAACAATGTTATCTTATTATATTATTGTTACCTTATAGACTCAAGAATACATCCATTCGAGACACGGAAGACGCTCTGATTTGAAGTTACAACATATTTATTTTACCAACTAAACATGTTAGAAGTACACACACATACATTTCAATAAAATAAATAAAAACATTGAGATGTCTCTTAAGGCTCGTGGTGTTTTTTCCTGTGATTTTTGTGGCCACATTTCTCCCCATCTTTTTCCACAACACCCGTTTTATTTTCCACTTCAATGTAATAAAAGTTTGTCCAAATGTCTTAATAAGAATAAATGCATATTTAATTTAATTTAATAATAGGAAAATAATATCCAAATTATTATTTAATTCTTTAAATCTGTTTAAAATTAGACCCACATTATAGTTAAAATGTTTTTCTGTCTTGTATTTTATCTCAAAATAAAGGATGTAATTTTATTCCACATGGAAATGAGCGGAAATAAGTGAATACAGCCTCTTATTCGCTTATGAGGTAATCATAATGCTGCGGTTATTTTAACATCTAATTGCTGCCGTTATAACGGCACATTTCAAATGTTTACGTGCTTTTCTTTCTTTTTTTGAGCGGTGATGAAATATCTTGCTCTTGTAAATACTTGCCAGCATTTCAGTAATACAAGTCTAAATCTTTCAAATGCATCCAAATAACAGCGAAGCACAGCCGCACGGTGCTCTGCAGTGGCCAAAAAGGATATAAACCGTGAATTCTGAAGTTATATATTATTGAAAACTCAGAGATGTGGATTCAGAAGGCACCACACGACCTTGGTGTTTGTCAAACAGTAATTTAGGTCATTCGGCCGGAGATTTTTACACGGGTGGTGGGAGAAAAACACTGATATTCTGGATTAAGACGACAATAAAATCACTGTCTAGCCCCTGTAAATGATAAAGACACCTTACGACCGCTGGACAAATAATTACCGTCCGAATAGGGCTTACGAACCCCGACTGCCCGCCTATCGGTCTCGTTCACTCACCAGAGCTAAATCTTCTAAAACGCCGCGCGAGTGGGGCTTGAAGAGAGTGATGTCACCTGCGTCTGAGCAGTGCGCCCTGATGCAGCCCCTGAATGAGACGCACAAAAATACTGCAAAATAATAATAAAAACGCGACTTTTCGTCTCGTCTCATTTTCGTCAACGAAAATGAAGAGACATTTTAGCATAGTTTTTATTTTGTGAACCACATTTAGTCTCGTTTTTATTCGTCATCGTCACATGACCAGCATTTACGTTGCGTCTCGTCTCGTTTTCGTCACGTTATAAAGGTTCGTTGACGACGATATTTAGTCATACTTTTCGTTGACGAAAACAACACTACTCTGGAGTCCAATGTCCTGGATCACCCATGTCTCGCTCCACTCTGAAAACAGTTCTCCATGTCTGCAGCATAGACTTATGAAAGGGTGGAAGCTCTGACAGCTTACTTCCTCTAGTTTCATTAAAAACAAGTGTCTATCAAAACCAAGTCCTCCTGCCCGCTTCAAAAACACACTTGCAGTTTTGGCCCATACCACATCTTTGTTGTAAAGAAGTTTCTGCACAGCTTGTATCCTAAAGGCCCGGATCCGACTCCTCACATCCACCAGGCCTTGACCGCCCTCTTGAACTGGTAAATAAAGTGCGGCTGCACGGATCCAGTGCTGTCCATTCCAGAAAAAATTAACAAATGTCCTTTGAATCATGGAAATAAGTTCCTCAGGAGGCTCCATAATTACAGTGCGGTGCCACAACATCGACGCAGCGAGATTATTGATAACCAGAGCTCTCCCCCTATAGGACAATTGTGGCAATAGCCATTTCCATTTCGACAATTTAGCAGACACCTTCTCCAGCAGACCCTCACAATTTTTCTTTTGAAAATTGTCGTTCCCTAAAAAAACTCCTAGTGTTTTTAAACTATCCTGTCTCCACCGTAACCCACCCGGGAGTTGAGGAAACCCTGTCCCTTCCCACCTACCAGTAATAAACCCTTCACTTTTAGACCAGTTAACTCTAGCAGAGGAGGCCTTTTCATATATTCCAATAGTTTGGTTTAAGTTTGTAATGTCCTCTTGACTTGTAATAAAAACCGTTGTGTCATCTGCATACGCAGATAAAAATGTTTTAAAATGATCATTTGAATTAGGGATTACAACTCCTTTAAGATTCCTCCTCAGCCTGCACAACAAAGGTTCAATAACCAAACTGTATAACTGGCCGGAAAGTGGAAATCCTTGTCTAATGCCTCTCGACGCAGTTATTGGTTCACTTAATCCACCACCTGCTTTGACCAAAACAGAAACATTACAATATAACAACCGGATATAGGATATAAATCTGTCACCAAAACCAAAATACTTTAACGCATTAAAAAGATATTCATGATCAACCCGATCAAATGCTTTTTCCTGGTCTAGTGACAGAACTCCAAGATCAATATGAAAAAACTGATTAATTAGGGGCCAAGCACCGAAGGTGCGAAGGCACCTATTGAAACCGTTCCCGTTCCTATTATTATTATTATTAGGGGCCAAGCACCGAAGGTGCGAAGGCACCTATTGAAACCGTTCCCGTTCTTATTATTATTATTAGGGGCCAAGCACCAAAGGTGCGAAGGCACCTATTGAAACCGTTCCTGTCTTTTTTTCTTCCGCCATGGGAGTCTATGGCAGCCCATAGAACCGTATGGTAAAAAGTTGTGAAATTTGGCACACTAATAGAGGATGGTCTGGTATGTCACCATGGCAATTTTGGTGTCTCTATCTCAATACCTCTAGCGCCACCACCTGTCCAAATGTGTACTCATGTTTATGCTAATAACTTTTGAACCGTAAGGGCTAGAAATGAAATTCTTTTTTCCTCTAATTTCTGAGCTCATGCCAATTCGGTTGCACCCTATGACGTCATTTTCCGTCTTGGATATTTCCCCGCCATTTTCAATTAACCGAAAAACCTACTTTTGCGAACTCGTCCTAGACGGTTCATCCGATTTGCACGAAAATTGAACCAGATCATCTTCAGACAATATTGACCAAAAATCTTGCAAATCAAGTTGATTCGTCTAATCGTTTTCAATAAACGCGCGAACAAATTTTACATAACGTTTGCAAAAACACACTTAAGGCAATATCTCCGCAACGCTTTATCGTGTTCAAACCAAACTTGGTACATGTCATCATAAACATGACTTGAGGCTACATGCAGCGTTTCGGCGCTGTGCCACCTACTGGTCTGGAGATACGAAAAATGGCTATTTTAGCTTTTCTTTGCTGAACCGTTTGTCCAAATATCATAAAAGGGGCCTCGTTAGATTCGGGACGTCATGCCGAGTCGAAGGATATCCAATTTTACCATATCGGCCATTTTGGCTGTCGCCCATCTTGAATTATGTGCTAAAATGCTGTATTTTATCAACGCATGAACGGATTGTTGCAAAACTCGGTATGGGTCATCACCACGATACCCCAAAGTAGCCTGACAAGTTTCGAAACAGCGCCGCCTAGTGGAGATTTTTTTAAAAAAAGGCTCAGAACTTTGGGTGTGGTTGACTTGTTTTCACGAGACTCATCTCATTAGACTCCTGAATCGTTGCCGAGTCCAACAATACCACACTTGCCAGGTTTCGCCGTATGGTTTGTGCACCGTTGTAATTTAGCGCTTAAAACCTTTTTGCCGATATCTTCGAAACCGCTAGTCCGATCGAGACGAAACCAGCGTCAGAAGTTCGGAAACATAGGTCGTTAGGCACGATCGCGAGCCCAAATGTCAAAATATTGATAGTAAGGGGTAGTAAAATCCAATCAAAGTCAGGTGTCAGGCTGAAACCCTATTGTAACTGTTCATTTTCCCATGATGCATCATTCTCCAGCTAAAACTGATCGGGCAGACCAAACCATAAGTCGTAGAGACTTGAAACTTGCAGGGATGGTAGTACTCACAACGACTACTGACGTCACCGAAGCACGCCCCGATCGGCCTGACGGGGGCGCTACAGCGATCAAAAGTACGAAACGGCGATCAAAAGTACGAAACGGCGATCAAAAGTACGAAACGGCTCATAACTCCTCAACCGTAAGGCATAGCCTCGAGTGCCTTATATCGCTGGAATCCTTGGCTCAAGACGGACAAAATGCATGCCTCGGATTTGCTCGCCCTTCGGGCGCCAATTTCGAGATATTTTAGGTTTTTTGTAAAACCTACTTTTGCAAATTACTCCCAGGTTCTTTGCCTGATCAGAACCAAATCACTGCAGAAATGTTCTCTGGAGAGTGATTATCAATAATTATAAAAAAAAAAACACATTTTGATTCATGGTCGCTAAGGGGAGCCAAAATGTTTGATGTAACCGGAACCTCTTTTACTAAAATGGCTATAACTTGTGAACGGAATGAGATATTTTCACCAAATTCAGGTCACATGTATGTGAGCTCAGTCTGAGATCACATGAAAAAAATCGCAACTATTAACCACTTGTTGGCGCTATAACAGGGGAAAAACACGTGAAAATGGCAATATAGGCACCCAAACATTAGTCAGATGACAATGTGCATTCATTGTCTTCATCCAGGTTGCCATGATAGTCTATGAGGACACTGGCATATCTCAAAAAACTCTGTATACGTCATTGGCACAATGCCCTGAATGAGCATTCACCTCCTTAGACTCCTGAATCATTGCTGAATTCCAGTGATACCAAACATGCCAGGTTTCACCTTATGGTATGTGAAAAGGTGTATTTTAGCACCTAAAAAACCTTTGCGAATGTCTTCAAGACACATAACATAGGTCAATAGCTAAACAATAATGACTAAAAGCCAACATTTTGGAAGGAAGTGGCAAAAAAAAAAAATCCAATCAATGCAGCCAATTCTCTCTAAATATAAGTGGCTATAACTTTAAAATAAAATGAGATATTTACAACAAATTTTACACATATATTTTTGGGCACACTTTGAGGACACCTAAAAAAAAGCAGAGATGTGTTATAACTGTCAAAAAAAACATATTTTTCCTTAGTTAAATTGCCTGTTTTGCCGTGAATGCTCTTTCCCATCTATGATCTAAGTTTATTTGTTTACTTGGATCCCCATTAGCCAGTACCTAGGCAGTGACTACTCTTCATGAGGTCCCAAAAAGTAAAAAATACAAAACTACATTAAAGCTGCAAGAGCAATGAAAGGGATCTCGCACCTGTGCCACCACCACCTTGGGGCTTTAGGAAAACAGAGCACGGTGGCCAATTTGCATTTAAGTATATAAAAATAGGAGGACTACATCAATCATTTGTATTTGCCACACTTCCTGCTACCGGGCTGTGTTCAGATCAGATGGTCGACCTGCACCTGGACATGACCAATGCATCCCTGATATGTCTAAAGAGAGCCTGTCAACTAAACTCTGCCCTGTAAATGCTGCATCTAAATGACACCCTCATTAAACCCGTCTCCAGCACGACGACTCCAATCTATCGAATAATCTTACGAATATCTATTTATCTAATATGACTTCTGAACTGTAATGTTGCCAGAATTATAATCATACACTGTTTGTTCGTCGGCCAGAGGACAACTGGCACCCAAACTGGTTTCTCCCAAGGTTTCTTTTTCTCCATTCTGGCCTTGAAAGGAATTTTGGTTCCTTGCCACCGTTGCCTTTGGCTTGCTCAGTTGGGGACACCTAAATTTCAACTATATTATCGTTCTGCCCGCATTGACACTATATGAAAATTGAAATTAGCTGGATAGTTAGATAGTTAGATAGTTAACACTGTGAAGCTACTTTGAAACAATTGGACTTGTTGAAAGCGCTATTTAAATAAAGGTGACTTGACTTGACCAGCTGGTGGCACTATGACTAACTAAAATTTTGCGGAAACATCAGACTTTGTCAGGATGCCACAGACAAAACTCAAACTCAAAACTCAGTTCAACGAAACTCAAGATCTTTGAAATTTTACATCACTAAGGCTTAAGATTACACTGACCAAATATGATTCTGGTTCAATCTTAATGAGGAGTTAATCACAGTTTACTGTTGCCCACAGGTGGCACTATAACTGACTAAATATTGGCATGTAGACCACCATCGGTGCTCGGGCCCTAATTAAATCAACAACAATAAAATGAAACATACAAATCCCATTAACAAATTCCATTAAATGTTCCTTCCTTTTAAAACTCATTTTATAATATCTGATAGTAAATCATTCCATATTTTCATTCCTCCAGATATTATAGTCCATTGTTGTGCAGTGGTTTTCAAAACACAATACATGACTGTCTGCGCACAGTTTAAAACAGGAGGAAGATTATTGATAAAATAATGATGATGATAATAATAGTCCTAAACAACTTCCTTGAGGAACACCACATTGCTCTTTAAAATCTGAATAACTTCCATAATAACATAAACAGTGACTATGTTTACATGGACAGCAGTAATCTAATTATTGCCCTTAATCTGAATAAGACAATAATCTGATTAAGGTGTTTACATGAGTTGATTTTAGAATATTCCGTTCATGTTCCCGTTTTACATATAGAACATAGCTCGATTAATGGCACGTCATTACGTCTCCTTGCCACTCGACGGCCAATCATAGTGCGACTTTCATGGGTCTGTTAAAATCATTAGGCTCAGGCAAACCGCTGTAACTTTAGACTACCTGCGGGTGTCGCTGTCGGACAGTGTTCCTTTATAAAAATGAGTGATTTTTATACTTTTTAATGTAATATATATATATATATATATATATATATATAGGCTACGTTGTTTTATTTTTGTAATATTATATGTTGTGTCTTTCAGGTTTTTTTGAAGAGACACTGCCCATCTTGCCTCTTTCTTGACAGCCTACATTTCGATTAATAGCTTTGATTAATGATGAAAATTGAGGTTTCAAAATCGTGATTGTTTGGATTGTTTTTTTCTGCCGTCGAGCCACAGGCGTTCACTGAATGGCCATATGGCTCGCGAGCCTAGAGGTTCTCGACCGCTGTTGTAAGCAGACAATTATGAATCTGAGATTACAGATACAAACTTATTGTATTTTACTTTTACATATTACAACACAAAGAAAAAAATATGGAGGAGGCAGTGTCAGAATGAGCAGTCAAGCAAGACACGCACCAACCATAGCAACACGTCATGGCAACGACGTTTCAAACTGACAGATACGTAAAAGATAAACGGGACATTTGAGTGCCTTGTTACTGTTTTGTACGCGCTGTTATATTAATTATAATTCAAATTCAGTTTTATTTGTCACAATATTATTGATGATTGTTGAGAGGGGCACTTTTGATACATTTTTAAAAAGGACAGGGGCTCGCGCTCCAAAGCCCTCCTCCGCTCTGCACTTGCCTGGTGTGTGTGTGTGTGTGTCCTGTCACAAAATGCGGCGAAAACTCCTACACGACGACGTTAATAGTTTGATTAAGGTGTATACATGTCTACAATGCACTTCGATGATGCGACTAAAATAGGCATACTCCACATGTCTTAATTCGATTTTTGTTTAAAGGTCCCATGGCATGAAATTTTCATTTTATGAGGTATTTCAACATTAATATGAGTTCCCCTAGCCTGAATATTGTCCCCAAGTGTATAGAAATGTTGATCGGTGTAAAACCGAGTTCTGGCTGTCTTTCTCTGCCTTTGAGAAAATGACAGGTCAGACGAGCCAATCCTGAAGTCTCCTGTTATGACGTCCAAGCAGGAACGGTAACCTCCCTTTCCTCCGCCCAGAGAATCTGGCACGCCCTTGCAAGCGCTCGAGAGATCATTACTTGTGAACGAGTGAACGCTGGCAGTTTCTCAGTGTTTGGATGTACAAATGAAAACAGAAGTCTTTCTTCAGTTCCTTCTGATCTGTGATCATTAATTTCTTATGTGTAGCTAATTATTTATTATTCGTGCACACACTGCGGCTTCTCTCTCTCCCGACAGAAAGGTGTTTTCTATCTTGTGAGTCAGTGTTTTTGTACGTCCTCGTCGCGTCTATCTGTTCTTAAATGTGCATACAGTCTTTTCTGCTCAACACCAGCAGAGTCACATCTGTAGAGATAAACCTCACACACGCCGAAGCTCGGCCTTCAACATCCCCGACCCCCAGTACTGCATCTGGCCCACAGCGGAGGCACCAAACGCGGCGTGAGATTAGGCAGAAGGAGGGTAAGCGTGAGCATATCTGGGCTAGGCTAGCCAGCTTTCCCCACAATAAACTGGATTACATTCGATTACTGCTGTTGTGTCTTTGTTTGCGCTGTGTAAGTTACTCAATGCGCGTCACTGACGCTTTTCATATGATTGGAACATATCTAGAAATAATGCTATACTCAACACTTACTAACTCGTTCATCTCGCTGTAATGGTACATTGCATGTGTTACAAAGTTGGTAGAATAATGATGAAGACGGACTCGGCGTGACTGGGACTCGTGTTTATTCAGAACTCTCAGATACAAACACAATAAACTCGCGCTGACAGACAGCGCTCTCATAACTCAGTAGTTACTATAAATAACTTTGTTAGCAATCGCTCCGTCTCCGTGATGTCCGGTTCGCGAACGAATCATTCTTTTGAATCGGTTCTTTTTAGTGAACCGAACCAGTTCACCAAATCGGATTTAATCGTTCTAAACGGTTCGCGTCTCGAGTCAGCGCTGATCCACATGAGTGACAGTCCCTCCGACTAGAAATAAACGAATAACCTGAAGTATATGCTAGTAACTACAACAGTTCACCCTGAACTGAGACATGCTGAGAGAACTGATGAGAAGTGAACACAGGTCCATCCGTCTCTGGCAGACTCGTGCCTGCTCGTGCCTCGTTAAACCGCGCCCCCTCCGCTCATTTAAAATGCAAAGATGTCAGCCAATCACAACAGTGGGCGTTTTTACTGAAGTCTCACAGCAGACACGCCTCTTGAAGCAGGGCATTCAGCCACAGGGCAAACAGCAGTATAGAAAAAATGCCTTTTATTTCTAAATTATGACATTTTATGATGTAAAAATCATACTAACAATATAAGTACACCTCAGGAAACACTATAAAATGATAGAAAAATGCCATGCCATGGGACCTTTAATTCAAGTATGGCTTTAACCAGATTAAGGTAATTAGAAATCACTGTTTAGATGGTAGATTCTTAATCAGAGTATGGTCTTAATCAGATTAATATCGGAGTATTGTTGTCCATGTAAACGTAGTCATTGTCACATATTAAACAATCAAATTATCCAGCAATAATTTATGATCCATTACATAAAATGCTGAGCTAAAATCTAACGATACAGCTTCTACTAAGTTATTATCATCAATTTGTGCTCATACTACTCCCTAATATTGATCTGTAATTCATATTTAGACATTATAAAATCACTATTATAACATTTACAATCACATTTTGTAAAATGCATCACTTCCTTTCTATTGAAGTATTGGTATTGACAATTGTGCCACATGATGAGTAATGTGAAACCTGAAAAAAACTTGCAGTAAACATTTTGTTCCCACCATATATTTCACATATCTGTATCTACAACAAAATGTGTGTTTGTGTGTGTGAGCATGTTTAGTCTGTATAAAATATTATTGTTTAAGCCTATTGTTTAAGTATTATTGTTTAAGTATTCATTTTCCGCCATATTTTGTGATCTCAGCAATACATTTTAGGTTGACATAGGGTTGACAAAACTCAGTATGGGTCATCACCACGATGACCTGAGGTAGCCTGAGAGGTTTAGAAACAGCACCACCTAGTGGAGATTGCCCCTCCCAAATGCTTGACTGCTCAAACTTTGGTTGTGGTTGACTTGTTTTCATAGGAGTAACTTTTTTTTGTCTCCTGAATCCTTGCCAAGTCCAACGATACCAGACTTGCCAGATTTCGCAGCATGGTAACTTAGCGCTAAAAAAACATTAGCGGATATCTTCGAATGCTAGTCTGACCAAGACGAAACCAGCGTCAGAAGTTCTGAAACATAGGTCGATAGCCAAGTGTTAATACCCAAATGTCAAAATATTGACATTAAGGGGAAGTAAAATCCAATCAAAGTCAGGTGTCAGTAATTTTTTATGTGTTTTTTCATATAAATGTCTATAACTCAAAAACAAAATGAGATATTTTCACCAAAATCGACACATATGTATGGGCTCACTCCGAGGACACATAAAAAATGGTGGTATCATATCTCTTGGTGGCACAATAATAGAAAAAACATGAAATACAGGATTATGAAAAAAATTAATTCTAGGCCTTTGTTTAAATAACGCTTTGGAGTATAATTACGAAACTCGTTATGTGTTCGAGTTCTGCACCATGCCCTGAAGGTACTCAAAAGGTTTCAGGGCAGCGCCACCTTGTGGTCAAAATGTATAACAAGATATACAAAAAGGCTAATAACTTTTGAATAAATTTGTCTATAATAATGAAACTGGTCATAATACATTCCTTGGCTACTGCTGAGAACATAAATATAAATTTTGCCATACTTGGTCAAACTTCCTGTCCTCCATCTTGCTATTTGTTAAAAAACTACTTCTTCAAACTCTCCTAGGCCGTTTGTCCGATTTTCACTAAAATTTAATCGTATCATCTTCAGGCTGTGCCAAGAAAATATTATGGATTTTGCGTTTATAGGCAAAACCATTTTTGTATATCGCTGCGACGAATTTGAGGCATGAGGCCAAAATGACTCTAGACGTTGTATCTCTGCAATGCTTTGACATATTGGCATCAAACTTTGCATGTGTCATTGTTCCCTTATTCTGACCACACCACATCAATTTCGTAACTGTGCCCCCTATTGGTCAAAAGTGATAAACCATTAAATTATATTATTAGTGACTCTATATATGATATTTCAGCCATTTTGCCTAATCTTCTTAAACTGTATAATTGTTCGTTGTTGCAGTTGGTTTGACACTGAAACTACAATGCATTTTTCAGCCTATTGCCTAAAATCATCTTAAAACGTGATTAATTGCTCATTGCTGCAGTTGATCTGACACTGCCAGCCATTTTGGCATGTCTTGTCTTCTTCTTTGCGCTTGGCCCCGGTATTGCTGCTTGCAGCTATATTTAGGGGCCAAGCACCGAAGGTGCGAAGGCACCTATTGAAACCGTTCCCGTTCTTATTATTATTAGGGGCCAAGCACCGAAGGTGCGAAGGCACCTATTGAAACCGTTCCCGTTCTTATTATTATTATTAGGGGCCAAGCACCGAAGGTGCGAAGGCACCTATTGAAACCGTTCCCGTTCTTATTATTATTAGGGGCCAAGCACCGAAGGTGCGAAGGCACCTATTGAAACCGTTCCCGTTCTTATTATTAGGGGCCAAGCACCGAAGGTGCGAAGGCACCTATTGAAACCGTTCCCGTTCTTATTATTATTATTAGGGGCCAAGCACCGAAGGTGCGAAGGCACCTATTGAAACCGTTCCCGTTCTTATTATTAGGGGCCAAGCACCGAAGGTGCGAAGGCACCTATTGAAACCGTTCCCGTTCCTATTATTATTATTATTCATCTTCTTCTTCTTCTTCTTCTTCTTCTTCTTCCGCCACGAAGTCTATGGCAGCCCATAGAACCGTATGGTAAAAAGTTGTGAAATTTGGCACACTAATAGAGGACAGTCTGAAATGTCACCGTAGCAAATTTGGAGTCTCAAACTCAATCCCTCTAGCGCCACCATCAGTCCAAAATTTGACTCATGTTTATGCTAATAACTTTTGAACCATAAGGGCTAGAAACAAAATTCTTTTTTCCTCTGATTCGTTGGCTCAAGACAATTCGATTGCACCCTATGACGTCATTTTCCGTCATAAAAATTTTCCCGCCATTTTTAATTTTCCGAAAAACCTACTTTTACGAACTCGTCCTAGACGGTTCATCCGATTTGCACGAAAATTGAACCAGATCATCTTCAGACCATGCTGACAAAAAATCTTGCAAATCAAGTTGATTCGTCAAATCATTTGCGATAAACGCGCAAACAAATTTTACGTAGCGGTTGCAAAAACACACTTAAGGCAATATCTCCGCAACGCTTTATCGTATTCAAACCAAACTTGGTACATGTCATCACAAGCATGACTTGAGGCAACATACAGCGTTTCGGCGCAGCGCCACCTACTGGTCCGGAGATACGAAAAATTGCTATTTTTGCTTATAACTTCTGAACTGTTTGTCCAAAAATCATAAAAGTGGTCTCGTTACATTCAGGACGGCATGCCGAGTCGTCTGATATTCAATTTTACCATATCGGCCATTTTGGCTGTCGGCCATTTTGAATTTTGTCAAAAAATGCTATATTTTACAAATGCATTAGTATATTGTTACTAAACTCGGTATGTGACTTCCATGCTATGCCCTGAAGGTACTCAAAAAGTTTTAGGGCAGTGCCACCTTGTGGTCAAAAGATATAACAAACTTGACAAAAATGCTAATAACTTTTGATTAAATTAGCCTAGTATATTGAAACTGGTCATAATAGAGTCATTGGCTCATGCCGATTCAATTGCAACCTATGATGTCATTTTCGGTCATGATAATTTCCCCGCCATTTTTAATTTTCCAAAAAACCTACTTTTGCGAACTCGTCCTAGACGGTTTGTCCGATTTGCACAGAAATTGAACCATATCATCTTCAGACCATGTTGACAAAAAATCTTGCAAATCAAGTTGATTTGTCAAATCGTTTTCGATAAACGCGCACACAAATTTTGAGTAGCGGTTGCAAAAACACTCATAAGCCTATATCTCCACAACGCTTTATCGTAATCAAACCAATCTTGGTATATGTCATCACAAGCATGACCTGAAGCAACATGCAGCGTTTCGGCGCAGCGCCACCTACTGGTCCGGAGATACAAAAAATGGCTATTTTTGCTTATAACTTTTGAACTGTTTGTCCAAAAATCATAAAAGTTGTCTCGTTAGATTCAGGGCGGTATTCAGAGTTGTCTGATATTCAATTTTACCATATCAGCCATTTTGGCTCTCGGCCATTTTGAATTATGTGCTAAAATACTATATTTTACAAACGCATTGGTCTATCGTTACGAAACTTGGTATGGGTCTTCCACACCATGCTTTGAAGGTACTCAAAAAGTTTTGGGGTAGTGCCACCTTGTGGTCAAAGGTTATAACAAAATTTACAAAAATGCTAATAACTTTTGATTAAATTAGCCTAGTTTAATGAAACGGGTCAAAATACATTTATTGGCTCATGCCAAGAATATTGATACTAATTTTGCCATATTTGGTCAAACATACTGTCCTCAATGTTCCTCAAATCTACTTTTTCAAACTCATCCTAGACCGGTTGTCCAATTTCCACCAAAATCGAATCGTATCATCTTCAGACTTTGTCAACAAAAAGTTAGGGATTTTGCATCAATAGATGAAACCGTTTTTGTAAACCGCAGCGACGAAGTTGAGCCATTATGCCAAAATGACTCTTGAGGCTGTATCTCTGCAATGCTTTGACATATTGGCATCAAACTTTGCATGTGTTTCCCTTATTCTGACCACACCACATCAATTTCGTATCTGTGCCACCTATTGGTCAAAAGTGATAAACCATTAACTTATATTATCAGTGACTCAATATATGATATTTCAGCCATTTTGCCTAATCTTCTTAAACTGTATAATTGTTAATTGTTGCAGTTGGTCTGACACTCTCAGACTACAATGCATTTTTCAGCCTTTTGCCTAAAATCATATTAAAATGTGATTAATTGCTCATTGCTGCAGTTGATCTGACACTGCCAGCCATTTTGGCATGTCTTGTCTTCTTCTTTGCGCTTGGCCCCGGTATTGCTGCTTGCAGCTATATTTATTATTCATCTTCTTCTTCTTCTTCCGCCACGAAGTCTATGGCAGCCCATAGAACCGTATGGTAAAAAGTTGTGAAATTTGGCACACTAATAGAGGACAGTCTGAAATGTCACCGTAGCAAATTTGGAGTCTCAAACTCAATCCCTCTAGCGCCACCATCAGTCCAAATTTTGACTCATGTTTATGCTAATAACTTTTGAACCATAAGGGCTAGAAACAAAATTCTTTTTTCCTCTGATTCCTTGGCTCAAGGCGATTCGATTGCACCCTATGACGTCATTTTCCGTCATAAAAATTTTCCCGCCATTTTTAATTTTCCGAAAAACCTACTTTTACGAACTCGTCCTAGACGGTTCATCCGATTTGCACGAAAATTGATCCAGATCATCTTCAGACCATGCTGACAAAAAATCTTGCAAATCAAGTTGATTCGTCAAATCATTTGCGATAAACGCGCAAACAAATTTTACGTAGCGGTTGCAAAAACACTCTTAAGGCAATATCTCCGCAACGCTTTATCGTATTTAAACCAAACTTGGTACATGTCATCACAAGCATGACTTGAGGCAACATACAGCGTTTCGGCGCAGCGCCACCTACTGGTCCGGAGATACGAAAAATTGCTATTTTTGCTTATAACTTCTGAACTGTTTGTCCAAAAATCATAAAAGTGGTCTCGTTACATTCAGGACGGCATGCCGAGTCGTTTGATATTCAATTTTACCATATCGGCCATTTTGGCTGTCGGCCATTTTGAATTTTGTCAAAAAATGCTATATTTTACAAATGCATTAGTGTATTGTTACTAAACTCGGTATGTGACTTCCATGCTATGCCCTGAAGGTACTCAAAAAGTTTTAGGGCAGTGCCACCTTGTGGTCAAAAGATATAACAAACTTGACAAAAATGCTAATAACTTTTGATTAAATTAGCCTAGTATATTGAAACTGGTCATAATAGAGTCATTGGCTCATGCCGATTCAATTGCAACCTATGATGTCATTTTCGGTCATGATAATTTCCCCGCCATTTTTAATTTTCCAAAAAACCTACTTTTGCGAACTCGTCCTAGACGGTTTGTCCGATTTGCACAGAAATTGAACCATATCATCTTCAGACCATGCTGACAAAAAATCTTGCAAATCAAGTTGATTTGTCAAATCGTTTTCGAAAAACGCGCACACAAATTTTGCGTAGCGGTTGCAAAAACACTCATAAGCCTATATCTCCACAACGCTTTATCGTATTCAAACCAATCTTGGTACATGTCATCACAAGCATGACCTGAGGCAACATGCAGCGTTTCGGCGCAGCGCCACCTACTGGTCCGGAGATACAAAAAATGGCTATTTTTGCTTATAACTTCTGAACTGTTTGTCCAAAATTCATGTCTTCCGCACCATGCTTTGAAGGTACTCAAAAAGTTTTTGGGCAGTGCCACCTTGTGGTCAGAGGTTATAACAAAATTTACAAACATGCTAATAACTTTTGATTAAATTAGCCTAGTTTAATGAAACTGGTCATAATACAGTCATTGGCTCATGCCGAGAACATAGATACTAATTTTGCCATATTTGGTCAAACATCCTGTCCTCAATGTTCTTATTTGATCAAAACCTACTTTTTCAAACTCATCCTAGACCGTTTGTCCAATTTCCACCAAAATCGAATCGTATCATCTTCAGACTGTGTCAACAAAAAGTTAGGAATTTTGCATCAATAGATGAAACCGTTTTTGTAAACCGCAGTGACGAAGTTGAGCCATGATGCCAAAATTACTCTTGAGGCTGTATCTCTGCAATGCTTTGACATATTGGCATCAAACTTTGCATGTGTCATTGTTCTCTTATTCTGACCACACCACATACATTTCGTAACTGTGCCACCTATTGGTCAAAAGTGATAAACCATTAACTTATATTATCAGTGACTCTATATATGATATTTCAGCCATTTTGCCTAATCTTCTTAAACTGTATAATTGTTCATTGCTGCAGCTGGTCTGACACTCTCAGACTACAATGCATTTTCAGCCTTTTGCCTAAAATCATCTTAAAACATGATTAATTTCTCATTGCTGCAGTTGATCTGACACTGCCAGCCATTTTGGCATGTCTTGTCTTCTTCTTTGCGCTTGGCCCCGGTATTGCTGCTTGCAGCTATATTTCATCTTCTTCTTCTTCTTCTTCTTCTTCTTCCGCCACGAAGTCTATGGCAGCCCATAGAACCGTATGGTAAAAAGTTGTGAAATTTGGCACACTAATAGAGGACAGTCTGAAATATCACAGTAGCAAATTTGGAGTCTCAAACTCAATCCCTCTAGCGCCACCATCAGTCCAAAATTTGACTCATGTTTATGCTAATAACTTTTGAACCATAAGGGCTAGAAACAAAATTATTTTTTCCTCTGATTCCTTGGCTCAAGACGATTCGATTGCATCCTATGACGTCATTTTCCGTCATAAAAATTTTCCCGCCATTTTTAATTTTCCGAAAAACCTACTTTTACGAACTCGTCCTAGACGGTTCATCCGATTTGCACGAAAATTGAACCAGATCATCTTCAGACCATGCTAACAAAAAATCTTGCAAATCAAGTTGATTCGTCAAATCATTTGCGATAAACGCGCAAACAAATTTTACGTAGCGGTTGCAAAAACACTCTTAAGGCAATATCTCCGCAACGCTTTATCGTATTCAAACCAAACTTGGTACATGTCATCACAAGCATGACTTGAGGCAACATACAGCGTTTCGGCGCAGCGCCACCTACTGGTCCGGAGATACGAAAAATTGCTATTTTTGCTTATAACTTCTGAACTGTTTGTCCAAAAATCATAAAAGTGGTCTCGTTACATTCAGGACGGCATGCCGAGTCGTCTGATATTCAATTTTACGATATTCGCCATTTTGGCTGTCGGCCATTTTGAATTTTGTCAAAAAATGCTATATTTTACAAATGCATTAGTATATTGTTACTAAACTCGGTATGTTACTTCCATGCTATGCCCTGAAGGTACTCAAAAAGTTTTAGGACAGTGCCACCTTGTGGTCAAAAGATATAACAAACTTGACAAAAATGCTAATAACTTTTGATTAAATTAGCCTAGTATATTGAAACTGGTCATAATAGAGTCATTGGCTCATGCCGATTCAATTGCAACCTATGAAGTCATTTTCGGTCATGATAATTTCCCCGCCATTTTTAATTTTCCAAAAAACCTACTTTTGCGAACTCGTCCTAGACGGTTTGTCCGATTTGCACAGAAATTGAACCATATCATCTTCAGACCATGCTGACAAAAAATCTTGCAAATCAAGTTGATTTGTCAAATCGTTTTTGATAAACGCGCACACAAATTTTGCGTAGCAGTTGCAAAAACACTCATAAGCCTATATCTCCACAACGCTTTATCGTATTCAAACCAATCTTGGTATATGTCATCACAAGCATGACCTGAGGCAACATGCAGCGTTTCGGCGCAGCGCCACCTACTGGTCCGGAGATACAAAAAATGGCTATTTTTGCTTATAACTTTTGAACTGTTTGTCCAAAAATCATGTCTTCCGCACCATGCTTTGAAGGTACTCAAAACGTTTTGGGGCAGTGCCACCTTGTGGTCAGAGGTTATAACAAAATTTACAAACATGCTAATAACTTTTGATTAAATTAGCCTAGTTTAATGAAACTGGTCATAATACAGTCATTGGCTCATGCCGAGAACAGAGATACTAATTTTTCCATATTTGGTCAAACATCCTGTCCTCAATGTTCTTATTTGATCAAAACCTACTTTTTCAAACTCATCCTAGACCGTTTGTCCAATTTCCACCAAAATCGAATCGTATCATCTTCAGACTGTGTCAACAAAAAGTTAGGAATTTTGCATCAATAGATGAAACCGTTTTTGTAAACCGCAGCGACGAAGTTGAGCCATTATGCCAAAATTACTCTTGAGGCTGTATCTCTGCAATGCTTTGACATATTGGCATCAAATTTTGCTTGTGTCATTGTTCCCTTATTCCGACCACACCACATCAATTTCGTATCTGTGCCACCTATTGGTCAAAAGTGATAAACCATTAACTTACATTATCAGTGACTCAATATATGATATTTCAGCCATTTTGCCTAATTTTCTTAAACTGTATAATTGTTAAATGTTGCAGTTGGTCTGACACTCTCAGACTACAATGCATTTTCAGCCTTTTGCTTAAAATCATCTTAAAACGTGATTAATTGCTCATTGCTCCAGTTGATCTGACACTGCCAGCCATTTTGGCATGTCTTGTCTTCTTCTTTGCGCTTGGCCCCGGTATTGCTGCTTGCAGCTATATTTCATCTTCTTCTTCTTCTTCTTCTTCTTCTTCTTCCGCCACGAAGTCAATGGCAGCCCATAGAACCGTATGGTAAAAAGTTATGAAATTTGGCACACTTATAGAGGACGGTCTGCAGTGTCTCCATAGCAAATTTGGAGTCTCTAATTCAATCCCTCTAGCGCCACCATCAGTCCAAAATTGGACTCATGTTTATGTTAATAACTTTTGAACCATAAGGGCTAGAAACAAAATTCTTTTTTCCTCTGATTCCTTGGCTCAAGACAATTCGATTGCACCCTATGACGTCATTTTCCGCTATGATAATTTTCCCGCCATTTTTAATTAACTGAAAAACCTACTTTTGTGAACTCGTCCTAGACGGTTCATTCGATTTGTACAAAAATTGAACCAGATTATCTTCAGACCATGCCGACAAAAAATCTTGCAAATGAAGTTGATTCGTCAAATCGTTTTTGATAAACACGCACACAAATTTTACGTAGCGGTTGCAAAAGCACTCTTAAGGCAATATCTCCGCAACGCTTTATCGTATTCAAACCAAACTTGGTACATGTCATCACAAGCATGACTTGAGGCTACATGCACTGTTTCGGCGCAGCGCCACCTACTGGTCCGGAGATACAAAAAATGGCTGTTTTTGCTTATAACTTTTGAACCGTTTGTCCAAAAACCATAAAAGTTGTCTCGTTACATTCAGGATGGCATGCCGAGTCGTCTGATATTCAATTTTACCATATCAGCCATTTTGGCTGTCGGCCATTTTGAATTATGTGCTAAAATGCTATATTTTACAAATGCATTAGTGTATTGTTACTAAACTCGGTATGTGACTTCCACTCCATGCCCTGAAGGTACTCAAAAAGTTTTGGGGCAGTGCCACCTTGTGGTCAAAAGTTATAACAAACTTGACAAAAATGCTAATAACTTTTGATTTAATTAGCTTAGTATAATGAAACTGGTCATAATACATTCATTGGCTCATGCCGATTCAATTGCACCCTATGACGTCATTTTCAGTCATGACAATTTCCCCGCCATATTTAATTTTCCAAAAAACCTACTTTTGCGAACTCGTCCTAGACGGTTTGTCCGATTTGCACGAAAATTGAACCAGATCATCTTCAGACCATGCTGACAAAAAATCTTGCAAATCAAGTTGATTTGTCAAATCGTTTTTGATAAACGCGCACACAAATTTTGCGTAGCAGTTGCAAAAACACTCATAAGCCTATATCTCCACAACGCTTTATCGTATTCAAACCAATCTTGGTATATGTCATCACAAGCATGACCTGAGGCAACATGCAGCGTTTCGGCGCAGCGCCACCTACTGGTCCGGAGATACAAAAAATGGCTATTTTTGCTTATAACTTTTGAACTGTTTGTCCAAAATTCATGTCTTCCGCACCATGCTTTGAAGGTACTCAAAAAGTTTTGGGGCAGTGCCACCTTGTGGTCAGAGGTTATAACAAAATTTACAAACATGCTAATAACTTTTGATTAAATTAGCCTAGTTTAATGAAACTGGTCATAATACAGTCATTGGCTCATGCCGAGAACATAGAAACTAATTTTGCCATATTTGGTCAAACATCCTGTCCTCAATGTTCTTATTTGATCAAAACCTACTTTTTCAAACTCATCCTAGACTGTTTGTCCAATTTCCACCAAAATCGAATCGTATCATCTTCAGACTGTGTCAACAAAAAGTTAGGAATTTTGCATCAATAGATGAAACCGTTTTTGTAAACCGCAGTGACAAAGTTGAGCCATGATGCCAAAATGACTCTTGAGGCTGTATCTCTGCAATGCTTTGACATATTGGCATCAAACTTTGCATGTGTCATTGTTCCCTTATTCTGACCACACCACATACATTTCGTAACTGTGCCACCTATTGGTCAAAAGTGATAAACCATTAACTTATATTATCAGTGACTCTATATATGATATTTCAGCCATTTTGCCTAATCTTCTTAAACTGTATAATTGTTAATTGCTGCAGTTGGTCTGACACTCTCAGACTACAATGCATTTTCAGCCTTTTGCCTAAAATAATCTTAAAACGTGATTAATTTCTCATTGCTGCAGTTGATCTGACACTGGCAGCCATTTTGGGATGTCTTGTCTTCTTCTTTGCGCTTGGCCCCGGTATTGCTGCTTGCAGCTATATTTATTATTCATCTTCTTCTTCTTCTTCTTCTTCTTCTTCTTCCGCCACGAAGTCTATGGCAGCCCATAGAACCGTATGGTAAAAAGTTGTGAAATTTGGCACACTAATAGAGGACAGTCTGAAATGTCACCGTAGCAAATTTGGAGTCTCTAACTCAATCCCTCTAGCGCCACCATCAGTCCAAAATTTGACTCATGTTTATGCTAATAACTTTTGAACCATAAGGGCTAGAAACAAAATTCTTTTTTCCTCTGATTCCTTGGCTCAAGACGATTCCATTGCAACCTATGACGTCATTTTCCGTCATAAAAATTTTCCCGCCATTTTGAATTTTCCGAAAAACCTACTTTTACAAACTCGTCCTAGACGGTTCATCCGATTTGCACGAAAATTGAACCAGATCATCTTCAGACCATGCTGACAAAAAATCTTGCAAATCAAGTTGATTCGTCAAATCATTTGCGATAAACGCGCAAACAAATTTTACGTAGCGGTTGCAAAAACACTCTTAAGGCAATATCTCCGCAACGCTTTATCGTATTCAAACCAAACTTGGTACATGTCATCACAAGCATGACTTGAGGCAACATACAGCGTTTCGGCGCAGCGCCACCTACTGGTCCGGAGATACGAAAAATTGCTATTTTTGCTTATAACTTCTGAACTGTTTGTCCAAAAATCATAAAAGTGGTCTCGTTACATTCAGGACGGCATGCCAAGTCGTCTGATATTCAATTTTACCATATCGGCCATTTTGTCTGTCGGCCATTTTGAATTTTGTCAAAAAATGCTATATTTTACAAATGCATTAGTATATTGTTACTAAACTCGGTATGTGACTTCCTTGCTATGCCCTGAAGGTACTCAAAAAGTTTTAGGGCAGTGCCACCTTGTGGTCAAAAGATATAACAAACTTGACAAAAATGCTAATAACTTTTGATTAAATTAGCCTAGTATATTGAAACTGGTCATAATAGAGTCATTGGCTCATGCCGATTTAATTGCAACCTATGATGTCATTTTTGGTCATGATAATTTCCCCGCCATTTTAAATTTTCCAAAAAACCTACTTTTACGAACTCGTCCTAGACGGTTTGTCCGATTTGCACGAAAATTGAACCAGATCATCTTCAGACCATGCTGACAAAAAATCTTGCAAATCAAGTTGATTTGTCAAATCGTTTTCGATAAACGCGCACACAAAATTTGCGTAGCGGTTGCAAAAACACTCATAAGCCTATATCTCCACAACGCTTTATCGTATTCAAACCAATCTTGGTATATGTCATCACAAGCATGACCTGAAGCAACATGCAGCGTTTCGGCGCAGCGCCACCTACTGGTCCGGAGATACAAAAAATGGCTATTTTTGCTTATAACTTTTGAACTGTTTGTCCAAAAATCATGTCTTCCGCACCATGCTTTGAAGGTACTCAAAACGTTTTGGGGCAGTGCCACCTTGTGGTCAGAGGTTATAACAAAATTTACAAACATGCTAATAACTTTTGATTAAATTAGCCTAGTTTAATGAAACTGGTCATAATACAGTCATTGGCTCATGCCGAGAACAGAGATACTAATTTTTCCATATTTGGTCAAACATCCTGTCCTCAATGTTCTTATTTGATCAAAACCTACTTTTTCAAACTCATCCTAGACCGTTTGTCCAATTTCCACCAAAATCGAATCGTATCATCTTCAGACTGTGTCAACAAAAAGTTATGGATTTTGCATCAATAGATGAAACCATTTTTGTAAACCGCAGTGACGAAGTTGAGCCATTATGCCAAAATTACTCTTGAGGCTGTATCTCTGCAATGCTTTGACATATTGGCATCAAACTTTGCATGTGTCATTGTTCCCTTATTCTGACCACACCACATACATTTCGTAACTGGTCAAAGTATTGGTCAAAAGTGATAAACCATTAACTTACATTATCAGTGACTCAATATATGATATTTCAGCCATTTTGCCTAATCTTGTTAAACTGTATAATTGTTAATTGTTGCAGTTGGTCTGACACTCTCAGACTACAATGCATTTTCAGCCTTTTGCTTAAAATCATCTTAAAACGTGATTAATTGCTCATTGCTCCAGTTGATCTGACACTGCCAGCCATTTTGGCATGTCTTGTCTTCTTCTTTGCGCTTGGCCCCGGTATTGCTGCTTGTTATTATTCATCTTCTTCTTCTTCTTCTTCTTCCGCCACGAAGTCTATGGCAGCCCATAGAACCGTATGGTAAAAAGTTGTGAAATTTGGCACACTAATAGAGGACAGTCTGAAATGTCACCGTAGCAAATTTGGAGTCTCAAACTCAATCCCTCTAGCGCCACCATCAGTCCAAAATTTGACTCATGTTTATGCTAATAACTTTTGAACCATAAGGGCTAGAAACAAAATTCTTTTTTCCTCTGATTCCTTGGCTCAAGACGATTCGATTGCACCATATGACGTCATTTTCCGTCATAAAAATTTTCCCGCCATTTTTAATTTTCCGAAAAACCTACTTTTACAAACTCGTCCTAGACGGTTCATCCGATTTGCACGAAAATTGAACCAGATCATCTTCAGACCATGCTGACAAAAAATCTTGCAAATCAAGTTGATTCGTCAAATCATTTGCGATAAACGCGCAAACAAATTTTACGTAGCGGTTGCAAAAACACTCTTAAGGCAATATCTCCGCAACGCTTTATCGTATTCAAACCAAACTTGGTACATGTCATCACAAGCATGACTTGAGGCAAAATACAGCGTTTCGGCGCAGCGCCACCTACTGGTCCGGAGATACGAAAAATTGCTATTTTTGCTTATAACTTCTGAACTGTTTGTCCAAAAATCATAAAAGTGGTCTCGTTACATTCAGGACGGCATGCCGAGTCGTCTGATATTCAATTTTACCATATCGGCCATTTTGGCTGTCGGCCATTTTGAATTTTGTCAAAAAATGCTATATTTTACAAATGCATTAGTATATTGTTACTAAACTCGGTATGTGACTTCCATGCTATGCCCTGAAGGTACTCAAAAAGTTTTAGGGCAGTGCCACCTTGTGGTCAAAAGAAATAACAAACTTGACAAAAATGCTAATAACTTTTGATTAAATTAGCCTAGTATATTGAAATTGGTCATAATAGAGTCATTGGCTCATGCCGATTCAATTGCAACCTATGATGTCATTTTTTGGTCATGATAATTTCCCCGCCATTTTAAATTTTCCAAAAAACCTACTTTTACGAACTCGTCCTAGACGGTTTGTCCGATTTGCACGAAAATTGAACCATATCATCTTCAGACCATGCTGACAAAAAATCTTGCAAATCAAGTTGATTTGTCAAATCGTTTTTGATAAACGCGCGCACAAATTTTGCGTAGCGGTTGCAAAAACACTCATAAGCCTATATCTCCACAACGCTTTATCGTATTCAAACCAATCTTGGTATATGTCATCACAAGCATGACCTGAAGCAACATGCAGCGTTTCTGCGCAGCGCCACCTACTGGTCCGGAGATACAAAAAATGGCTATTTTTGCTTATAACTTTTGAACTGTTTGTCCAAAAATCATGTCTTCCGCACCATGCTTTGAAGGTACTCAAAACGTTTTGGGGCAGTGCCACCTTGTGGTCAGAGGTTATAACAAAATTTACAAACATGCTAATAACTTTTGATTAAATTAGCCTAGTTTAATGAAACTGGTCATAATACAGTCATTGGCTCATGCCGAGAACAGAGATACTAATTTTTCCATATTTGGTCAAACATCCTGTCCTCAATGTTCTTATTTGATCTTTTTTCCTCTGATTCCTTGGCTCAAGACGATTCGATTGCACACTATGACGTCATTTTCCGTCATAAAAATTTTCCCGCCATTTTTAATTTTCCGAAAAACCTACTTTTACAAACTCGTCCTAGACGGTTCATCCGATTTGCACGAAAATTGATCCAGATCATCTTCAGACCATGCTGACAAAAAATCTTGCAAATCAAGTTGATTCGTCAAATCATTTGCGATAAACGCGCAAACAAATTTTACGTAGCGGTTGCAAAAACACTCTTAAGGCAATATCTCCGCAACGCTTTATCGTATTTAAACCAAACTTGGTACATGTCATCACAAGCATGACTTGAGGCAACATGCAGCGTTTCGGCGCAGCGCCACCTACTGGTCCGGAGATACGAAAAATTTCTATTTTTGCTTATAACTTCTGAACTGTTTGTCCAAAAATCATAAAAGTGGTCTCGTTACATTCAGGACGGCATGCCGAGTCGTCTGATATTCAATTTTACCATATCGGCCATTTTGGCTGTCGGCCATTTTGAATTTTGTCAAAAAATGCGATATTTTACAAATGCATTAGTATATTGTTACTAAACTCGGTATGTGACTTCCTTGCTATGCCCTGAAGGTACTCAAAAAGTTTTAGGGCAGTGCCACCTTGTGGTCAAAAGATATAACAAACTTGACAAAAATGCTAATAACTTTTGATTAAATTAGCCTAGTATATTGAAACTGGTCATAATAGAGTCATTGGCTCATGCCGATTCAATTGCAACCTATGATGTCATTTTCGGTCATGATAATTTCCCCGCCATTTTTAATTTTCCAAAAAACCTACTTTTACGAACTCGTCCTAGACGGTTTGTCCGATTTGCACGAAAATTGAACCAGATCATCTTCAGACCATGCTGACAAAAAATCTTGCAAATCAAGTTGATTTGTCAAATCGTTTTCGATAAACGCGCACACAAATTTTGCGTAGCGGTTGCAAAAACACTCATAAGCCTATATCTCCACAACGCTTTATCGTATTCAAACCAATCTTGGTATATGTCATCACAAGCATGACCTGAAGCAACATGCAGCGTTTCGGCGCAGCGCCACCTACTGGTCCGGAGATACAAAAAATGGCTATTTTTGCTTATAACTTTTGAACTGTTTGTCCAAAAATCATGTCTTCCGCACCATGCTTTGAAGGTACTCAAAACGTTTTGGGGCAGTGCCACCTTGTGGTCAGAGGTTATAACAAAATTTACAAACATGCTAATAACTTTTGATTAAATTAGCCTAGTTTAATGAAACTGGTCATAATACAGTCATTGGCTCATGCCGAGAACAGAGATACAAATTTTTCCATATTTGGTCAAACATCCTGTCCTCAATGTTCTTATTTGATCAAAACCTACTTTTTCAAACTCATCCTAGACCGTTTGTCCAATTTCCACCAAAATCGAATCGTATCATCTTCAGACTGTGTCAACAAAAAGTTAGGGATTTTGCATCAATAGATGAAACCGTTTTTGTAAACCGCAGCGACGAAGTTGAGCCATTATGCCAAAATGACTCTTGAGGCTGTATCTCTGCAATGCTTTGACATATTGGCATCAAACTTTGCATGTGTCATTGTTCCCTTATTCTGACCACACCACATCAATTTCGTATCTGTGCCACCTATTGGTCAAAAGTGATAAACCATTAACTTACATTATCAGTGACTCAATATATGATATTTCAGCCATTTTGCCTAATCTTCTTAAACTGTATAATTGTTAATTGTTGCAGTTGGTCTGACACTCTCAGACTACAATGCGTTTTTCAGCCTTTTGCCTAAAATCATCTTAAAATGTGATTAATTGCTCATTGCTCCAGTTGATCTGACACTGCCAGCCATTTTGGCATGTCTTGTCTTCTTCTTTGCGCTTGGCCCCGGTATTGCTGCTTGCAGCTATATTTCATCTTCTTCTTCTTCTTCTTCTTCTTCTTCTTCTTCCGCCACGAAGTCTATGGCAGCCCATAGAACCGTATGGTAAAAAGTTGTGAAATTTGGCACACTAATAGAGGACAGTCTGAAATGTCACCGTAGCAAATTTGGAGTCTCTAACTCAATCCCTCTAGCGCCACCATCAGTCCAAAATTTGACTCATGTTTATGCTAATAACTTTTGAACCATAAGGGCTAGAAACAAAATTCTTTTTTCCTCTGATTCCTTGGCTCAAGACGATTCCATTGCAACCTATGACGTCATTTTCCGTCATAAAAATTTTCCCGCCATTTTGAATTTTCCGAAAAACCTACTTTTACAAACTCGTCCTAGACGGTTCATCCGATTTGCACGAAAATTGAACCAGATCATCTTCAGACCATGCTGACAAAAAATCTTGCAAATCAAGTTGATTCGTCAAATCATTTGCGATAAACGCGCAAACAAATTTTACGTAGCGGTTGCAAAAACACTCTTAAGGCAATATCTCCTCAACGCTTTATCGTATTCAAACCAAACTTGGTACATGTCATCACAAGCATGACTTGAGGCAACATACAGCGTTTCGGCGCAGCGCCACCTACTGGTCCGGAGATACGAAAAATTGCTATTTTTGCTTATGACTTCTGAACTGTTTGTCCAAAAATCATAAAAGTGGTCTCGTTACATTCAGGACGGCATGCCGAGTCGTCTGATATTAAATTTTACCATATCGGCCATTTTGGCTGTCGGCCATTTTGAATTTTGTCAAAAAATGCTATATTTTACAAATGCATTAGTATATTGTTACTAAACTCGGTATGTGACTTCCTTGCTATGCCCTGAAGGTACTCAAAAAGTTTTAGGGCAGTGCCACCTTGTGGTCAAAAGATATAACAAACTTGACAAAAATGCTAATAACTTTTGATTAAATTAGCCTAGTATATTGAAACTGGTCATAATAGAGTCATTGGCTCATGCCGATTCAATTGCAACCTATGATGTCATTTTCGGTCATGATAATTTCCCCGCCATTTTTAATTTTCCAAAAAACCTACTTTTACGAACTCGTCCTAGACGGTTTGTCCGATTTGCACGAAAATTGAACCAGATCATCTTCAGACCATGCTGACAAAAAATCTTGCAAATCAAGTTGATTTGTCAAATCGTTTTCGATAAACGCGCACACAAATTTTGCGTAGCGGTTGCAAAAACACTCATAAGCCTATATCTCCACAACGCTTTATCGTATTCAAACCAATCTTGGTATATGTCATCACAAGCATGACCTGAAGCAACATGCAGCGTTTCGGCGCAGCGCCACCTACTGGTCCGGAGATACAAAAAATGGCTATTTTTGCTTATAACTTTTGAACTGTTTGTCCAAAAATCATGTTTTCCGCACCATGCTTTGAAGGTACTCAAAACGTTTTGGGGCAGTGCCACCTTGTGGTCAGAGGTTATAACAAAATTTACAAACATGCTAATAACTTTTGATTAAATTAGCCTAGTTTAATGAAACTGGTCATAATACATTCATTGGCTCATGCCGAGAACAGAGATACTAATTTTTCCATATTTGGTCAAACATCCTGTCCTCAATGTTCTTATTTGATCAAAACCTACTTTTTCAAACTCATCCTAGACCGTTTGTCCAATTTCCACCAAAATCGAATCGTATCATCTTCAGACTGTGTCAACAAAAATTTAGGGATTTTGCATCAATAGATGAAACCGTTTTTGTAAACCGCAGCGACGAAGTTGAGCCATTATGCCAAAATTACTCTTGAGGCTGTATCTCTGCAATGCTTTGACATATTGGCATCAAACTTTGCATGTGTCATTGTTCCCTTATTCTGACCACACCATATCAATTTCGTATCTGTGCCACCTATTGGTCAAAAGTGATAAACCATTAACGTACATTATTAGTGACTCAATATGTGATACTTCAGCCATTTTGCCTAATCTTCTTAAACTGTATAATTGTTAATTGTTGCAGTTGGTCTGACACTCTCAGACTACAATGCATTTTCAGCCTTTTGCTTAAAATCATCTTAAAACGTGATTAATTGCTCATTGCTCCAGTTGATCTGACACTGCCAGCCATTTTGGCATGTCTTGTCTTCTTCTTTGCGCTTGGCCCCGGTATTGCTGCTTGCAGCTATATTTCATCTTCTTCTTCTTCTTCCGCCACGAAGTCTATGGCAGCCCATAGAACCGTATGGTAAAAAGTTGTGAAATTTGGCACACTAATAGAGGACAGTCTGAAATGTCACCGTAGCAAATTTGGAGTCTCAAACTCAATCCCTCTAGCGCCACCATCAGTCCAAATTTTGACTCATGTTTATGCTAATAATTTTTGAACCATAAGGGCTAGAAACAAAATTCTTTTTTCCTCTGATTCCTTGGCTCAAGGCGATTCGATTGCACCCTATGACGTCATTTTCCGTCATAAAAATTTTCCCGCCATTTTTAATTTTCCGAAAAACCTACTTTTGCGAACTCGTCCTAGACGGTTCATCCGATTTGCACGAAAATTGATCCAGATCATCTTCAGACCATGCTGACAAAAAATCTTGCAAATCAAGTTGATTCGTCAAATCATTTGCGATAAACGCGCAAACAAATTTTACGTAGCGGTTGCAAAAACACTCTTAAGGCAATATCTCCGCAACGCTTTATCGTATTTAAACCAAACTTGGTACATGTCATCACAAGCATGACTTGAGGCAACATACAGCGTTTCGGCGCAGCGCCACCTACTGGTCCGGAGATACGAAAAATTGCTATTTTTGCTTATAACTTCTGAACTGTTTGTCCAAAAATCATAAAAGTGGTCTCGTTACATTCAGGACGGCATGCCGAGTCGTCTGATATTCAATTTTACCATATCGGCCATTTTGGCTGTCGGCCATTTTGAATTTTGTCAAAAAATGCGATATTTTACAAATGCATTAGTATATTGTTACTAAACTCGGTATGTGACTTCCTTGCTATGCCCTGAAGGTACTCAAAAAGTTTTAGGGCAGTGCCACCTTGTGGTCAAAAGATATAACAAACTTGACAAAAATGCTAATAACTTTTAATTAAATTAGCCTAGTATATTGAAACTGGTCATAATAGAGTCATTGGCTCATGCCGATTCAATTGCAACCTATGATGTCATTTTCGGTCATGATAATTTCCCCGCCATTTTTAATTTTCCAAAAAACCTACTTTTACGAACTCGTCCTAGACGGTTTGTCCGATTTGCACGAAAATTGAACCAGATCATCTTCAGACCATGCTGACAAAAAATCTTGCAAATCAAGTTGATTTGTCAAATCGTTTTCGATAAACGCGCACACAAATTTTGCGTAGCGGTTGCAAAAACACTCATAAGCCTATATCTCCACAACGCTTTATCGTATTCAAACCAATCTTGGTATATGTCATCACAAGCATGACCTGAAGCAACATGCAGCGTTTCGGCGCAGCGCCACCTACTGGTCCGGAGATACAAAAAATGGCTATTTTTGCTTATAACTTTTGAACTGTTTGTCCAAAAATCATGTCTTCCGCACCATGCTTTGAAGGTACTCAAAACGTTTTGGGGCAGTGCCACCTTGTGGTCAGAGGTTATAACAAAATTTACAAACATGCTAATAACTTTTGATTAAATTAGCCTAGTTTAATGAAACTGGTCATAATACAGTCATTGGCTCATGCCGAGAACAGAGATACTAATTTTTCCATATTTGGTCAAACATCCTGTCCTCAATGTTCTTATTTGATCAAAACCTACTTTTTCAAACTCATCCTAGACCGTTTGTCCAATTTCCACCAAAATCGAATCGTATCATCTTCAGACTGTGTCAACAAAAAGTTAGGGATTTTGCATCAATAGATGAAACCGTTTTTGTAAACCGCAGCGACGAAGTTGAGCCATTATGCCAAAATTACTCTTGAGGCTGTATCTCTGCAATGCTTTGACATATTGGCATCAAACTTTGCATGTGTCATTGTTCCCTTATTCTGACCACACCACATCAATTTCGAATCTGTGCCACCTATTGGTCAAAAGTGATAAACCATTAACTTACATTATCAGTGACTCAATATATGATATTTCAGCCATTTTGCCTAATCTTCTTAAACTGTATAATTGTTAATTGTTGCAGTTGGTCTGACACTCTCAGACTACAATGCGTTTTTCAGCCTTTTGCCTAAAATCATCTTAAAATGTGATTAATTGCTCATTGCTCCAGTTGATCTGACACTGCCAGCCATTTTGGCATGTCTTGTCTTCTTCTTTGCGCTTGGCCCCGGTATTGCTGCTTGCAGCTATATTTCATCTTCTTCTTCTTCTTCTTCCGCCACAAAGTCTATGGCAGCCCATAGAACCGTACGGTAAAAAGTTCGGCACACTCATAGAGGACAGTCTGAAATGTCACCATAGCAAATTTGGAGTCGTTAACTCAATCCCTCTAGCGCCACCATCAGTCCAAAATTGAACTCATGTTTATGTTAATAACTTTTGAACCGTAAGGGCTAGAAACAAAATTCTTTTTTCCTCTGATTCCTTGGCTCAAGACAATTTGAATACACCATATGACGTCATTTTCCGTCATAATAATTTTCCCGCCATTTTTAATTAACTGAAAAACCTACTTTTGCGAACTCGTCCTAGACGGTTCATCCGATTTGCACGAAAATTGAACCAGATCATCTTCAGACTATGTTGACAAAAAATCTTGCAAATCAAGTTGATTCGTTAAATCGTTTTCGATAAACGCGCAAACAATTTTTACGTAGTGGTTGCAAAAACACACTTAAGGCTATATCTCCAAAACGCTTCATTGTATTCAAACTAATCTTGGTACTTGTCATCACAAGCATGACCTGAGGCAACATGCAGCGTTTCGGCGCAGCGCCACCTACTGGTCCGGAGATACACAAAATGGCTATTTTTGCTTATAACTTTTGAACCGTTTGTCCAAAAATCATAAAAGTGGTCTCGTTAGATTCAGGACGGCATGACGAGTCGTTTAATATTCAATTTTACCATATCGCCAATTTTGGCTCTCGGCCATTTTGAATTATGTGCTAAAATGCTATATTTTACAAACTCATTAGTATATCGTTACGAAACTTGGTATGTTTCTTCCGCACCATGCTTTGAAGGTACTCAAAAAGTTTTGGGGCAGTGCCACCTTGTGGTCAAAGGTTATAACAAAATTTACAAAAATGCTAATAACTTTTGATTAAATTAGCTTAGTTTAATGAAACTGGTCATAATACATTCATTGGCTCATGCCGATTCAATTGCACCCTATGACGTCATTTTCGGTCATGACAATTTCCCCGCCATTTTTAATTTTCCAAAAAACTTACTTTTGCCAACTCGTCCTAGACGGTTTGTCCGATTTGCAGGAAAATTGAACCAGATCATCTTCAGACCATGCTGACAAAAAATCTTGCAAATCAAGTTGATTTGTCAAATCATTTTCGATAAACGCGCACACAAATTTTGCGTAGCGGTTGCAAAAACACTCATAAGGCAATATCTCCGCAACGCTTTATCGTATTCAAACCAATCTTGGTACATGTCATCACAAGCATGACCTGAGGCAACATGCAGTGTTTCGGCGTAGCGCCACCTACTGGTCCGGAGATTCAAAGAATGGCTATTTTTGCTTATAACTTTTGAACCGTTTGTCCAAAAATCATGTCTTCCGCACCATGCTTTGAAGGTACTCAAAAAGTTTCGGGGCAGTGCCACCTTGTGGTCAGAGGTTATAAAAAATTTTACAAACATGCTAATAACTTTTGATTAAATTAGCCTAGTTTAATGAAACTGGTCTTAATACATTTATTGGCTCATGCCAAGAACATAGATACTAATTTTGCCATATTTGGTCAAACATCCTGTCCTCAATGTTCTTATTTGATCAAAACCTACTTTTTCAAAACATTTGTCCAATTTCCACCAAAATCGAATCGTATCATCTTCAGACTGTGTCAACAAAAAGTTAGGGATTTTGCATCAATAGATGAAACCGTTTTTGTAAACCGCAGCGACGAAGTTGAGCCATGATGCCAAAATGACTCTTGGGGCTGTATCTCTACAATGCTTTGACATATTGGCATCAAACTTTGCATGTGTCATTGTTCCCTTATTCTGACCACACCACATCAATTTCGTAATTGTGCCACCTATTGGTCAAAAGTGATAAACCATTAACTTACATCATCAGTGACTCAATATATGATATTTCAGCCATTTTGCCTAATCTTCTTAAACTGTATAATTGTTCATTGTTGCAGTTGGTCTGACACTCTCAGACTACAATGCATTTTCAGCCTTTTGCTTAAAATCATCTTAAAACGTGATTAATTGCTAATTGCTCCAGTTGATCTGACACTGCCAGCCATTTTGGCATGTCTTGTCTTCTTCTTTGCGCTTGGCCCCGGTATTGCTGCTTGCAGCTATATTATTAATTATATCCCGTAATAGAAAAAGGTTATCCATTATAGATCTTTCAGGTATACAATATGTTTGATCATTGTGAACCAACAAGTCTAAACAGTGTTTAAGTCTATTTGATAAACATTTGGAAAATATTTTATAATCAGAGCATAGCAAAGATACTGGTCTCCAGTTTTTGAGAAGTCCCATGTCCCCTTTCTTTGGAAGCAGCGATAAGACTGCTCTACGGCAACTTATGGGAAGAGTTTCGCTTCTTATACTGTCCAACAACACTTCATAAAAATCTTGTCCTATTATTTCCCAGAACTGCTGATAAAAATCTATAGGTAGTCCATCAATTCCAGGGGAACGGCCAATATTCAACTGACGCATTGCTTCGTTAAGTTCTTTAAAAGTGATTAAATTGTCCAGTGCTTTTTTCTGTTCATCCCCAAGCTGAGGTAATTCCTTAAGCAAATCATCAACACTTTCAGCATCACAGCTCTCAGCACTGTATAACTGTTTATAAAAGTCTCTTGATAACTTTCTCATTTCAACTGGATTTGATGTTACAGATCCATCCTGACGACGAAGGTGACACATTTGTTTTTGATTAACACATTTTCTTTCGAGATTAAAAAAGAAAGCACTAGGGGCATCCATATCTTTGATAGTGCAAAATCTTGCCCTTATCAATGCTCCTTTGGCCTGCTCTTGTAAAAAAGAATTCAGTTCTTGTTTTTTTCCTTTCAACACATCACAATGTACACCTTCATTATTAGTTACAAGATTTTTTTCCAACAACTCAATGTCCTTTTGTAAAGTTTTTACAGTTGTTTTTACCATAGTTGATGTATTAAAAGCATAGTTCTGACAAAATAATCTTATATTTGCTTTTCCCACATCCCACCATTGACACAGATTCTCAAACAAAGGCTTCTTCAGCTTCCAATTACTCCAAAACACTTTAAAACTTTCACAAAAAAAAACATCATGCAACAATTTAACATTCAAATGCCAATAATAATTAGATCTTAGTGTCTTCTTTACATTTAAAACCAAAGTAACCATATGATGGTCTGAAAAACCGTTTGGATAAATACAGGCATCAATTACTCTATTGTTCCACATTTCTTTCATATAAAACCTATCCAATCTTGCACCACAAATTCTATTGTCACACACTTTCAACCATGTATACTGTTTCATGCGGAGATTTCTTGTTCTCCATGCATCTATTAATGGATATTCATGTATAACTTTTAACAGTGTATTACTTGATTGACTATGAGGCTCTTCCCCATTTCTGTCCACTGTAAAATCTGTTGTGCAATTCCAGTCCCCACCAATTACAAGACACACACTATCATCATACTTCTGGATGCCATTTCTTAATTTTAAAAAAATATCCTGCCTCTCAGGACCACTATTGGGGGCATAGACATTAACAAACACAAACATTGTTCCCTCATACTCAATTTCTGTTAACAACAATCTACCTTCAACAATCTGTTCTACATTTAAAACATCAACATTCATGTTTGCAGAAAACAAAATAGCTACCCCCGCACTATTATGTGTCCCATGGCTCAAAACAAACTTGCCTTCCCACCACATACCCCATTCAATTTCATTTTCCTTATTTGTATGTGTTTCTTGTAAAAAAGAAACATTCATCTTTTTAATTTTAAGAAATTCTGAAACAATTGCTAATTTAACCCTGTCTCTTCCCCCATTAATATTTAGAGAGCCCACCCTCAAAACATCCATATAAGAATAGAATAGAGTGAGTAAAGACAGGAAAAAAACAGCAAAGTGTAAAAAACACCACGTGACATTTAATCATTTTGAGGTCTTTGAGCAACAAATTTATCCTTTCGCAGTTTTGTTACCATCTTCTTCAATCTAAACCTCTTTTTCTTATCAAGAGCCTCATAGCTGACCGTTCTTTGCAATAACACTACAGTCGCAATGAATTTCTCGGCATCCGGGAAAAATTCTGACACATCAACAGTCTTACCGAATGTCGTATCTAGGAAGTCATTTATCTCCTGTAAAGTATACACCTCTCCCACTATCTGCGACCCCATATCAGAAATCTCGGAAAGCGTATCGTCATCTTTTATCTCCGTATCACAACTTTCTTCACTCTTTGAAGCATCAACATTAGCACTCGCCACTTCATATATCTGGTCACTCACAACATCATTTTCACTTAATTCCATTTCAGCAACCACATTCTCATTTTGACCATCATCAGTAATGATTTCAGCCTGTTCAACAACTTGAGTGTTACGTTCCTCCACAACTGGAGGCAGCGCGTCCTCTGAGGGCTTCGCCATGACGACCGCAGCACTCGGCCCGGCGTTTACCCCACTAGTGCCAGCTTTGTGTGGGCATGCTTGTCTCTTATGACCCACATCCCCACATTCAAAGCATTTCATGCTTCCAGCGTTTGCATAAATCATATATGCCTTTCCTTTGTACAGCACTCTAAAGGACACGTCTAAATTCGGTTCATTCAAAAACATAAACACCTGTCTTCTAAATGACATTACGTGTTTTAACGCTTCATTTTTACAGCCGAGTGGAAGCGTTTTTATCGCACTAGCAAACTTTCCGTAACGCGAAAGCCCTCGCTCAATTTCATCGTTCGGAATAAATGGAGGCACGTTAGACACACTTACCTTAGTAGTTGGCGCAACAAGTGGTGAAACAACAACAAATTCTCCACTTACCACAATTCCATTGGTTATCAGGCGGCTAACTTGAAACTCTTCCTTCACAAAAACGACCACAGCTTTATTCATAGGAGAAGCCGATGCAATATTCTGGAAGTTCGCTACGGAGGTGAGTGTCCGGGAGAATAGCTGTGAAGTTCAGGAAAGTTGCTCCAGAAGTTTGCCGGTCTTTCTCTCTCTTGGTTTGGTGCCAAAGGGGTCCTTCTCTCAAGGGGAGGGGGCGAAGGGCTTTCCTCGTAGTGGCGGAGTGCGCGGAGTTAATGATAAACTTCTGCTCTTATAGATGGAGTGGCCGAGCCCGACTTATGGAGAGATCCAATCACATCCGTGGAGAGAGAGAGCGCGCGTGTTTCATTGTTCTCTGAACCCCCCTCCTCTGAGTTAATCAATAGGGTGGAAATTCTAAAGCCTCTATTTCTTTAGAAAGCTGGTATTTCTGAAATTATGCATCAAAATCTGATTTTTGAGCAAGATTTGGCCTAGTCATATTTTTGCGATAACAGAGATACTAAGAACGGTCATTCTGCGATTTGCGCGTCCCGATATACAAGATTATCACAGTTACTGGCATACAGGTTTTGATTTACAACAGTAAACATCCTAGTTATTCTAATACATTGTATAAAGACATGAAATCAACGGAATATATATATTTGAACATTATTAAGACAGTTCTTTTAGTCCCATGTTTTAAGTAACATGTGTTGTGCAAGAATTGTCTTCTTTCAGCGCTGATATGCGTGTGTGTGTGTGAAGTCATGTGGGTGCCTTTAGGCTATACCATTCGATGCTCCATTCTTTAGACTCAGACAATCTGGCTCCTTGGTTATTAAAGGGTAACTAAACCCCTGCTCAGAGCTTAACTCCACCCACTGGCAATTTTCAAAAAATGCTGGAAAAGTGGGCAGAGCCCGGCGGACACAGAGGGGACGAACCGAGGGCGGGCTGAGCAGAGGGTGTGCATCTGAGACCCGCAGGGACGGATTGACTGACAGCTGTCAGACTCGCGAGTTGCAAAGATGGAGAATCACTGGAGTGACGCCAGCTTTGCAACAGAGCGGTCATTTCTCCTACCTTGACCTGAAGTGGAGGAGGGTGGATTGTCTGTAACAGACACAAACCCGGAGCCTTATCAATGCGAGCCGCTGCTCAAACTGCGTTAACTCCCGATGCCGACGATGCTAGTGAAGCAGCCGCGCAAGAGAACTGACCTAATCTATCTGCGTCCGCGGCAACCACTTGCCTGTCAGGGTTTGAAAGCACGTCTCATGTATGAAAATTATCTGTACACATGACGGGCGGCAATAATATCGCAAGAAAAGCCTGGCGTGTACTGACAACTGCATTATTTAACCGTATTTTCTTCAATACAATGTTAAAGCAAGTGTCAAGTGAGTTTCATTCATAATGTTTACTTCATGTAATATGACAGTTCATAATGGAGTGAAGCCGTTCTCATCGTGTGATTGGGGGAAACATTTCTGAGGGCGTGTTGAGCTCATGCTAGGGGCGCGGATAGTGAGCCGTTGGAGGTACCATCCTACGTCACGATGTACCACAACGTCCAATAGGAAAATTCAACTGCAGTAGCCACCGTTCAACCTTAAGAGGGCAGCACTTTGGCGGTTTTACACCATATTTTATAGAATTAAAACACTTTATACTCAAATGTCAAAACATTTACTCGAATCAATGAACAGCATTAATAAAGCCCCATTATTACAGATCATTAACTAAAAAAAGTTGGTTTAGGGTTTAGTTACCCTTTAATTAACTTGATATCCTGGTCACACACAAAAGTTCTTTACTTTGTGGTTGATTTGATTAGGAAATCACGAGGGACTGGGCAAAGGCCCATCGGTGACGTATGCATTCGGCCAAAATCTGATTGAATCGGGTCATTGTTGCTACAATTTAAAGGAACACGCCACTATTTTTGAAAATAGGCTCATTTTCCAACTCCCCTTAAGTTAAACAGTTGAGTTTGACCGTTTTTGAATCCATTCAGCCGATCTCCGGCGGTAGCACTTTTAGCATAGCTTAGCAATGATATTACGTCTGAAAATAGGCTAACTTCCGTCAACATAACCAACGTGACAACCTGCGTAACAATGGAGTCATTTGTGATAGACGATTCAGAAGATATTTACTTTGGTGCAGATCCTGAATCGTATCTATTTGAATCTGAAGATTAGGTTGTCACGTTTGTTATGTTCACGGCTCAAAGCTCTTGATTATTACGCAGGAATAAGAGTATAGCTCCTAGTCATATCGGCCTAGAAAATCACAACTTTTCATTTTCCGTCGGTCTCAGTACACAATGTAACTACAGAAGAGACAAGTTTTAAATAGGAAAAATTTCTAAACTTTGTTCATTTTTAGAGCGAGATGCTAACGGTCTAATCAGATTCAATGATCTATGCTAAAAGTGCTACCGCCAGACCCGGAGATCGGCTGAATGGGGTCGAAAACGGTCAAACTCGAGCCTATTTAAAAAAAATAGTGGCGTGTTCCTTTAAGGCTGAAATGTTGCACGCATATGTAACAAGCAAAGTATTTATCATATTGTACTTTAAATAACATTACAAGTAAAGTAAGAAAGATATCAGCTCTGTTGTTGTTCATGAATACCAGTAATGATGTTGTATAGTGAGGATGTTGTCACGTCATCAGTGTCCCAATGTGTAGAGCCAGCGTCCTTTACCGTCCTTACCGGTGCCCGAATTCGTGTACTCGATAAACTGATCCACAAGCTCACTCAGGAGCTGTGGAACTGATTGAGACGCACCCGAAAAAAATCGCAACATTTCAGAATGCCTCAAGCAGTTCATGTGACAAGAACCAACCGATCAGCGTTGGCTTTTCTGTTACAACACTGAATGCTCAGCCAAGACGGATTCACAGCTGATCATAGCCGTACAGTTCAGGTTTTTTATTTCTCATCTCCATAAATATCTAGCTAATGCAAGGGCTGGAAATCCTTTGCTGAAACTTCTTCGTCTTCATGGAGAACGCGGCCAAAGTCCCTTTAAGACGAGTCATTTCACTCGGCGGCCATCTTTGACGCGCGTCTGGAGTTCCTGCGGCGCGAAAGACACCTTGTGTGATGGACACAATTTCGCCTCATTCGCGCGAGAGATGCAAGTGATTTTACTTGGTGCTTTTTGTGCATTCACGCGTTTGAAGTGAATTTGCACCTATTTTGCTTCTAACGCTCTCTTTATACGCATGTCCAATTCGCTGTGGACTAATTCAAAATGTTCAAGCATCCAACTAGACCTAATAAACGCAAATTTGCCGCTCAATTCGCGTTCGGTGTGAAAGCAGGATAATAGCTCTATATGGAGCAAATGAACTGCTCCGCTGGGTCCTAGAGTCAGTTTCTCTTCAGAATGTGTTCAGATACACATGTAGACATTATAAAATCCCTTTTTTTGGTAGTTTTAGCATTTTTTGTTTGAATTTTGAGCATTTTTAGGTTTTTCTATGTAGCGTTCATCACATTCCATTCATTCCTGAGGGGGTCAAATTGACCCGTGCGGGAAGGATTTGTTACTTTTTTTTTTATTTCAACCACATCAACTCCTCGAATCCAGTTAATTTTTTTGTGTGTATTCGTGGTTCAAGTGCGACAAAAGTCCTAGGGTCTTTGACCACTCCGATGAACACTAAATTAAAAAATAAATAAATAATTGTGTCAAAACAACCCGAAGGGAGGGTGAGGGTTAACCTGGAGGAAGATACAAGCTCAAACGGGATTCTTAGGAAATCTAAGGTGTCTTTAGGATAAGCTTTATGAAAGTGAGTCTGAAGGATAGTGTTACCCAAGTGTATTGCAGTCACCCAGCACGAATTGTTGAAAACTCTTAGCAGAACAATGTAGCTAAAGGTCAATCGCTGCCATCATACTCCTGAGTCTCTTCTGTCCTGGTTTAATATTTGTGCATTTGTTTTTCTGTTATGTGCTTTGTATTTCTCGTGAAAGTAATGTTTTTTTCACTCTTTTTCCTCCCCTTCTTCTGGGTTTCTTCATGCATCGAAGTGAAGTGAACATTGGGTCTTTTTTAATTTTTTTTATGAGGATGTGACATACAAAGAATACATATTTCAGATTCTGCACTCTTCTGACTGTTTGTTTATCAAATTTTCTGATATTTTTAAGTCTCAAACTAGGATACACAGAGGGTGGCGTTTTTTTGTCCAGCCTCTGTTGTCTGAAATAATGATAGAATAACAGTAGTTTCATATGATGTTTTTATTTCATCAAAATAAGAGAATCTGTTGTACAGTATAGTTGGTGCGAATCATATTTGGTGTCATATCTTCAGTTTAATTGTGTTTCCTGGACATTTCCTTTCTGTTTTATTCAGTTTTGCCATAATTTGAGCAGAATTAACTGCGATTGCAAATAAATAATGACAAACATATTGTTTCTGTAGATTGTGAATTTACAGTGAATAAAATTTTCAGGGTTTCTGCAGGGTTTAATCAGACAAATTTAAGACTTTTTAAGACCTTTTTATGACCATTATGATTTGAATTTATGACCTACACGAATTACGATAAATAACTTCAGTCATTAAAATTCCTTTCAAAAGTCTTTATTATTGACTTTCATTGAAAGTAACAAGTTTTATTATTTAAAGAGTAATTCTATTATTTCTTACTTAAGATTAAGAAACTGAAGCCTTCGCCTTCTTTTTCTTGAGTATCAAGAACACAGGAACACTTAACAATTGTAACATTGTAAATTAACAATTATTTTATGGCATTACTTTCCAAAATAACAAGTCAGTCAGTCAGTGTCTGGCACTGGATGCGACAGAACCGAATCCCGCGCTGTACTTGGACCGGGTAATGTTAGTGACGGAGCACTGACGGATCGCCTGCACCCGCTGCAGGCCTTTTACAGCAACGATATGCTTTTCCGACTTTGCATGCGACTTCAAGGCTTTTATGCCTAAACTAGACAGCTCCAACGTCTTCTTACACAGAGTGCAATAGGCTTGATACCGATTGTTAGCGACGGGCTTGACCCAGGCCCGGTTCCAGAATCAGATCACTGAGGGTGCTTCTGAAATTACTGAGGGTGCTCTAGTAAATGTGCTCCACCACAGTGAGAAATGTATGATTATTTATTTACTATTCACTTTTACCAATAATTGGAATTTCACAAATATTTTGCTTCAAATTGTATATTTATCTATTAGTCTGCCTTTACATTGCTTTAATGCGTTACTAGTATTTCTCTCATCATCTTCCTGAGAACCAGAAAAAAAGGTTTTGTGAATTTAGATTTTTAGGTCATTACATTGTTTGGAGCATAAAAAAAAAATCCTATGTTATATGCTATATCCACTGCTCTGTAGAGGACACCAGAACTATTTATTGAGAAAATGAAAAGACATGAATAGACAAAAACAATTTTTTTTCATTCACCAGTCAATTTTTATGCTTCAAGCTTTTTTTATCCAAACTTTATATAAAGATGATTCTCAATGTTATGAAAGATATAAAATAATAATTTGATATACCATTTTACTATGCAATATGTGTGTAAACATGGCCATATGCCATTCCCATTCTATGCAATGCATCTATACACTGAATATAATTTGTATATTCATGTGTTTTGGGACAATATGTAATTGTAAAAAGACGTGTAATAATATTTTCATAAGAATGTCTCATATTTCATAAGAATATCCAGACTCAAAACTGTGCATGTTGTCAGAGAAATTTGCTAAAATATCATTAAAACCTCTATTCTGGGTCTCAGGAGGATATTTCTGTCTCAAGCAGAGTAGCATTTATATTAAAGCTACACTGTGTAACTTTTTTAGTTTATTCTTAGCTAAAAACACTTAGTTCTTTCAAAAATATATGTGCTCATTAATGTATATTTACTTCTTTTAAGTAATAAAGTATTCTCGTAAGTTTATAATATGCCATTGAAAATACATACGTGAGGGGTTCGAATGCCGGTCGCCATGTTGCCCCTCCATCTTGAAAGTACATTAGCCAAAGAGGGACATACCTTTTCGCGTTTTAACACTCGATGGCACCGTGTCGAATGTGGACGAGGTCGAGCTGGAAGCCAATCTTGGACTAAATCGGCCACCATAGGAGTTAAAACGAAATCAGAATTGAGAGGAACAGAAACTAATATTCTCTGGATGGTCATATACCTTTTCACCACTAGATGGGGGAAAATATCACACAGTGTAGCTTTAATGTCACTTCCTAAACTTTGCTGCATGCGACTGGCCGTCGGTCCTCTAAGCAATAATAGTTTTATTCAATGAATGTTACAGACTGTAGCCTCGAAAGCAAGCCAAGATCACTATGATCACTAAAATGCTGTTGCTTTGTCAGTTCATCGCGATCTCAGAAAAGTCCGTTATAAAAATTAAGTTGTCAACAATAAATATCTTACCTACATTGTGTCTTGTTAATGAGAGGTTTCGCGAGCCTGCATTAACTCAGCACTGAATAGCCTAAAAACGCTGCTGTTTTGAGCAGTGAGATTCTGATCGCGTTCAAGAGATCAATAACTATATCTGTGATTGCAATCATTGGCTGCATTACTCACCGCTGCAAACACTCGCTGTAATAGATGCATTTGACGCTCTCCAGAGGAAACAAATGTGCAAATCTGCCAAATCTGTTTCGCTAATATTATTACAGTATCAACTGAGGGTGCTTTTGCTTGCGTTTGAGCACCCCCGTAGAACCGGGTCTGGCTTGAGCCAGCTACTAAACGCACCGTCTTCGAGCCATAGATCGTTAAAGGTACATTTTCCCATTGTGATAGCCAGGGTGATTTCAATTAAACTAAGCAGTGACTCAGTATGATACAGTATGTTCGGAGTTCGCCCGGGTTTCTGTGAAAGTCCTTCCGACAAGTCTGTATGCTGCCGCATTTTGTAGTTCTGGAACGCTGTGATACCAGTGTGATACCACCCAGATTTCTCATACAGAACTACAACAGGTGAAACAAATGAATGCCATAGCCGCTGCGAGCGCATTTTGATGGAAGAACAAATTAACGGACGAGCATCTCAATTTAAGACGTGGCTAGATGTTTTTTATGACCTTGTATGGAAAATCCGGACGTTTTTATGACTTTTTATGGCCTTAAATTCTTATTGTTAAATTTATGACTTTTTATGACCCCACGGAAACCCTGATTTTATTTTCTCTTTTTATATTATTATAATTCTTTCTACAAGTGATCTGGAATAATGCCATTTTTGAAGACAAAAAAAAACCCATCAAGTTTCTAGGATGGGCCTCTGAATCTGCCCAGAAAGAGGACGCTGTTAGTGGGGTTGTGCCTGATAAAGAAAATGAAGGGGTGGTCAGCCTTGAAAACCTGGAATTCTGGTTCACGCCATGCACTGCCACACAAAAAAACTGCAGTTGCTGCTGCCGCCTCAGTGCCTTCCTCATTCACATTCACAAAGGCCTTGTGAATCACCTCTGAAATGAAGAGGCCGTCCTGACTGCTCATGCCTGTCAGATCAGCCTTTGTGTCCTGGAACACAGAGCTCATCCCCATCCTTTGCAGTGTTTCTGATAGGGAGCTCTCAAACTCCACCTTGAACTTCGGCAAATGGACTTTGATATCCATCTGCGTGGTCATTTCATCACTTTCGGTCCAGTCAAGCAGCTTGTCAAGGGTTAACTCACTCTCCAGCTGTCAAACACACACACACACACATGCTGAAAAATAACATACACGGCAACAAACTATCTGATCATGGCACTTTTGCTGACCTTCAGAAGAGGGTCAGAGCCGTCCTGAGATTCGTTTGGGAGAAGGATCAACATGCTGAGCTCCTGATTTGTATATGGCAACTCCAGCACCTGCAGTTCATGCTCTGGGATGCTTCTGAAGGGGAACATTTCCTTCTGGTACATCATTTCCACAGGCCGGCTCTCATTCTGATGGAAGACAAATGTTATCAGATGAAGAAATACACAACATATACAAAATTAAGTTAGCCTTTTATGGAGTATCTATTTACATTATGTGCAAATAGCCCGCCTTGTTGGCAAATGCTTTTTACACTAACATGAAGTTAGTTACATGAAGTTTTGACGGGGATTAGAGCGAGCTCTGCAAAAGACCGATTCAAACCGCAAATTGATTTGCGTGTCACCGTGGGGACCTCTTTTTTTAAATGTAAAATGCAGAAAGTTTTGTGTGATGTGTAGGTTTAGGGGTATAGGGTTAGTGTAAGGGGAGAGAATATACAGTTTCCTTTTCCATCACATATCAGATCAGAAAGAGTCTGGAAATATGAGAATTTTTTTTTTTAAAAGTGTATATAAATTGTCTAACGTGTTTAATAATAAAGTGTTTATCGGTTAGGTTTAGGGAGGGCATATTGTCCAAATAAGATGTCATCCATTTAATAATTTTAATAAGTATAATTATTTTCACTCTGTTATTATTGCATAGCGTTTAATGTATAACAACACTGAGGTGCAAATAGTATCTGCCACTATTTATAAGTATAAATATCATCTAACTATTACCTTATTGCAAAGAAAATACTGCTGATAAAATGTATTATTTTTTCCTCAATTCTACAAACAATACGCCATAATGACAACATGAAAGAAGTTTGATTGAACTCTTTGGTCTGAATGGCAAGTGTCATGTCTGGAGGAAATCAGGCACCGCTCATCACCTGGCCAATACCATCCCCACAGTGAAGCATGGTGGTGGCAGCATCATGATGTGGGGATGTTTTTCAACGGCAGGAACTGGGAGACTAGTCAGGATCGAGGGAAAGATGAATGCAGCAATGTACAGAGATATCCTTGATGAAAACCTGCTCCAGAGCGCTCTGGACCTTAGACTGGGGCGAAGGTTCATCTTCCAACAGGACAACGACTCTAAGCACACAGCCAAGATAACAAAAGAGTCTACAGGACGACTCTGTGAATGTCCTTGAGTGACCCAGCCAGAGCCCAGACCTGAACCCGATTGAACATCTCTAGAGAGATCTGAAAATGGCTGTGCACCGACGCTCCCCATCCAACCTGATGGAGCTTGAGAGGTCCTGCAAAGAAGAAACTGCCCAAAAATAGGTGTGCCGAGCTTGTAGCATCAAACTCTACAAGACTTGAGGCTGTGACTGGTGCCAAAGGTGCTTCAACAAAGTATTGAGTAAAGGCTGTGAATACTTATGTACATGTTACTTTATTCCCATTTTTTATTTTTAATAAATTTGCAAAGATTTCAAACAAACTTCTTTCATGTTGCCATTATGGGGTATTGTTTGTAGAATTGAGGGAAGAAATTAATTTAATCCATTTTGGAATAAGGCTGTAAAAAATAACAAAATGTGGAAAAAGTGAAGTGCTGTGAATACTTTCCAGATGAACTTAGTGTAAATAGCAGCTATAGCTAAGAACATATGCTATTTTCACTTAGTGTTTCACTATTTTCAGTGTAAATTAAAGTGTAAAGTGTAAATTAGTGCATGTGTGGGTAAGCACAATCAATTGTAAAAGATTTTAAAAAGTGATCTCCAGTTTGCTTCACTCTTGAAACAAAAAGTGGATTGTACCTGGTTGATCTTAAATGGCATTTCTTTAGTGTCTCTTGCGTTAAATTTGTGCATCCAGTCCCCTTTTAAGTAAATGGTATTAACCAGAACTAAACGGGTCATTCCCGTCACCATTCCCGGCTTGAGAAGATCTTTGATTTTATCTGAAAAACACAAGTTTATGTTTTTGACTTCAAATCTTTGTCTAAAGATAAAGTGTGTATACTAGCCACCAGTGGCGGTTCTAGGGGGGTGGCCAGGGGGGCCGGTGCCCCCGTGTCAACAAGCCTGGCCCCCCCTCTGGCCCCCGTAAATTTGGAATCACATCGCACCAAACAATGTTCTGAAACTGGTTGCAATGTGCGTTTTTTGCTGTGGCGGTGTGTGATGAAAAGAGCACTTTATTGTGTCATAACCAATAACCAATGCAGAGAAGCAATGAGGAGGCTGCGCGCTGTGGCGAAGTGATGTCTGTTTATGAATGATTCGTCACTCAGTCTGCATTCGCTCAAATGGTTGTAAAACGCGGGCTATAGCGGTTGCTACGCTCTTGATTATAGATAAAATAAGCTCTCTTTATACACGTTGTGTTGAATGTAACTGCACCCTTACGCAGCAGTGATAGCTACTGGAGATTAATTTTACTGACTTGACGACTTTGAATTCCATTCAGTCATTTCGTTCATTTACTGGTAGTTAAAATATATTTTTTCAATGGCTAATTTCTCCGAACACGTCCACATATGTAATCTTTGATCATATTCCGAATTAGGAAGATGCAGCCAAAGATAAATTATGACCAACGCAATGAAAGAACCGCTCATGTGCGAATATGACAGAGATAGGCATACCCGAGAAAAGATACAGAATAATGTAATTTCAGTCTTGTTCACATATAGCGAGAAATAATATTATTTTATCCAATTGTCCAGTGTTGCTTATAGAGTATTAGATGTTTGTTTTGATGTCTATGCTAACTTTGCGAAGAGTCTGCTAACAGAGAGCAGGTAGGCTACAAAACATGTAAAATAAATGGTTTAGTTTTACTTTTATAAATTGAGCATGCATGATCATATTACAGATACATTACTTTTCAAATAAATAAATGAACTTGAAATGATTTTACTTCACGTGTAGAGACTGCAGATCGAGTGATACAGTACATGGCCAAATAAAAGACTTTCAATAATCTGGGAATAAAATAAAGGGTTAGTTCCCCCTAAAAGAAAATAAAAACACCTAATGTAACTCACCCTCGTGTTGTTCCAAAACCTGTATTGTTAGAATGTCGTTAACCAAACCATTTCAGTGCCAGAATGTCCATAAAATTCAAGATATGCGGCAGAAATGCCCCTGTTTGAGTTTTAGACTCAGAGCGTTTTTACACTGGGCACGTTTGTTGTGGTCCGCGTCAGAGCGCATTCTAAACCGCGAATACACCGCAGGCTCCCTCTCGCTCGTATCCAAGGTAAATCATCAACACTATCATCCCTTACACATGTGTTGTATTGAACTAAATACACCGTCATCTGATAAAATGCATGCGCAGGTTACTTTTCTTGCGCACCCGAGTCTTAATCTTATAATATATAATACAGTCTTATGTATCCTGTTTATATATATATATATATATATATATATATATATATATATATATATATATATATATATATATATATATATATATATATATATATTAACAAAAGTACATATTTTGAATAGGCTATCATAATGTTTATAGTTATTTTATGTTTATTTCCATTTGTTTAGCTACGCATTTGTGTTGCCTCTATCCAAAAAAATACATATACAATGGTTATTAGCAGTTGTGTACTTTGTTTTTGATTCATTATTGCATTAAATATTATTATTATATTGGATCTAACTATAATTACCCAGTTGTGAATCATATGACCAGTGGATCGTCCGTGGGTGGCCAGAAAACATTTATTATAAACCAGCGGCTCGGTAGCGGACCACTGTCGGAAAAGTGGTGGCTGCCGCCGGTGGTCCGCTAGGAAAACGATGAGCAAAATGCCAGCGGGCCGCCGGTGGGCCGCCAACTTTGCCTCCAGTGGTCCGCCACTGGCCCGCTAGTCGTATTAGCTTGTTGCTTTCAAATTCCCATGAATCGCAGCACAGCTCGAGCGCAATTTGCGCAACCGAGCTCAGACTACCTCCTTCAGGCAGTCTCGAATTCAGTTCCCCTGAGCTCAGCTCACCCGGGTCCGCATGACAACTTTCACATTACCAATTATTCAAACTAAACTGCCAGTGTGAAAACGCCCTCACATTTACATCATGATATAGACTAAGCAATATAACATGAGTAACGAGTGCAATATCACACAAGTTCTGTTTTTCTACCCAGAATAGCATGAGTGCAAATGCGATAGGCCTACTGATCTTATACAACAGTTTAATAAAATAAATAAGTTATAAATGTTATAAGTTATAAATAAAATGTGTTCAACATAAGAAAGTCCTATTTGGAACGACATGGGGGTGAGTAAATGGTGATAGAATTTTCAGGTGAACTACCTAATTATCTACTGGTTAAGATAAATGTTAACGTGTGCCCCCTAAAAGCACAAGTGGCCCCTGCCTGGCCCCCATAGTTACCGTGGTCTAGAACCGCCACTGCTAGCCACAGGTCTAAACTGATTCACATGTGATTGTTTTATCTGAAATATAAGTGTGTATGGAAGTGTTGTTCTCACTCTCCGTCTGCTCCTCCACCCATGAGTTAATGAGCTTTCGTGAGTCCTCAGTCGCTCTAATGAAGTCCACAGGCTGAAGGTCAGCGTGGTACAGCTTCAGCGTGGACTCCAGATACTCCTGCAGCACAAAATAAAGCCACCGTCTCACAGCACACAGAGAGCATCAACATGTCTCATTATTACAGGCCCAATGGACTCACGGGTAAGAAGCTGAAGCTTTTCTCTCCATAGAGGCGGTTGGCCAGTTTGAGGATGTAGGAGGCCGATGGACGGTTGATCGATGAGGTGAGGGACTCAAAATGAGAGTGGACATCAGACACAGAACTGAAGGACAAAACCTGCACAGGGAAATACAACAGGTGAATCTAAAGAGAAACTAGAAACAGCCACGAGTGAGGCGATGGGGTGGTGGAGGGATGCTGTGAAACTTGTCGCGGGACAGAGGTGAGACGGATATATATACTGGCTTCCTCTTGCGCTGATTGGTTGATTTACACCTGAACGTGCTCCTCCCCAACTTGTTAAATAAAACTTAATTTATAGTTTATGCCGTTAAGAAAGGTGTTTGATAACTTTATTCAGGTAGGAAGGCCACAGGTAATTATGACATTTATTATAATGGGTTTATGTGAAGAAGTTAACTTAAATTAAAAGTGGTTATTTTAAAGCCTAATAAATGTTGAATTTGAAAGCTTTCAATTAAACTGTAATGTTGAATGTCTATAATAACTCAAATGTTTTAATTACAATTAATTACAATATATTAATTAAATAATGAAATATATTAATGTTAGTATTTCTTGCAGTCTATAATTTAGCTTAATAAAAAGCATTGCATTAATGCTTTACAATAATAATCACCATGAATATGACAAAAAATGCAAAAAAGCTTTTATTTTCTTTATGAACGATATATATTTTTACTTTTGGTGTGAGAGTATTTAGTGATTCATCTCGAGTCCGTGACACAGTCAGTCAGCAGATTTACAGAAACCACTGCTCTCACTTTACATAAAGCACTATTATTATCTAATATTATTATCTAATAAACACAATTATTAGAATCCAGTGCCGTCGGAAAATCTGATTGACTTCTGAAGTTTATCAAGTAGTCTAATGTATTTATAATCGAAATGAGACTGAAATGAATCGCACGGATAATATCGTGTCAGTTCCTCATACCTTCTCCATTTCTTTGGCTGTGTCTCCTCGGGCTCCCAAGTAGACCATAGCGAGCGCGGCGCTGACGCTCAGCGGGGAAAAGAACATGTTTCCCTCCGCGTTGCTCGCGCTCAGAGCCCGATGGAGATCCAGAGCGAAGAGACCGTTAGCACGAGCGAGATCCTCCATGACTGATGACACTGTGACAAATACAAAGTCAAAACATCAGTAGTAAGCAGTGATGTGACATTTGAACAGAGTCAAGTATGGGTAACTGCAGCTTGGAGTACTGGGCGTGCCGGACGGTAGGGGCGTGCCGGACGGTAGGGGGCGTGCCGGACGGTCACTCATTGGTCGGACGGTATGGGGCGTGCCAGACGGTTTCTCATTGGTCGCGAAAGCTGCCTGTTCTTATACTCTTATAAGGAAGCAATAAATCAAACCGAATCCCATTAAAACAAATTCCATTCTTTTAAAATAAAAGCAACGTTAATGATATGAAGAATATTCGATAAAAAAAAAAAATATATATATATATATACTTTCAACAGTACAATCGGAACTTTTGCATGGTGCGGATTACTGACGTCATCATATGGCGCAGATTAATGACGTCATCAAAGCGGGTTTGAGTCGAAGTTCATTAACCATCAAAATTAATATTCTTTGTTAATGTTAAATTCAACGTACTAATACAGATTAAAATCATTTTCTGAACATGAACAGCTGTATTTGTTTTACCTAATACCAACAAAGATTAATAAATAGGCTACTGTATCAAATGTATTGCTCAGTTACCTGAAACCTTGTTAAGCTTTACCCTAAAAACTATTTTGTCTGATTCTGAGACAAATTATATGGTTGATAAAAAAGAAAAAGTGTGAGTGAGTGAGTGACATTTAGCAACACAGACACAGCTTTATCCAATAAAACATTTATTTTTAAATCAATTTAATTTTAAGCTTGGGTTCAAAAGTAGAAAGAAAGAGAGAAAGAAAGAAAGAAAGAAAGAAAGAAAGAAAGAAAGAAAGAAAGAAAGAGAGAGAGAGAGAGAGAGAGAGAGAGAGAGAGAGAGAGAGAGAGAGAGAGAGAGAGAGAAAGAAAGAAAGGAAAGAAAGAATGAAAGAAAGACAGAAAGAACCCACACAAATCTCTTTTTTCATCCATCCATTCATTCATTCATGCTGTAGTAGCAGTCCATAGAACAGAATCCATCAAAATCTCTGTCTGAATAGAAAGCTCTGAAGATCCCCTTCTTTCCATTGCCACAGTATCCAGTGGTGTTTTTTTGATGCACCCACAGCCATCACACCTTGTGAGCTCGAACTCCACTCTGTACATCTTCCTCACATCTGGACTGACAGACTTCCAGTCAACAATACCTACACAAGAAATGAATGCAATAAACTATCTAAATATTTAAAATAAAATTAATATTCATTTAATGTTCATTAAATAAAAGTATTAAATATACATACTGTCCAGCCAGGCAAAGTGAGCTTTTCTTCTAAAACTTTGACGGCTGACAATGTCATTGAACTTTCTGCACACTACTGACAGAGTGAGAAAGGCTCCATCTCCTTCTTCATACACCACATTTAGAAGAATCTGTGTGAGCAGCTCTGATGGAAGCTGAAAAAAAATATATAAATAAACAAATATTCAGCTCTGGAAAAAATTAGGAGACCACTTAACATTGTGAAATCAATGTTAAGTGGTCTCTTCATTTTTCCCAGAGCTATAAACAAATATTACTTGAAATGACAACAAATATGTTTAATGAAATACTTCATAATATTCAATCTTACATCAGCAAGGCCTCCAGCTGGGTTCATGACTAAACCCCCCCTTATTATTATTATTTAATAATTAATAATAAGTAATATTATTTACTTAATTGATTGCTTGATTTAATTTCTTTATGGGTTAGTTGTAGCAGCCATAAACAAATGTAATGTTACGATATTTGCCATCAAACGAGTCTTTAACCATACCTATAGGAGTCATCAACTGAGCTGGGCCTACATTTCTTCGGCACCTTTTCCATTCTGAAGGAGACCTTAAAACAAAAATTAACAAAAAGATTTAGAAAGTGCTAAATGCTACTTTAAATTTATGTAAGAATTCAAATTTACCCAGAGCCTTCAAGTAGGAGTGCACACCACCATCTCCTTATGCTTGGCATTTTAGTCTGTTTCAAAAAACAATGTCAACAATTACTACAATGTCAAAATTACAAATGTGCTTTGATACTGGCTTGCAAAAAGTGTTGAGCAAATAGCTGAAGACTCACCTCTGAAAAGTCAAAATCCACCCCCAGAGTAATGTACAGGGCATACTGAAAGTCAATGAATAATATTTTATACTTATTTGGATTTTAAATGGAACTGATGTAATTGTCAATGTGAATGTCATAAACTCACCATGAGCACAAAGACTCCACAATTGTTGGTGAAATGTTGCAGTGGAATCTCCTGGGTTATGTTAGTAAGCAACCAATCATCCAAGGAAGAAAGCAAGAAAGCATGCAAGTAATTTAATTATATGAATTTAATAATGATGATTCAAAAACTTACTGGAAGATCCTTGCAGGTTATCTCAGTCCAATGCCCAGGAACAATAGTCTGAGCAACCCTCCTATTAAATGTACCCAAATATGCAAAATACAGCAACATTAATCAACTATAAAAGAAATATATATTTTTAAATTAATATGTTCATCACAATTTACAAAGTTTAGTTTCACATTTAAAAGCTGCAGTAAGCTAATTCTGAGGAACACTGTTGATATTTGAAATCAGCAAAACAAACACACCCTTACCCAAAAGCATCACACCCCAATCTTGATAGCCCTGCTGCCAAATTCACAAACACACTATGCAACTCTGGTATCTCCACCCTGATGATTGGCTTTAGTGCTCTGTACAATACACTTTCAACAGTGTTTCTCATAAATTGCTTGACACATCTTCAACAAACTTAAGAAATGACTGCATATCCTTTAAAACACGGACAATCATTTCCAATAAAAACACAAAAAAACTGACAAAAAAAGAAAAGGAAAATGCTGAATGGTTTAGAACTGAACCACCATACAGCAGCTAAGAACATTTGAACAAGAACTGTTCAACTGGAACTTCTGAACATGACCTATTGAACTATGTAAAACACCTGTACACTTGAGTGTATCTGCCATCACTCAGACCACTCTTGCAGAGCGAATCAAGAAAAAAAACCTGTCTCAGCTTTGGACGCAAAATCTGAAAAAGTTTGTTAAAAACACAAAATACTGACATCTATTTGACAAATCAGATCAAAATGTCTTAATGATGACTTACACAAAGCATCCTGAAAGATGGAAATAGAATGCAGTCTTTAGCAGAAGCATCCACCTGTCACAAATAGTTATAATACAAACTTCAGTAAAATGGTGCGCAACGTTTATTTTGCTCTGAATTATTTTTTGGCTGCTTTGAGAGAATGCTTACATCGTCTTTTATGCAACATTACATCTAAAATGACAATACTACATCATAACTATGAATTTCAAAATATGCATAATAAACCAGAACAACCAAGCATAAATAAAATATATTACACTGTTCAAACAAAGTAAGAATGCTTACAGGGAAATGTAACATGGGATCTGCACACAATGGGGGAATCAAGGTTGCATTCACATAGCTGGTAGATGTCCAAACTTGGATGCCCTAATTACAGAAACATACACAAGTTTTACTTTCGCACGCACGCACGACGCGCACACACACACACGCACGCACACACACACACATACACACACACTACCTGCAATTTGCTGATGTCTTCAATTTTCTTGCAACAGCAATTCAGAATCTGTTAAGATACCACAGCTTCACTCAAAAACAGGGAACTAAATGGAAAAGGAATTAAATGAAAGAAATTGTAAGATGATCCTTACTGTTCCCTCAACATTGCGTTGCAATCCCAAAGTTTGAAAATCTTCTCGCATCAGGGTGGTTGAATAAACACGTGCCACATGTTCCTTCTCATTTTCTTTTGAGTCCAACACATGCAAGAGCTATTTGGAAAAAAAGATTATTAATATTCATTACAAAATGTTTGAGGTATTCATTTTTCACAGCTTATAACATTTGTGCCTTCAAATAGCAATTACCTTCTCTTCCATTGCTTCACTGATTGGTTGGTCCCAGGTCTGGTTTGACATTACATCCTTCAGACTTTTCACAGCCACCTTCTGTGTGTGTGCCACATCATCCATTTTAATTGTGCTTTCACATGAAATCCCTAACAAAAAAGAATTTCAGCATCTCATACCAGTGTCAAAGAATTTTTTTGGAAAAGCAGATAAATTTGCTAATGACATTAAATTGTGCAAATGGCAAACATTATGCCAGAACAAGTTTACCTGAAAGTGCTTGGCCATGCTTGTCCAGGACAACCTGAGTGCAACCAACATGCTTGGTAAGTTGTTCAGAAAACCTATTGTTTATTGCAACATTGTAGTGGTGCAACAGGTTTCGCATGAGGAACACATGGTTTGTTGGCTTCATAACATTCAGAAAGTAGTTGTTTTTTCTCATTTGAGAAAATAACTGCTCAGCACATTGAGAATTAACTCTTCCAGCCAACTCGGGCACAAGCTGTATTTTGCGAAGTTTATCGCGGGAATCCTTTGTGTTGTTTTCATGAAATCTGTCGTAAAGCACATAGTGTTCTGATGATCCAGTTAATGGATGCCCATTCACATCCGCAGGCATTTTCTTCTCTTTAAGCCACTTCAATGAAACACTAAGTCTTCCCTCTTGCGCTGCTGTAATATTGACATCATTGGGCTCCAAAAGCCGACCCTCATGTGGGCTGAAGGGAATTATGTCTGGATACCGGAGATTGGCATGAGAGGCCAGTCCTCTTGTGAAAGTCATAAATTGTTATGTTGGGTAGGTGTTTCCAGGACAGCAAAAGGTCAGTGAAGTCCCTTGGACTTTCCGCTCTCACCAGGACTTTCATGCTGTACACGACACCACAGGGGCACATAACAACTGCCCAGCCACCTAAGTTATAAAATATTTAACATTAAAGGGTTAGTTCACCCAAAAATGAAAATAATGTAATTTAATACTCACCCTCATGCTGTTCCACACCCGTAAGACCTTTGTTCATTTTCGGAACACAAATTTAAGATATTTTTGTTGAAATCTGATGGCTCAGTGAGGCCTGCATAGCCAGCAATGAAATCTTTCCTCTCTCAAGATCCATTAATGTACTAAAAACATATTTAAATCAGTTCATGTGGGTACAGTGGTTCAATATTAATATTATAAAACGACGAGAACATTTTTGGTACGCCACAAAAAGCTAAATAACTTATATAGTAATGGCCGATTTCAAAACACTGTTTCCTGAAGCTTTGGAGCATTATCCAAAGATGAATGAAGGTCTTACTGGTGTGGAATGGCGTGAGGGTGAGTAATAAATTATATTATTTTCATTATTGGGTGAAATAGTTTTTAATGTTTTCAGCACATTGCTTTTTCTATTATTAAATGAGAAATCTACTGCCCATGTTGTGAATTATAAATTATTAGATATCAGTTCATACACACCTGATGCACCCCAAACCTTCTGAAAAATTTTGTCATACGATGACCTGGTTATCATCTCACTCCTCAGTCTCATAATGAGGTCCATCTTTGATCCCTTGGTATTTAACCCACAAGATCCACATAACTTTTCACATAAAGATCCACAGGACTTTTGCGCATGCGCGGGTTGTGAGTGCGTTGTTGATGTTAGAGCTCCGTCGAATTGATTCATAATCCTTGATTTTCTCCTTATCACTCGCTTACAAACGATTATTTTCTATTATTTACAGCGTGTGAATATATCTCCGATACGATTCTCTATAAAAAACAATCGGATTGCTTTGATATCACTACTTATATCCGAACTTCCGCTACTAACCGTAGCCCGCTAGCATTGCACGCGTGGTAGCTTATTTACACCGGTAGCCCGCTAGCATTGCACGCGTGGAACTTATTTACACCGGTAGCCCGCTAGCATTGCACGCGTGGAACTTATTTACACCGGTAGCCCGCTAGCATTGCACGCGTGGTAACTTATTTACACCGGTAGCCCGCTAGCATTGCACGCGTGGTAGCTTATTTACATCGGTCACCACTGAAACCGACAATTCGTCATCGCAGCACATCTGCTACAATGACGAATAACTCGGATGTGTGTCTAATGTTACCTTTGAGTGCAGGCGAGGACACGTTCGAGCTGCATTCGGTGCAGTTGGAGTTGGAGTCGTTGGAGAAGCAGATTAGCGATCTACTAGAGAGACGAGCCGTGCTGAGAGAGCGACGATCAGCGCTTGAAACATCACGCGCCGATGCGGTTAGTAACCTCTTGACTCCGACCTCGTCTACTCCGTGTGTTTCTCTGCACAGGACCAAAGCACCCAGGACGCGATCATCATCCCTGGTTTCGTTCACTCCGGCGCCGACACGACCCTGGGTGCTTCCACAGCGGAAGACGCGAGCCAGGACCAGAGCGAGGACCTCTCCGCCCCTCCCGGTCTTCGAGATCTCCACCCGGAACCGCTTCTCCCCTCTTCGCGAGACGGAACGCGACGCTGTGGTCATCGGTACTTCCATCGTCCGACATGTCCACGCTACCTCAGGTAAAGGCAAGGTAATCACTCACTGCTTTCCTGGTGCTCGTGTTCTCGATGTCGCTGCGCAGGTTCCCGAGATCCTGAACGGTGACGAGCGCATCGGAGCTGTCGTGCTGCACGCGGGAACGAACGACACCAGGCTGCGGCAGACGGAGGTTCTGAAGAAGGACTACAAGAGCCTGGTCGAGACGGTGCGCAGAACATCGCCTGAAGCAACGATCATCGTGTCTGGACCGCTTCCCACGTACCGACTAGGACATGAAAAGTTCAGTAGATTATTTGCTCTAAATGAATGGTTAATGTCATGGTGTAATGAACAGAAGCTGCTCTTTGTAAATAATTGGAATCTGTTTTGGGAGCGACCTAGGCTCTTCCGTCCTGATGGCCTTCACCCCAGCAGAATCGGAGCGGCTCTTCTGTCGGACAACATCTCCAGAGCGCTGCACACCACCATATGACTAGTAAGTCAAAGTCCAAATCACAGTATTTGCTGTCCTAACTTAACTGACATAAGTACCAATGTAGAACATTATATAGAAACTGTGTCTGAACATAACTGTGTAGAACATTATATAGAAACTGTGTCTATTCCTCGTTTAGTGAGGTCAAACATTAAATCTACTGTAGGATCTAGGAAAAATCTAATTGTGATTAAACCAGAAAATCTCAATATTAGTGAACAAAAACAATGCTGTCCAAACTTAATTGACATAAGTACCAATGTAGAACATTATATAGAAACTGTGTCTGAACATAACTGTGTAGAACATTATATAGAAACTGTGTCTGAACATAACTGTGTAGAACATTATATAGAAACTGTGTCTATTCCTCGTTTAGTGAGGTCAAACATTAAATCTACTGTAGGATCTAGGAAAAATCTAATTGTGATTAAACCAGAAAATCTCAATATTAGTGAACAAAAACAATTTCTAAAACTAGGTCTTCTAAACATTAGATCGCTCACACCTAAGGCGGTTATTGTAAATGAAATGGTCACAGATACTAGTTTTGATGTACTTTGCCTTACTGAAACCTGGCTTAAGCCAAATGATTATTTCGGTCTAAATGAGTCTACTCCACCAGGATACTGTTATAAGCATGAGCCCCGTCTGATTGGTCGTGGCGGGGGTGTTGCAACAATCTATAGAGATATTCTTAATGTTACTCATAAAACAGGTCACAGGTTTAATTCGTTTGAAGTACTAGTGCTAAATGTTACGCTCTTAAATGTGAGAAAGAAATCCGTATTATCTCTAGCCTTGGCTACTGTGTATAGACCTCCAGGGCCCTATGCTGATTTCTTAAAAGAGTTTGCAGACTTTCTCTCAGATCTATTGGTCAACGTCGATAAAGCTTTAATTGTTGGAGATTTTAACATACACGTAGATAACACAAATGATGCATTAGGGGCTGCATTTACAGATCTATTAAACTCCTTTGGGGTTAAGCAAAACGTCACTGGTCCCACTCATCGTCTTAATCACACACTAGATTTAATTATATCACATGGAACCAACCCAACCGACATAGATATTATACCGCAAAGTGATGATGTCACTGACCATTACATGGTAACTTGCATACTGCGTACTGCTGAAATCTGTCATGTTGCGCCACGTTATCGACCAGGCAGAACAATCATTCCAAATACTATAGATAGATTCTCAAATAGCTTACCTGATCTGTCTCAGCTGCTCAGTGAACCCAAACAAACAGATGAACTAGAGGAAATGGCTAGCAGTATGAGCACGATTTTATCTAGCACATTAGAAATTGTTGCACCAATTAGATTAAAAAAGGTTAGAGAGAAACCTAAAGCACCATGGTACAACAGTGCTACACATGTTATCAAGAGAGAAACTCGTAACTTAGAGCGTAAATGGAAACAAACAAATTTAGAGGTCTTTAGAATCGCGTGGAAAGATAGTATGTCACGTTATAAAAAGGCCCTAAAAGCAGCCAGGGCTGAGCATCTCCGCAAAATAATAGAAAATAATCAAAATAACCCAAGGTTTTTATTTAACACCGTGGCTAGACTAACAAATAAACAAACATCGCCTGAGCAAAATATTCCGTTACAGTTTAGTAGTAATGATTTTATGAATTTCTTCACTGAGAAAATAGAAAGCATCAGAAACAAAATTGTAAATGTACAATCTTTAATGATGTCTTATGATTCAACCGCAACTATCGCCTGTCAAGAACTACTACACCGCTTTACAACTATAGGACAGGAAGAGCTAAATAAACTTATCATTGCATCTAAACCAACAACATGTTTATTAGATCCAATACCCACTAAACTACTGAAAGAGTTGTTACCTGTAGTGGAAGAGCCTCTTCTCAATATTATTAACTCGTCTTTATCTTTAGGTCATGTTCCAAGAATATTCAAGTTGGCAGTCATAAAACCTCTCATTAAGAAGCCACAATTAGATCATAATAACCTAGCAAATTACAGACCAATTTCAAATCTTCCATTTATGTCTAAAATACTAGAAAAAGTTGTGTCCGCTCAATTGTGCGCTTTCTTGCAAGAAAATGATATCTATGAAAAATTTCAATCAGGATTCAGGCCGCATCATAGCACAGAAACTGCACTCGTTAAAATCACAAATGATTTACTTCTAGCCTCTGACCAAGGCTGTATCTCAATACTAGTTCTACTCGATCTTAGTGCTGCGTTTGATACCATAGATCATAAACTACTCTTAGATCGACTTCAAAATTATACTGGTGTTCAGGGACAGGCATTAAACTGGTTTAGATCGTACTTATCAGACCGCTACCATTTTGTCTGTCTAAATGGGGAAAAATCAAAGATGACGTCAGTAGACTATGGGGTGCCGCAAGGATCCGTGTTAGGCCCTCTGCTATTCTCTATATATATGCTGCCACTTGGTAATATTATAAGAAAACATGGAATTAATTTCCACTGTTATGCGGATGACACTCAATTATATATTTCATCACGACCGGATGAAAACGCTAAATTATCTAAACTTACAGCGTGTGTTGAAGATATTAAATACTGGATGACGTGTAATTTTCTGCTATTAAATTCAGATAAAACGGAGGTGTTACTTATTGGTCCAAAAAACTGCCCACAAAACCTCTCGCAATACAATTTTACCTTGGAAGGATGTCCTGTCACTTTATCCACTACAGTAAAAGACCTGGGTGTTATATTAGACCGCAACCTGACATTCGAAAATCATATTTCATATGTTACAAGAACGGCATTTTTCCATCTTAGAAACATTGCTAAGCTACGTAACATGCTATCTATTTCTGATGCAGAAAAGTTAGTTCATGCATTCATGACCTCGAGATTAGATTACTGTAATGCTTTATTAGCTGGTTGTCCTGCATCCTCAATAAACAAACTACAGTTAGTCCAAAACGCGGCTGCTAGAGTTCTTACTAGGTCAAGAAAATATGATCATATAACACCAATTTTATCATCTCTACACTGGTTACCTGTGAAGTTCCGTATCAATTACAAACTATTGCTACTAACCTATAAAGCCCTAAATGGCTTAGCTCCAGTGTATCTAACGGATCTTCTATCGCCCTACAATCCATCGCGCTCTTTAAGATCACTAAACTCTAGGCTTCTGGTCATTCCTAGGATATCTAAGTCCACTAAAGGAGGGAGGGCTTTTTCACATTTAGCTCCTAAACTCTGGAATAGTCTTCCTGATATTGTTCGAGGTTCAGACTCGCTGTCCCAGTTTAAAACTAGATTAAAGACGCATCTCTTTAGCCAAGCATTCACATTATAATTATCTTTTTATACTACAGTTAAATCGGATCAAAAGCATTAATATAATATTCTGAACAGCAGCTACGCTAATCATTTCCCATCTGCTTTTCTGTTGTTATCTCGGGACACTAGTCCCGAGGTAAATAGTTCATCAGCTCCAGTTTGTATCCAGCCTCTCATGGAGACTTCGGATGCCCCGACACCTGTGAAGAGACGACTCAACGCCAGCATTGTTATGGCCTAAATTAATACACGATTGATTAACTTTTTCGAACATTATTCTTTAACATTGTCTTTCTAACATTTTTACTGTACATCTATGAAATGCACTTTCTGTAAAGCTGCTTTGAAACAATGTGTATTGTGAAAAGCGCTATACAAATAAATTTGAATTGAATTGAATTAATAGATAGTTAGCTAATCTGTGTGCTTTGTACATGTGCATTTCTGAAATGCATAACATGTACAAGTCAATTTAAATTGTAATGTAGATGCATTTTCTGTGAAGCTGCTTTGAAACGATATGTATCGTGAAAAGCGCTATACAAATACATTTGAATTGAATAAATCTGTTAATCAATCTCAGTCCTGAGCAAAACTATGAAATGTAAAAAAAAAAAAAAAAAAAATCTGGATTTGTTACTCTTTTAATTGCAAAATTCCTTACTTTATTGTTTTAACCTTTCCTCATAGTCTTGGACATGTGAAAGATCAGTAACAACATAGGCTTTGATGCATTGTTAGTTTTTGTGCAGCATCAGATTTTACTTTTTTCTCTCCCTCAATTATATGCTGTTATACTCCATATAAAAGCCAGAAACTAAGCTTCTTTTGTTTTTGTTGCACAGGCCTATCTAAAGGGTTAATGGTGCCACCTGGTGATCAACAGTAAAAATGACACACATTTTACCTCAGCCCAACAAACCACCAGCAATCAGAATGCATGATTATATGGTGTCGTGGCTTTGCAATCAAAACATTTTGTTAACGGAAATCAATTGGGCAAAAACAGCCACAAACAGTAAATGAGAGAGAGAAAAAATTAAATCTGATGCTGCACAAAAACTAACAAATGCATCAAAGCCAATGTTGTTACTAATCTTTGACATACCCAAGACTGTGATAAAAATCACTATATATATATATATATATATATATATACAGTCCGCAATCACTTTTTATATTGAAAATAAGTGATTTTGTGTGGGTTTTTCTTCTTCCCCAAATCACTGTCAATTAAAGAGTACAAATCCTGGATTTAAAGAAAAAAAACACATTTAGTAGTTTTGATCAGGATTGAGGTTGATTAATCGATTCATGCAACAACAACAACAACAACAACAAAAATGATCTGATCCATTTTTTACAGCAGTTTAATTTACTGGATGTTTCATCCCGAACATAATGAAAGGGAATGGAATTTGCCCACAGTACTTTTAAGTTTTTGCAAATTTTCAAAGCATTTCCCCAAAATATCTGTCGCAAAAATCATTCCATTCACTGCAAAGTCTTGTTTGTTGTAATACTGCATTTCTGAGTGTTTTCCCTGGTTTCTTGTCTCTGGTTTTGGATTACTCGCCTGCTTCGTGGATTACCCTTTTGTCTGTCTCTCCTGCCTTGTTTGCCTGTTTGGCCTGCTTGCCTGTGTATGACCTGCTGCCTGTTTTTGACTATACGATCGTGGATTACCCTTTCAATAAAGCTGCGTTTGGATCCTCTACCTTCTGTCTCAGAGCAGTTGCGTTACAACACTAGACAGACACAAAGCAAACATGCACACTTCTGGAAAGTATGAATGGAAACCGTTTGAATGTTCGGTAGACTTTATCGCGGTTTGCTTTGTCTTTTTATTCTCTGAAATTTCCTGGGGAGCCCTTAGAAGCTTCTGAAGGACCCCGTTGGAAAACCCCTGATTTAGAACCGGTCACCTTATTGCTTGTCACGTGACACCCCGGCCCGCTGTCACAATAGTGCTGTATGACGGATGGTGTGCTTTTATCTAATTTCTCCTTTTTTACTAAAAATATTGAGACATTTGTTAACTATAGCTTGACATGTCTGAAATTTCGATGGGCTGAAATAGAGTGAGCTCTTGTGGATTGACGCGTAGGGGGCAATCTAATGCTGTTCGACTTGGCTTAACAGCAGCAAAGAAGAAGAAGTTGCTGTTGTTGTTGTTAGGCGCGCATACCATAGACTGTACGAAAATATGGACGCAGTGTCCATCTTGGCAGCGCGTCACTCCCGGATAACAGAAAATGGGTAAAAAGGCGGGATGTGGGTGGAGCTGAGGTTACGTGATGACTGACAGACAGCGGACAAACGGTAATCCACCTGTCACTCAAAGTGGCCACGCCCTTACATTTAAATTTATGCATTTGGCAGACGCTTTTATCCAAAGCGAATTACAGTGCCCTTATTACAGGGACAATCCCCCTGGAGCAACATGGAGTAAAGTGCCTTGCTCAAGGACACACTGGTCAGTGTTCAAAGTAAAAAGTAATGCATTACAATATTGCGTTATTCCCTTAAAAAGTAACTTATTGAGTTACTTAGTTACTTTTTAAGAGGAGTAATGCGTTACTTTACTCTTGCGTTACTTTTTCTCACCTGGGCTGGGCTTGTTTTTGTTTTTTTGTTTTTTTAATAACAAAAAAAAAGTTATATTTTTGTAAAGACCTCTTCATACCAAAATTGAAATAATAAGCCCCAGGCTGAGGTAAAAATGCAAATTCACGCATGAACAGTAGAGGGCGCAGCTCTGCTGTGCTGCCATTGTGGATAATGGTAGAATAGGATGCAGGAGAAAAAAGTTTTAACAATAAAAACCAAAAATGTAGTAATTTTCATCATCAAAGGTCAGCAGCAAGATATTGGTAAATGAAATATAAAGGTAGATTAAACGCATATAAAAAAAAGAGTTGTTTTATTTAACATTGAATTATTGTATGTTTGCATAGTACTCCTGCTTTTGCATTTGACTGATTTGATTAATTTTGAGGAGTACAGAATGTTTATTGTGCAAGTGAGATAAATAAATGCTCCCACTTAGTCTAGAAGTACAATAACCATGATGTTTCCGCACAAGGCCTCTGCAGTTGTTTTTGTCAACATGGGGGCAGGAGAGCTGTCAGTCAAATGAATGTGAAAAAGTAAGTTGCCTTGTTACCTTAATAAAAAAAGAAAACAAAAAAGTAAGTGAGCTATTTAGTTGTAAATTTGAAAAGTAATGCGTTACTTTACGAATGAGTTACCCCTGTCTCGTCAGAGTTTGTGTGATGTCCGGTTTCGTGAAGGAATCGTTCTTTTGAACCGGTTCTTTTTAGTGAACCGGTCGAACGCGTTCAGAAGAAGGAAGCGGAAGAAAGAGATGATAACCCCTAAACTAGAAATAAACACAAATGCCTTACACTTACAGTACTCATGCAAAATTACTTTCCAGCCCTGTATGCCGTCCACCTCCCTTCCTCCCTGACGCATGTTTAAAGTCCTCATGAAATCAAAACTGACCCTACTTACTTTGTTATCGACAGGGTTCTTGCAGGTTTCAGTAAGTCAAATTTAAGACCTTTCTAAGACATTTTAAGACCATAAAGATTGAAATTTAAGACCTACACGACGCATTACCAAAAAAATATTCAAATTCTGTTCCCTTTCGAGAGTACTCTCGTATTGCGTTTGCTAAACGCTATGGGGGAATTCCTTTCCTCGAGATATTGAAGCAAATTTTTATCCAAAAATACCATATACACGCAGTGCAGCTGCACAGCTCTCAGCAGGAAGCAGCTGCGTGCTGATTGGCTGTGCCACTGCAACTGCAGCAACCTATGGCGAGACCGCTGGGCGGGACGGACCAATCAGGTCCTTCTATATTCCCACCACAAGGGGCAACAGAATTTGCATAGCCAAGGGTATATAAGACCCACTCTCGCAAGGTTAGTCAGATTAATTCTTCTTCAGCGACTTGCCTCGCTGAGCTCTGGATCGTGTCGAAACGCTACCAGCGGAATCCCTGCAGCCCTGAGGACGCCGGATTCCAACCTGGTCTCCGCCTTCAGCCGCCTGCTGTTCCAGCTATCCTTTATACTGTGTATGTGTGTGTGCGTTGCTGGCAACGCCACTTCTAAGAGCTTACTAGCTCTCCACCTCTCTTCTCTCGTGTCCGCCGCGTGTTTTACGCCGCGAACAGAGAACATTAGTCTTCCGCCGCTTCAAATAAAGCCGCGGACATACGGAGCTCTCCCTTTCTCTCGTTTCCGTCGCGCTGAGAAGCAGCGCGGACAGAGAATGTTATATCCCCGCCGCGCTAATGGCGCCGCGGACATACGGGGCTCTTCACTTGCCTTCCTCTCTCACTTCCGCCGCTCTGAAAATGGCCGCGGACAGAGAATGTTATACTGCCGCCGCGCGGATAGCGCCGCGGACAGAAGATGTGCACTTCTGCACACGAGTGAACTCAAGCCTAAGCTCTCCTCACTCTTCCTTCTCTCTCGCTCCGCCGCCCTGATAATGGCCGCGGACAGAGAATGCTAGAGTAGACAAGCGAACTCAGGCTGCTGGATATATCGAGAACACGCTTACCTCACAGCCGTTCTCGCTGTAGCGCGCGCTTGCTGCCAATGGTAAACAGCCTTATATGGCAGCGCGCGCTCTCTGCACAGCACGCGTTCGCTGACTAGAGTGCGTCCTACGTCATAACGAGCTCTCCGTCTACAGCATAACGGTGTCGTAAAATGGCTGCCAAGCCTGCGCCTTTTTTTCCTCAATATCACTTCTCCCAGTCCCTCTATTCAGGCGGCTGGAGTGGTGCAACACTGTAGGTAATGTGTCCACTACATAGTGTGCACTCCTGCATAAGCACTGTTAATTCAGTGCCACAAAATCACTCAATAAACCTGATATTCTCCCAGTTCCCTTAGTTCAGGTGACTGGAGATGTAATTTGCAATAACTAGCCTGTGGTCAAACATGCTCGGTTGCACATTAACGCTGTTATGCGTTTACCTCTGTGAACTCGCTCGCTGGCGTATGCCGCAAGTACTCTAATGTAGTGGCGCCCATTATACAGTGCGCGCCACCACACATTATTTACAATGAATCAGAGCTTTTCTAGTGGCTAAGCAGACCCGCGCCTGCAGAGCACGCGCTATCCATGACTGCCAGAGCCCTGCCGCTAACGTGCACATGGACTAATCCACAAGAATGCGTCCACTTTACAGTAACACTATCCAAACACAGTGTTACGAGTTCATCTGTAGGCAGTGTGCCAACATCAAAGTTGTACCCCTACACTCAAGCACTTCCCTATGTCCCCAGCTCCCTGCACCCAGGCGGCTGGAAACATTATTCCCACAGTCGACGAGCCCGTAAACAAACGCGCTCGCCTGTACACATGCACCATTTCCCCGGCGACACAATTAAAGCGTTCGCCCGCTATTCTGCGTTCTCCGGCCCCCTGCACTCAGGCGGCTGGGAACACTATTTCCACAGTCTACGAGCCCGTGAGCAACGTGCTCTCCTGTACACAAACACAATCCCCTTGGTAAGCGCCACTTCCACGGCGACCCAAAAAAGCGTGCGTCACCATTCAGTGCACGCCGCCTCTCACAGTGCCACTAGCACAGTGCAATCGGGCTAACAGGTCCCTGTTATTCAGTGACCCGCCCCACAAATTAATTCAACCCCTGGCTTTCGCACTGTGGTAGAGACAGCAGTGAGAAGCGACATGAGTCACGTGTTTCGAACCGAAATATCAAAACTGTTAAATAAAGGGAGCGGTGGAAACCGTGCACCCCTCACAGAGTGAGTCAGGCTTTTACAGTCGCTACTTCCTTGTGCCAAAAGAAGGGTGGTGGTCTCAGGCCATTCTAGATCTCAGACATCTGAACAGGCCCTTATGAAGCGCCCGTTCAAAATGTTAAAATTAAAACAAATCCTCGCGCACATTCGCCCGGGAGATTGGTTTTTCACTGTGGATCTAGAGGATGCCTTTTTCCACATACAAATAGCCCCCCATCGCAGGCCATTTTTGAGATTCGCCTTCGAGGGGAAAGTTTACCAAAACAGGGTGTTACCCTCTGGTCTATCTCTAGCTCTCTGTTCAGAACCGAGCGGTTTCCCTCAGGTCCGGTGCACTCACTCCTCTCAAACACTTTCAGAGGATGTTGGGTCTCATGGCCTCGGCGGCGCCAGTTCTCAGACTAGGTCTGTTACACATGCGCCCCCTACAGCGCTGGCTGAATCGCCGCGTTCCAGCTCACGCATGGCTCTCGGGCCGATTGCAAATCAAGGTAGACCACAGCTGTGTGCTGGCTCTGGCTCCTTGGAAAAATCCCGTCTGGTACAAGATGGGCGTGAGTTTGGATACATCCAACCTAGGTTGGGGAGCCCTTCACGAGGGCAGGCCAGTCTCCGGTCTCTGGTCAGACTCGGAGAGGAGCCTTCACATAAACTGTCTAGAGATGAAAGCGATCACACTATCGCTAAGAGCTTTCCTTCCGTACATAAAGCACCACCATGTCCTGGTCCGAACGGACAGCAGGTCGGTGGTAGCCTATATAAATCGCCAGGGCAGTCTGAAATCTATCGATCTGCACACAATGGCGGAAAAAGTCCTAATATGGGCAGAGCACAATCTGAGCTCGCTGAGAGCGACTCACGTGCCAGGCATTCTGAATTTGGGTCCGGACATGCTGTCCAGGGGCAAAGTGTCCCCTGTAGAGTGGTCTCTTCACCCACATACGATTCAGACAATTTGGGGCAGGTTTGGAGAGGCAAAAGTAGATATTTTCGCCTCACAAGACAATGCTCAATGCCGAATATATTTCTCCAAGCACAAGGATGCGTTGGCCCACGAATGGCCCAACCTTCCTCTTTATGCTTTTACCCCAATCTCAATATTACCTCAGGTCATAGAGAGGATCAGGGAGAGCAAATGCGCTGTGCTTTTAATAGCCCCACTTTGGAGAAATCAACCTTGGTTCTCACTGCTGAGTCAGATGGCAGATGCAGCTCCGTGGCCGATCCCGCTGAGGAGAGACCTCCTCATGCAGGCGGAACGGCAGATCTGGCATCCCCGTCCCGATCTATGGGCGCTTCATGTCTGGCCCATCAACGGGAACATGAGAACCTCTCTGAAAATGTATTGAATACTATTACTGAAGCTAGAGCCCCCGCGACCAGGCGGCTCTATTCAGGCAAATGGTCAGTCTTTTCGGACTGATGTAAAACACGAAGCCTGACCCCACATAATTGTGAAGAGCTTCTGGACGCGGGTCGCTCCCCCTCCACGCTCAAAGTTTATGTGGCTGCTATAGCAGCGTATCACATTCAAGTGAACGGACTGTCACTAGGAAAGAACGATCTTATTGTTCACTTCCTTAAAGGGGCTAGAAGGCTTCACCCACCTCGCCCCCCTTCCGTCCCTATATGGGACCTGTCCACGGTCCTGGATGCCATGAAGAGCTCTACATTTGAGCCTCTGCATTCGGTGAGCTTAAAGCTCCTGTCACTGAAGACCGCTTTTCTGTTAGCGATCGCGTCAGTTAAGCGAGTGGGTGATCTGCACGCGCTCTCAGTGAGCGCCTCTTGTCTGGAATTTGGGCCAAACGACTCCAAGTCGTCCTCAACCAAGACATGGATATGTACCTAAAGTGCTTTCAACTCCGTTCAGAGCACAGGTAATTTCACTTTCAGCACTTTCATCATCGTTAGATGAAGAAGATGCTAATTTGCTCTGTCCTGTCAGAGCGCTGAGGATATACATAGAGCGTTCCGCTGCTTACAGGCAAACTGAACAGCTCTTTGTATGCTTTGGCGGCCGCACCCGAGGGTGCGCGGTTACAAAGCAGACCTTGTCACGATGGATAGTGGATGCTATATCACTGGCTTATGAGTCTAAAGATCTCAGCTGTCCTATAGGCATCAAAGCCCATTCTACTAGAGGCATGGCCTCTTCGTGGGCTTGGTCTACTGGCATTTCTCTGAATGATATCTGTGCGGCGGCAGGCTGGGCCTCCCCGTCCACTTTTATCAGATTTTATAATTTAGATGTTCCGGCCTTACAGGCTGGGCTTCTTGCTGTGTAATAGATTTAACCCCTTAAGGCTCGAAAAGTCCGGTCTGGGTTAAATATTTGTATAAGTCATAAGCACATTCCTTATACGACTCGAATTATCTGGTCATTCACTATTCTTGGCCCGACTATGTCTGGTCTATACATATATATATATATATATATATATATTACTACACGTATCTTGTGTGTCATTCACATTAAGGCCCGACTCAGGTCTGGCTCATATTGGGACTTCATGATATCATATTACGGGCCCACCTAGGTTGGCCTGGGTATGGTGTCGCCGGGCTCTAAGAGCCGTTAAGCAAGCACAGCGTTTTGCATTGGTCCCCCATAGCGTTTAGCAAACGCAATACGAGAGTACTCTCGAAAGGGAACGCTTCGGTTACTAACGTAACCTCGGTTCCCTGAGATGAGGGAACGAGTATTGCGTTTGCTTGACCGTGCTTTGCTTGCTCAGGAGTCGCTTCAGTCGATTAACCTGACTAACCTTGCGAGAGTGGGTCTTATATACCCTAGGCTATGCAAATTCTGTTGCCCCTTGTGGCGGGAATATAGAAGGACCTGATTGGTCCGTCCCGCCCAGCGGTCTCGCCATAGGTTCCTGCAGTTGCAGTGGCACAGCCAATCAGCACGCAGCTGCTTCCTGCTGAGAGTTGTGCAGCTGCACTGCGTGTATATGGTATTTTTGGATAAAAATTTGCTTCAATATCTCGAGGAAAGGAATTCCCCCATAGCGTTTAGCAAACGCAATACTCGTTCCCTCATCTCAGGGAACCGAGGTTACGTTAGTAACCGAAGCGTTTCAATGAATTCAGTCATTCATTTAATTTACAGATAAAGCAATCACATTAGTAACCTTCCACACCCAACAACGTGCCAAATGCCCAAAACCTTAGGCCCTAAAGGAAAATAGGCTCAAATAGAATAGATTTCATCTCATATTTATTTCCATTACAAAACAGCATATGATTGGTCAAAGCAGGTACAGAATAATAAGTTGGTTGTAAACTTGACAAAAACCAAAAGCATTTTGGTGATCCATAAATCAGAGTAATATCTGAAATGTCACTCACCAAAGCCAGATATACTATTATAATAACTACTTCAGATTATTAATGAAAGATTATTAAAGATTGTCTCTCTGTTTTGTTTTATAAGAAATCATTGTCTAGAAATCCTAATGCCGTGTAAAGTCAACTTTTATATAGTAGTACTAGTCATAATTTCAACAGTCATGCATCGAAGGGAGGTTTTTTACTTCTTGTTTCGAAAACTACTGTAAAACAACAGACTGTAACATATGGAGGAATGGAAATATGTAATGATTTACTATTGCATATTACATATTTGAAGTAAAATGAAAAATTAAAAAGTTGTAAAAAATCGTTAAAGGAACATTTAATGGCACAATAGTAAATTGTTGATTTTGATATTTGGGTTTGTATGTTTCATTGACTTTTTATTGTTGTGGATGAATGTATTTTCTACTTGTTGGGACCTCAGGAAGAGTAGCCACTGCGGTATTGGCTAATGGGGATCCAAATAAATAAATAAATCAACTTAGATCATAGATAAAAGAAGACCATTTACAGCCAATTTACTAAGGAATCATTTTTAATTAAAAATGTAAAAAAAAAAATTTGGGCAGTTATAGCACCACGTCTTGCCCCATCTCCACCAATTTTTTAGGTGTCCTCAGAGTATGTCCAAGGTTAAAAACAAATTTACTAACTTACTAACAAAACCTTGGTTCCCTGAGAAGAGGGAACGAGTATTGCATTTGCTAAACGCTAGGGGATATTTCCTTTCCTCGAGATTTGAAGCAAATTTTTATCCTAAAAATAAACTGTATCAGCGCGACGGAAGCGAGAGAAGAGGAGAGCTCCGTATTTCCGCGGCTCTATTTAGCGCGACGGAAGCATAACGTTCTCTGTCTGCGGCGCAACACACACGCGGCGGACGCGAGAGAAGAGGGGTGGAGAGCTAGTAAGCTCTTAGAAGTGGCGTTGCCAGCAACGCACACACACATACACAGTATAAAGGATATTTTAACGCCGGATGGCGCAGCTGGAACAGCAGGCGGCTGAAGGCGGAGACCAGGTTGGAATCCGGCGTCCTCAGGGCTGCAGGGATTCCGCTGGTAGCGTTTCAACGGTGGGCTTCAATCGATCCAGAGCTCAGCGAGGTGAGTCGCTGAAGAAGAAATAATCTGACGAACCTGGCGACAGGGTCTTTTATACCCTTGGCTATGCAAATTCTGCTGTCCCTTGTGGCGGGAATATTAGAGGGACCTGATTGGTCCTCCCGCCCAGCGGGCTTGCCATAGGTTCCTGCAGTTGCAGCGGCACAGCCAATCAGCACGCAGCTGCTTCCTGCTGAGAGCTGTGCAGCTGCACTGCGTTTTACATGGTATTTTTAGCTTTTTTTGAGATTTGCTTCAAATCTCGAGGAAAGGAAATATCCCCTTGCGTTTAGCAAACGCAAACTTGTTATTCAGCGTTGTTATTGACTGCCTGATCGATTGATCCTGTCTCCTGTCTGCCTCCTGCTCAGCTAGTGTTTGTAGCTCTGAACAGTCTTGCTTTTGAATCTCTATTTAATATATTTTCTTTGTTCTACTGCTAAATATAACTTACTCATCACCATATATTGTTTAAATATTGCCTATCACGTTAAATTTGACATCGCTAGCTTTTAATCTAAATCACCATCACACGTTAGCATTTCGCTAGCCTGTCATCTCTGCACCCGGGTCTCCTGTTTTCTGAGTTCATTATCAACCATGGTGAGTTGGATTAGTTAATAGTGTCCAGCAAACAACTGTGGTAAATTAGATTAATCAACAAGCACGGTAAGCCATGTCATCTCCTGTCATTGTCACTTGCACTGCTTGCTGCATGTTTAGTATAGGCTTCTCCGTTAGCGAACAGGGCTTCACATGTGATAAATGTAAGGAGATAGTTAGGCTGACGGAGAAGATTTCAGAATTAGAAACACACATCCATACTTTATCTGAGAGTACTGAGGATGCAACAGCTTTAGACACTGATTTGGATGCGAATAGCTTAGTGAACTCTGTACATTCTTCGGTTCCGGCTGCAGAGCCCCCGCAGCAGGGAAACTGGGTGACAGTGAGATGGCATAGTCGCGGATCTGTTCCAATTAGAACATCAAACAGGTTCTTCCCTCTCAGTGAAGCACCCACTGAGTATCCTGTTGAAAGTGCCCTAGTCATTGGTGATTATATTACACTGAACGTGAAAATAGAGACACCAGCCACCATAGTCACTTGTTTACCGGGAGCCAGAGCGCCTGACATCAAAGCAAATTTAAAAGTGCTGGCTAAAGCTAAGATTATTATTCACATCGGCACTAATGATGTTCAACTTCGCCAGTCGGAAATCACCAAAATTAACATTTAAAGAGGTGTGTGAACTCGCAAGTACGATGTCAAATGCAGTTTTTTGTTCTGGTCCTCTCCGCGTTAAAAGGAGTGATGAGATAGGCCCTGTCCCAAATGGCACACTTCATGTGCACTTTCGGTCTTGTGGACTTACAATGGCCACTGCGTGCGCATGTCCGTTAAGTCCACGAGACCGCAGGGTGTCCCATTTGTCATTTTAGGTCTCAGAAGGGTGCTCGCGAGCGCCCCCTTTGAGGTCGATATGCGATATGAAATCCCCTTTTATCTTTCTCCTTCTCTTCTCTCCCAGTAAAGGGAGCTGCCTGCATGTACGGACAGTAGAGCAGAGACTGGATTTGTGTAACATATGTGTGCATATTATAAAGACTGAAGAACTAAGAGCACTTATTGAGAGAGACGAAACCCAGCATGACTCCTGTGTGAGTGGAGAACATCTCTCGTGCACCACTGCATTACTTACGACACACATCTTCTTTAGGTGTGTATGGGGGCGTTCACATGTCGCGTCTTTTGCATGCTCAAGTGCGTTATTTAAAATGTAGACGGCGGCAAACACGCGCATCTATGAAGGGTGCGTCTCAATCAGCTCCCTAGTTCAGTAGCACTGATCAGTGAGTCGGCCATTTTAAGCGCTGTCTCAATCGCAGAATACTTCCAGTGCACTGACGCATTCGCTCCCTAAAAAGTCCCACAATGCACCGCAAAACTCATCGATGATCACTGGCGAAATCGCGTACAAGTGGGAGTAGGTACTACATTTGAATTTGAACTTACTTCGCGAGTGTAGTATGAATGTAATCCGAATGTACTACATCCGCCATTTTGTCATTATCACATGACCTACCAGCGTCAGTTGCATCGCTTCACTTCCATTCACAAATCGTCTCCCGTGGCCTCATGGGATGGTAAAGTGTCCATCGTATGCACACTTCAGAATCTCGTCGGAAGTAGTAGGTCATCCGGGTACTTTTCGCCGACTGTACTATGAATTCGTACATACTATGTTGGCGTACTGTTTTTCACATACTATATAGTAGGGAAGTATTTGATTTCAGACACAACATATATTCCCTTAAAGGACAACTCCGGTGAAAAATGAACCTAGGGGTAATTAACACATGGTTGCCGAGTAGATCGTTCTCTGGGATGCGTTTTCATGAAAATCGAATGTAAAGAGTTTTATCTCTAAAAACAGATTAGCTTATAACGCTAGTATATGGGGCACAGAATAAGTCAAGTTAAATCGCTAGTTAAAACCACTAACAAGGCTCAAAATAGCCTCACACTAACACGGTAGCATAATGAGGGTCCCTACATGCAAACCGAAGCATTGAGAACTATGTAAGTGAACAAACAGTTTAATAAGGAGATACTTTATAAAGACAGTACATTACGCGTATACAGACAGGAGCCATCTTGGAAATCAGTCTCAACGAATCGAGCCACGAAGGCTGTGCTAAGCTGAACTTAATTCCTATCGACCAGCTCACTTAGCACAGCGTTCGTGGCTCGATTCGTCAAGACTGATTTCCAAGATGGCTCCTGTCTGTATACACGTAATGTACTGTCTGTATAAAGTATCTTATTAAACTGTTTGTAACTGTTTTGTGTTCTGAAGCGTGAAACTTAAATCACGTGAGCCAACTCACTTCACGTAACAACCGATAACAACATGCAATATATATATTTAAAAATATAAAGCATTATTTTATTATATTTCACGATAAACATACATCATTAGACTGGTATTGAACATAATCTAGCTAACATTTATCATTTATTTAAAGGAACACGCCACTATTTTTGAAAATGGGCTCATTTTCCGACTCCCCTAGAGTTAAACAGTTGAGCTTGACCGTTTTTGAATCCATTCAGCCGATCTCCGGCGGTAGCACTTTTAGCATAGCTTAGCAATTATATTACGTCTGAAAATAGGCTAACTTCCGTCAACATAACCAACGTGACAACCTGCGTAACAATGGAGTCATTTGTGAGAGACGATTCAGAAGATATTTACTTTGGTGCAGATCCTGAACCGTATTTATTTGAATCTGAAGATTAGGTTGTCACGTTTGTTATGTTGACGGCACAAAGCTCTTGATTATTACGCGGGAATGAGAGTTTAGTTCCTAGCCATATCGGCCTAGAAAATCTTTTCATTTTCCGTCGGTCTTAGTACACGATATAGCTACAGAAGAGTCAAGTTTTAAATAGGAAAAAAATCGAAACTCTTTTTGAGCGAGATGCTAACGGTCTAAACAGATTCAATGATCTATGCTAAGCTATGCTAAAAGTGCTACCGCCAGACCCGGAGATCGGCTAAATGGGGTCGAAAACGGTCAAACTCAACTGTTTAACTCTAGGGGAGCTGGAAAATGGGCCTATTTTCAAGGCCTTTAAGGCTGAAATGTTGAACGCATATGTAACAAGCAAAGTATTTATCATATTGTACTTTAAATAACATTACAAGTAAAGTAAGAAAAATATCAGCTCTGTTATTGTTCATAAATACCAGTAATAATGCTGTATATAATAATGAGGATGTTGTCACGTCACCGGAAATCGAGGAGCTAGGGAACTGATTGAGACACCCAAAAAAACTCAACTTTTCAGAATGCCTTAAGCAGGTCATGTGACAAGAACCAACCGATCAGCTTCGGCCTTTCCGTCACAACATTGAAAGCTCAGCCAAGACGGTCGAACAGCTGATCATAGCTGTACAGTTTTTGATTTCTCATCTCCATAAATATCTAGCTAATGCAAGGGCTGGAAATCCTTTGCTGAAACTTCTTCACCTTCATGGAGAACGCGGCCAAAGTCCCTTTAAGACGAGTCATTTCACTCGGCGGCCATCTTTGAAACGCCTCTTGGGCGTGCAAGTGCAGCTCCTATATCTTTGAATGGGGAAACATCAAATTCTCCAAAATTGTTCGCCAAGCTTACGATTAAAGTGAAATCACCAATGAAATCTGACAACAACTGTCTCATAAATGTTGTTTCTAAACGCTCGAATCATGACACAATTGCATTTTTCAGCCTGGACGAAGCTAATGCGCATGCATCTAGCAACCTGAGCTATGACTTTACTAATCAACGATTGGCTCTTTTTATTTAGAAGGCGGGGCTTATTTGCCATACTGGGCGCTACACTTTCTCCCATTCATAAATAATCAGAGTTCAGGACCGTCTTTGTATAATATTGTAATATTGTATTAAATCAGTCACGTTTCCCCCGAGTTTTTAGATGCGACATGTGAACGGCCCCTAAGAGAGTTTTTTTTTCTTTTTGTAAAATATATACAGAATGGAGTATATGACAGGATATTATAAGACGTTCATTTCATCCATTTTTGAGTTAGTTACAATAACAACCAATAAAAATAACATCAGCTATCAAAGATTAAGGACGTGGTTTACTCTCTCTTTTTTGCAGAAGAACATGTCTGAGGATTTTGAGGAGTGTGTGTGTCCCAGTATCTGGGACTGCTTCGGTCTCCTGTTTGTTTAGTGTTTTATATGCTTTTATAATCTGTTTATTGTTTTGAAGTGCAGTTATTTCTTTGTGTTATTTGAGCTCAGTATGTGGAATGTTTTTTCATAACGCTGAATCAAACAAGGACATCTGATTTACTCCTCAGGCAAAGCTGGAGACTTCAGCTGTATCTCTTACAGGTCCTTGAGCTGTGTGTTAGATTTCTGATGCACAATTAACCCTCATCCCTCCCTCACACTTTTTTTAACAAAATGACCTGAAGCCCTGAAATTATACTTCATTTTTTTTGTCCAGAAAGCTTATTTCATTTAATTTTTATATTTTTTTTAATGCATTTTATTTACCTTTAAATTACTAGATTGTATCAATAAATAATAAATTAACAGTAATTTAAGCACATTCTTCACATTTGTTCAAATTCAAATTAACTCACAATTTCATGCATAACCCTTTTAATTCTGCTTAAAATATCTTACATTGTCTCTGCCGACCTCTTCTGGAAAAATAATAATATAACATGATATTTCATGACTCTAATGCTGCGTTCACACTGAACGTGAATAGAGCGTCTGGAGAGTGATTTCCATGATAAGTCAATGTCAAGACGCATTGGCGCGCGTGTTTAGTGTGGTGCGATGGCCGCGATTTCACTTCATTCGTGCGTCCAGTTCAGCGAATTGAGCATCTTGCGCGATACGGGCGAGTGATTTTATTTGGTGTTTTTTGTGCATTCACGCGTTTAAAGCAAATCCGCGTTTGATGCCCGAGTTGAAAAATCTGAACTTTGGCGTCTGTTCGCGCCGCGTTAACCAATCAGGAGCCTGCTTGATGTGATGTGATAAACGGAGTCACTCATTCAAAACGTTTAAGGACTTGGCGCTTATGCTGCGTTCCAGGCAACCCGTAACCCGTGTTTTTCCAACTTTCTACCCGTGAAAGTGCACTGGAACGGCAGTGAAACCAGTGACTTCCCACCTGTGAGCTCGTTCTAGATCAATGTACTCCCAGTTACAAGCTCTGATGGCTGATGAAACAACAATGGCAGCCCCTATGGATGCGGTGAGAATATACAAATAACGTAAAATAAAAGGTATAACAGCTTCTCTTGCCTTATGCGCCTATTTTTTCTCCTCCGTTTCCCTTAAATAAGCAAGGAGTAAGCACCTTTGGCGATATAAATAATTGTAAATGAGCATAAGCCTCCAGTCCGCCACGCTTTGTTAACATCTAGCTACCACAATTCCTTGCGCTCAGGCAGTTTGGCGTGACTTTGCCTGGAACGCTACAAAGTCGTGAGTCGTGGTTTGAAGTCGTGACTCACAGGCTCAAAAACCTGCCTGGAACGCAGCACAAATCTGGACTGAAGGACCGTGGCGTATTATTCCATTATTGGATTATTATGGGATGATAATTATGAAAATTGTTGTTACTGTTCTTTCATGCATTTAATATATATATATATATTTTTTAAGTCACTCATTCAACATGGCGGAACGACTGATATTGGCAGTGAGCAGTCATACGGAGCTATATGGGCGCTCTCTATGTCCAATTCGCTGTGGACGCGCGAGTGGATTCAAAGTGTTCAACGTCCAACTAGACTAAATAGACGCAAATTTGACGCTCAATTCGTTTCCGGTGTGAACAAAAATTTGGGGCTTTTTACGCATTTGAAGCAAATTCTCGTCTTGAGTTGAAAAATCTGAACTTTAGCGTCTGTTTGCGCCGCATTAACCAATCAGGAGCCTGCTTGCTTCTGTCACGTGGTGAAGTGATGTGATAAACGGGGGCAGGCCCGCTCGGAGTCACTCATTCAACATGGAGGAACGACTGATATTGGCAGTGAGCAGTCATATGGAGCTATATGGGCGTGGGACAGGCGGAAGTACCGTTGAAAGCGGCTGTCATCTGGGCGCAGCTCCTGGAGCGCCTCGAACACACGTCTATTTCGCTTCAAACGCTCGCTTCATATGCGCATCCAATTAGCTGTGGATTCAAATTGACTCGATAGACGTGAATTTGACGCTCAATTCGCGTTCTGTGTGAACGCAGCATAAAGACGCGTTGATGCGCGAGATTTTATTTTGTGCTTTTTGTGCATTCACGCATTTGAAGCAAATTCACGTCTATTTTGCTTCAAACGCTCGCTTTATATGCACAACAAATTCACAATGTTCAAGCGTCCAACTAGACGCGAATTTGACGCTCAATTCACGTTCGGTGTGAACGCAGCATAATAGCTCTATATGGAGCAAATGAGCTGCTCCGCTGGGTCCTAGAGTCAGTTGCTCTTCAGAATGCATTCAGATACACATGCAGACATTATCAAATCCGTTTTTTGGTAGTTTTAGGTTTTTCTATGTAGCGTTCGTCACATTCCATTCATTTCTAAGGGGGTCAAATTGACCCGTGAGGGAAGGATTTGTTACTTTTTTTTTTATTTCAACCACATAAACTCCTTGAATCCAGTTAATTGTTTTGTGTATTCGTGGTTCAAGTGCGACAAAAGACCTAGGGTCTTCGACCACTCCGATAAACACTCAATTAAAAAATAAATAAAAAATTGTGTCAAAATGACCTGAGGGGAGGGTGAGGGTTAAGTCCAAGGCACACTGGAGGAAGATACAAGCTCAAACGGGATTCTTAGGAAATCTAAGGTGTCTTTTAAGCTTTATGAAAGTGAGTCTGAAGGATAGTGTTACCCAAGTGTATTGCAGTCACCCAGCACGAATTGTTGAAAACTCTTCGCAGAATAATGTAGCTAATGGTCAATCGCTGCCATCATACTCCTGAGTCTCTTCTGTCCTGGTTTAATATTTGTGCATTCCTTGTTTTCCTGTTAAATGCTTTGTATTTCTCGTGAAAGTAATGTTTTTTTCACTCTTTTTCCTCCACTTCTTCTGGGTTTCTTCATGCATCGAAGTGAAGCGAACATTGGACTTTTTAAAAAATAATTTTATGAGGATGTGACATACAAAGAATACATATTTCAGATTCTGCACTCTTCTGACTGTATGTTTATCAAATTTTCTAGTCTCAAACTAGGATACACAGAGGGTGGCGTTTTTTATGTCCAGCCTCTATTGTCTGAAATAATGATACAATAACATTAGTTTCATATGTTTTTTATTTCATCAAAATAAGATTATCTGTTGTACAGTATAGTTGGTGCGAATCATATTTGGTGTCATATCTTCAGTTTAATTGTGTTTCCTTTCTGTTTTATTCAGTTTCGCCATAATTTGAGCAGAATTAACTGCGATTGCAAATAAATAATGACAAACATATTGTTTCTGTAGATTGTGAATTTACAGTAAATAACATTTTATTTTTGTCAATGAGGAACCTTTGAAATTAAGGTCGTGAGAATTTTATGTTGGGTCTTAATTTTGTCATGTTATGTTGAAATATGATTTTCAGTTTTATTACCCACAATAAATTTAGTTCGTCTGACAGCTCCAACAGTCCAGGCGTCATCAAGTTACGCATTTTGTTTTGAATAAGTGACGAAAAATTACATATTGTGGCTTTAAAAGGAGGTTAAATATTATTATAATTCTTTCTATTAGTGATCTGAAATAATGCCATTTTTGAAGACAGAAAAAACTTCAAGTTTCTAGGATGGGCCTCTGAATCTGCCCAGAAAGAGGACGCTGTTAGTGGGGTTGTGCCTGATAAAGAAAATGAAGGGGTGGTCAGCCTTGAAAATCTGGAATTCTGGTTGAGGCCGGGCACAGCCATCCAAAAAGATTGCAGTGGCTGCTGCGGCCTCAGTGCCTTCCTCATTCACGTTCACAAAGGCCTTGTGAATCACCTCTGAAATGAAGAGGCCGTCCTGACTGCTCATGCCTGTCAGATCAGCCTTTGTTTCCTGGAACACAGAGCTCATCCCCATCCTTTGCAGTGTTTCTGATAGGGAGCTCTCAAACTCCACCTTGAACTTTGGCAAATGGACTTTGATATCCATCTGCGTGATCATTTCATCACTATCGGTCCAGTTAAGCAGCTTGTCAAGGGTTAACTCACTCTCCAGCTGTCAAACACACACACACACACACACACACACACATGCTGAAAAATAACATACACAGCAACAAACTATCTGATTATGGCACTTTTGCTGACCTTCAGAAGAGGGTCAGAGCCGTCCTGAGATTCGTTTGGGAGAAGGATCAACATGCTGAGCTCCTTATTTGTATATGGCAACTCCAGCACCTGCAGTTCATGCTCTGGGATGCTTCTGAAGGGGAACATTTTCTTCTTGTACATCATTTCCACAGGCCGGCTCTCATTCTGATGGAAGACAAATGTTATCAGATGAAGAAATACACAACATATACAAAATTAAGTTAGCCTTTTACGGAGTATCTACAGTATTTACATTATGTGCAAATAGCCCGCCTTGTTGGCAAATGCTATTTACACTAACTCCGCCCTCTGACTTCTGATTGGGACAGATAAAGCTACAGAAGACACTGGACTGTTTACAAAATATTTGAAAAGTGGATATAAAGTGTCTAACCTGTGTTTAATAATAAAGTGTTTACCGGTTAGTTTTAGGGAGGGCATATTGTCCCAATAAGGTGGCATCCATTTAATAATTGTAATAATTGTATAATTTACACTCTGTTATTATTGCATACCGTTTAATGTACAACAACACTGAGGTGCAAATAGTGTCTGCCACTATTTATAAGTATAAATATCATCTAACTATTACACTTATTACAAAGAAAATACTGCCTCTTACATACTGTAAATAGAATATATCACTATTTTCAGTTGCTGTGATAGTCTGTGTTGCTGGTGTTCATGCGCAACACCTGTTACATCTCTTGCCCACCGTGGCACTGCCCCTACTATCGTTTATTTTTTTTTTTTATAGTAATAAAATACTTTTGTTCAGCAGCAACCTTCACCCGGGCCGCGCCATGGAGGTGGTCGCAGGAAGGCGTCCCTGTCTGCTCCAGCTCCGCAGCCTACCTAACGCCAGGCAAGACGGCGCTCCTGACGCGGATCACTCAGAGATGGGTTCCAGTTCTTTCCAGGAGATGGTAGCAGGGCCTCTCTTTCCCCCGGGTGAGGGCCAGGGGAAATCCTTTGTCAGCTACTGGCCCCCGGGCTAACAGCACTCGGAAATAACTCAGGTCCCCATCTCTGAGCCCCCAGAGACCGCGGAGGGCAGTGTGCGCCGCCCAAGGGCCTCGCCACTCCCGTCCCACTACGTCTGTGGCTTGCACGGCCGCTGGTTTAGTCGGGGGCCTAAGAAAAAAAGATGGCTTCCCAGACTGATCAGCTGGTTCGCCCACAGGCTCAGCTATGCGATTCAGTTCACACTATCTCCTCCCCGCTTTCAGGGAGTCCGCTTTACCATGGTGGGTGGCATCACCCCTATCATGCATGCGGAGGTCGTCACCCTACTGGCAAGGGTGCGGTCAAAGTTGTCCCTCCAGTCAAGATGAGGTCCAGCTTCACAGCCCTGATCTCATTGTACCTAGCAGAAGCGATGGGTCACGGCCAGTCCTGGACCTGCACGTCTTTTAACCGAACCCTTCACAGGCTTCCTTTAAGATGTTGGCAGCCAACGCGTCTTCGGATGCGTTCGTTAAAAGACGAATTATAGCTCGAGACACACCACAGAGACATCAGAGCCAGCGGCAGACGGCTGAAGGACTGGCCGAGGAAAGGCTGCTCTCGCCGGCGTTGACAAGCGCTGAGCGCCGCTGATCCGCTGGAGCTCACAACTCCGAAAACGCCACACTCCGAAAATGTACAAATAAGCAATCTTTAGCTTTAAAGGTCCCATTCCGCATGATCCCATTGTTCAAACTTTAGTTAGTGTGTAATGTTGCTGTTAGAGCATAAATAATACCTGTAAAATTATAAAGCTCAAAGTTCAATGCCAAGCGAGATATTTTATTTAACAGAAGTTCCCTTTCAAAGCCTACAGCGAAAGGCTGGCTTGGACTACATCCTGGTACTTCCTACTATAATTACGTCAGTAGAACAGTAGAACAGACTAACCTCCGCCCACAAGAATACTCGAAAAAGGGGGCGCGGTCTTGTTGCTGTCCCACGTGGAGAAGAGGAAGTGTTGCGTTGAGTGTGTTTGTCGCCATGTCGTCGAGACGCTGTTATTTTCATCCAGGAGTCAAATCACCTTTGTTTGGCTTTCCCAGGGACGCTGTAGAGATTATTGAACGCATACATCTCTCCGTTAAGAGGCGTGACCTTTCCAACGTGCGCTAAGCTGCTGTCGAATCACAACACAGGAACCGCTGGCACGTGCGCTAAGCTGCTGTCGAATCACAACACAGGAACCGCTTGCACAATCAGAACTCGTTACGTATTTCTGAAGGAGGGACTTCATAGCACAAGGAACTCACCAGCCGTTTTTAGGACAGTGTAAACAGCGGTACACAGATCAGTAAATTGTGTGAAAAATACTGTGTTTTTTTACACACGAAACATGAACACATGTTATATTGCACACTGTAAACACAATCAAAGCTTCAAAATAACACGAAGAACGGGACTTTAAACAACTACATTATCGACTGAAAAAGTCTTAAAACTACGTTTTGTCACACATTAACAGTAGGTTTTAGTAGACAGCCCATGTCAGCCATTTCTCAACGAGACGAGCTGGCTGGCAGAAGCCCCGCCCATGACGCGAATTCGCGTCTGTTGTGCAGTGAATGTCACGCGCGAATGAAGCGAGTAAACTCAAAATGTTCAAGCGTCCACCTTCGCGCGAATAGCGCGGTTTATTCACGTCCGGTGTGAATGCACCATAAGTCCTCCCTATAGGCAGGCACTTGGTGGATGTTTCCACGTGGAATATGCTTCCCAGTGTACCTTGGTATTCCTGTGATAAGTAGGAGTCCTTCGTCCGTACTAATCCTACGACAGGGAACTCACACTTACGCAGGGCACTGGATGACAGCCGAGTGGCGTGATTAAATTGGGACCCCCATTCGTCAGTCACTGTCATTACTCTGAGTGACTGAACGAAAGGGAACGTCACAATTACGTGTGTAACCCTCATTCCCTGAGGAGGGAACGGAGACATAGCATCCCTCTGCCACTTCTGCTGTACCGCTGGAACGGCCGAGAGTTCAGTCTCGGCTCCTCAGCAGGTAACATAATGCAACATTTCCAGCGTACTTCGTTATATACTCACAAGGTGGGGCGGAGTTACGCTATGCAAATTCTGCATGCCCATGGCTTTGCATCGCCATTGGGCGCTTTTTTACATCTCGAAGATGATAGGCTTCTAAGCTAAACCCCCATTCGTCAGTCACTGGCGTTACATCTCCGTTCCCTCCTCAGTGAACGAGGGTTACATACGTAACCAAGATGTTTGTCATTGTACTGCTTTGTTGTTCTGTTTTTCATAAAGAATAATAGGCTAATGAACCCACCATTCAAGACACCCGCCCCCGAATTGACGCTAATTCTAAACCGAAAGTAAAATGCACACAGTAAAATGTCCACTTCACTCTTGAAACAAAAAGTGGATTGTACCTGGTTTATCTTAAATGGCATTTCGTTAGTGTCTCTTGAATGAAATAAGTGCAGCCAGTTCCCTTTTAAGTAAATGGCATTAACCAGAACTAAACGGGTCATCCCAGTCACCATTCCCGGCTTGAGAAGATCTTTGATTTTATCTGAAAAACACAAGTTTATGTTTTTTTACTTCACATCTTTGTCTAAAGATAAAGTGTGTATACTAGCCACAGGTCTAAACTGATTCACATGTAATTGTTTTATCTGAAATATAAGTGTGTATGGAAGTGTTGTTCTCACTCTCCGTCTGCTCCTCCACCCATGTGTTAATGAGCTTTCGTGAGTCCTCAGTCGCTCTAATGAAGTCCACAGGCTGAAGGTCAGCGTGGTACAGCTTCAGCGTGGACTCCAGATACTCCTGCAGCACAAAATAAAGCCACCGTCTCACAGCACACAGAGAGCATCAACATGTCTCATTATTACAGGCCCAATGGACTCACGGGTAAGAAGCTGAAGGTTTTCTCTCCATAGAGGCGGTTGGCCAGTTTGAGGATGTAGGAGGCCGATGGACGGTTGATCGATGAGGTGAGGGACTCAAAATGAGAGTGGACATCAGACACAGAACTGAAGGACAAAACCTGCACAGAGCAAGACAACAGGTGAATCAGTGCCTTCTGTCACAAGGGTCAGCCTTCGCTCCCCACGTGCATCAATGAGCCTCGGCCGCCCATGACCCTGTGGCCGGTTCTCCACTGGTCCTTCCTTGGAGCACTTTTGATAGAGACTGACCACTGTAGACCGGGAACACCCCACAAGAGCTGCAGTTTTGGAGTTCTGCATATGATGGTATTTTTATGTTTTAGTAAAGTGAAAAACTAACATAATGCACCTTTAATAATGATTCATCTATATTTAAATTATAATTTATGCAGTTAAGAAAGGTGTTTGATAACTTTATTCAATTTCTGTATTGATTATGAAGGCAACAGGTAAATATGACATTTATTACGGTTTTAAGTTCACTTAAATTAAAAGTCGAAATGTTGAAATGTATAGCTTTCTATTATGTAATGTTGAATGTCTATAATGATTTAAAAAAATAAGTGTCATAGAGACATCACTATCTGTATTATTATCAGAGATAACTGGCCGTCATTCATAAAAGCATGCCATTACAACTAATATTTAAAATATACTAATTGATTTGTGATTAATTAGTTTACAGAATTTTTATCGATTGACAGCACTAATATATTAATGTTAATATTCTTTTAGTCTATAATTTAGCTAAATAAAAAGCATTAATGCTTTACAATAATAATCACCATCAAAATGCAAAACAAAAAAAGCTTTTATATGAACAATATTTATTTTTACTCTTGATGTGAGGTATTTAAAGATTCATCTCGAGTCAGTGAAACAGTCTTGAGTCAGCAGTGGTGTATGATTTACAGAAACAGCTGCTCTCACTTCACATAAAGCACTAGTATTATCTAATATTATTATCTAATGAACACAATTATTAGAATCTGATTGACTTCTGAAGTTTGTCAAGTAGGCGAATGTATTTAAAATCGAAATGAGACTGAAATTAATCGCACCGATAATATCGTGTCAGTTCCTCATACCTTCTCCATTTCTTTGGCTGTGTCTCCTCGGGCTCCCAAGTAGACCATAGCGAGCGCGGCGCTGACGCTCAGCGGGGAAAAGAACATGTTTCCCTCCGCGTTGCTCGCGCTCAGAGCCCGATAGAGATCCAGAGCGAAGAGACTGTTAGCACGAGCGAGATCCTCCATGACTGTTGGCACTGCGACTAATACAAGTCAAAACACCGGTAGTAAGTAGTGATGTGATATTTGAACGTGAAGGAATCGTTCTTTTGAGCCGGTTCTTTTTAGTGAACCGGATAACCCGTTCAGAAGACGCGTCCACTGAGGGGTTTGAAAACCACTGGTCTAAAGGACATTCATACTAGTTATGCATTTCAGATGTCCCAAAACCAACGGTATTATTTTAATTGTTAAGTCAAGTCAACTTTACTTATATAGCGCTTTTAACAATGTAGATTGTTTCAAAGCAGCTTTACAGTGTTAAACAGGAAAATAATGCAGCATAATTTTATTAAGCCGTATAGCCATTTGATGTCATCAGTTCATTTCAGTTTCCATACGGTGACAGTGTGGGCTTTAGATCAATAATTAGATCAGTAATTTAATTTATATGGTTAATTTAGTTTATTAATTAGATTTATTTCGATGTTTAGTTGAAAAATGTAGTGTCCCCAACCAGGGCCGGCCCAAGCCCTTATGGGGCCCTAAGCAGGATTTTATTTGGGGGCCCCTCGGTGCCATCAATACGATTGACTATTGTCAAATCTTGATCATTCGCTCACCCAGTATTAGTAGTTATAGCTGTGTTGCTTACATCATGTCTGGCTGTCATGTTTTTATCCTTATAAGGTTTGTAATTGTAACTGTAGCAAACCCACAATAGTGATCAGGTGTTAATATTCAAAGCCCAACAGTACTGCAGTTCAGACTGGGATATGTATTTTTTTTTTAAAGTAGTCTCTTATGCTGAATATGCTCACTTTTCCCCAGGATTCTTTGATGAATAGCAGGTTCAAAAGAACAGCATTTCTCTGAAATAGAAAGCTTTCAAAAAATCCTAAAAATATTGTAGGCCTACAACACTGTTTTTTACACTTTTTTAACACTGATAATCATAAATGTTTGTTGGGCATCAAATCGTCATATCAGATTGATTTCTGATGGATCATGTGACACTGAAGACTGGAGTAATGATGATAAATTCATCTTTGATCACAGGAATAAATCACACTTACTATATTACTATATACTATATTCACATTTAAAACAGATGTTTTACATTATAATATTATTTCACAATATTTCTGTTTTTACTGTATTTTTGGTCAAATAAATGCAGCCTTGGTGAGCAGAAGAGACTTATTTTAAAAACAAGAAATGTTGATTTCTTTCAAACATTAAACGGAGCTTTTATTTTGGCGGGAATAAAATGTTTTTTTTTTTGTATTCCATTCGACTGTGTAGAAATAACCTTTTTATTTTCTAAATAAAAACTTCCAAAATTTAGAACTTATAATTCCAAGGGAGAAACTGGAAGCTATGCTGTCTACTCCGTCCAAAACATGCAGCACGAAAGACAAGATATTCGCACTAAACCATACAGCGCATTCTCAAATCCATCCATTCATAAAAAGGTTACCGGGCAACTAATGATTTTTCCGCACTTTGGACTTTGAACCCTGACTAACAAGCGAATAGTGTCTGGCTCGTGCAGTGCTTTCAGAATCAATTCGTGCATATATTAGAAAACTTTTTGCAATTTATTGCAATAATTGTTTAAGGCCATTTCGCGATTTCAATCATCATATAACAATCATCATATAACTTTGCCTGAGAGTAATTTATTGTGCTCTTGGGGGCCCCCTGGTGGCCAAGAGGGCCCTAAGCAGCCGCTTAGTTCGCTTATGCCTTGGGCCGGCTCTGCATATTATCTAATTTTATTATCTAATACAGTGGTTCTCAAACTGTTTATACCAAGTACCACCTCAGAAAATATTTGGCTCTCCAAGTACCACCACACTGCCCAAAATACAGCAGCGCAGTAGGCCTAACTATTCAGCTTAAGCTCTGCACAGTTCAAAAACGAGGCAGTTTATTCCTAATAAGAATATTTATTGTTGTCAGCCGCTTTAACATTGAGCATTACACTATGAAAAATGAGTTATGATGAATATAATAAATAATGATTTAATTTAAATGTGTTGTACCTAAAAGTAAAAAAAAAAAAAAAACTGTGATATACTTAAATGTTTACTCAAGTAATGTATTAGGAATTTATATTTAATTTAGTGATTCCTCTGCAACCATTGATCTAATAAACACAATCATTAGAATCCAGTGCTGTCGGAAAACCTGATTGACGTCTGAAGTTTGTCAATGTATTTAAAATACCTTAAAATAGTGTTCCTCATACCTTCTCCATTTCTTTGGCTGTGTCTCCTCGGGCTCCCAAGTAGACCATAGCGAGCGCGGCGCTGACGCTCAGCGGCAGTGGCGGTTCTAGGGGGGTGGCCAGGGGGGCCGGTGCCCCCGTGTCAACAAGCCTGGCCCCCCCTCTGGCCCCCGTAAATTTGGAATCACATCGCACCAAACAATGTTCTGAAACTGGTTGCAATGTGCGTTTTTTGCTGTGGCGGTGTGTGATGAAAAGAGCACTTTATTGTGTCATAACCAATAACCAATGCAGAGAAGCAATGAGGAGGCTGCGCGCTGTGGCGAAGTGATGTCTGTTTATGAATGATTCGTCACTCAGTCTGCATTCGCTCAAATGGTTGTAAAACGCGGGCTATAGCGGTTGCTACGCTCTTGATTATAGATAAAATAAGCTCTCTTTATACACGTTGTGTTGAATGTAACTGCACCCTTACGCAGCAGTGATAGCTACTGGAGATTAATTTTACTGACTTGACGACTTTGAATTCCATTCAGTCATTTCGTTCATTTACTGGTAGTTAAAATATATTTTTTCAATGGCTAATTTCTCCGAACACGTCCACATATGTAATCTTTGATCATATTCCGAATTAGGAAGATGCAGCCAAAGATAAATTATGACCAACGCAATGAAAGAACCGCTCATGTGCGAATATGACAGAGATAGGCATACCCGAGAAAAGATACAGAATAATGTAATTTCAGTCTTGTTCACATATAGCGAGAAATAATATTATTTTATCCAATTGTCCAGTGTTGCTTATAGAGTATTAGATGTTTGTTTTGATGTCTATGCTAACTTTGCGAAGAGTCTGCTAACAGAGAGCAGGTAGGCTACAAAACATGTAAAATAAATGGTTTAGTTTTACTTTTATAAATTGAGCATGCATGATCATATTACAGATACATTACTTTTCAAATAAATAAATGAACTTGAAATGATTTTACTTCACGTGTAGAGACTGCAGATCGAGTGATACAGTACATGGCCAAATAAAAGACTTTCAATAATCTGGGAATAAAATAAAGGGTTAGTTCCCCCTAAAAGAAAATAAAAACACCTAATGTAACTCACCCTCGTGTTGTTCCAAAACCTGTATTGTTAGAATGTCGTTAACCAAACCATTTCAGTGCCAGAATGTCCATAAAATTCAAGATATGCGGCAGAAATGCCCCTGTTTGAGTTTTAGACTCAGAGCGTTTTTACACTGGGCACGTTTGTTGTGGTCCGCGTCAGAGCGCATTCTAAACCGCGAATACACCGCAGGCTCCCTCTCGCTCGTATCCAAGGTAAATCATCAACACTATCATCCCTTACACATGTGTTGTATTGAACTAAATACACCGTCATCTGATAAAATGCATGCGCAGGTTACTTTTCTTGCGCACCCGAGTCTTAATCTTATAATATATAATACAGTCTTATGTATCCTGTTTATATATATATATATATATATATATATATATATATATATATATATATATATATATATATATATATATATATATATATATATATATATATATATATATATTAACAAAAGTACATATTTTGAATAGGCTATCATAATGTTTATAGTTATTTTATGTTTATTTCCATTTGTTTAGCTACGCATTTGTGTTGCCTCTATCCAAAAAAATACATATACAATGGTTATTAGCAGTTGTGTACTTTGTTTTTGATTCATTATTGCATTAAATATTATTATTATATTGGATCTAACTATAATTACCCAGTTGTGAATCATATGACCAGTGGATCGTCCGTGGGTGGCCAGAAAACATTTATTATAAACCAGCGGCTCGGTAGCGGACCACTGTCGGAAAAGTGGTGGCTGCCGCCGGTGGTCCGCTAGGAAAACGATGAGCAAAATGCCAGCGGGCCGCCGGTGGGCCGCCAACTTTGCCTCCAGTGGTCCGCCACTGGCCCGCTAGTCGTATTAGCTTGTTGCTTTCAAATTCCCATGAATCGCAGCACAGCTCGAGCGCAATTTGCGCAACCGAGCTCAGACTACCTCCTTCAGGCAGTCTCGAATTCAGTTCCCCTGAGCTCAGCTCACCCGGGTCCGCATGACAACTTTCACATTACCAATTATTCAAACTAAACTGCCAGTGTGAAAACGCCCTCACATTTACATCATGATATAGACTAAGCAATATAACATGAGTAACGAGTGCAATATCACACAAGTTCTGTTTTTCTACCCAGAATAGCATGAGTGCAAATGCGATAGGCCTACTGATCTTATACAACAGTTTAATAAAATAAATAAGTTATAAATGTTATAAGTTATAAATAAAATGTGTTCAACATAAGAAAGTCCTATTTGGAACGACATGGGGGTGAGTAAATGGTGATAGAATTTTCAGGTGAACTACCTAATTATCTACTGGTTAAGATAAATGTTAACGTGTGCCCCCTAAAAGCACAAGTGGCCCCTGCCTGGCCCCCATAGTTACCGTGGTCTAGAACCGCCACTGCTCAGCGGGGAAAAGAACATGTTTCCCTCCGCGTTGCTCGCGCTCAGAGCCCGATAGAGATCCAGAGCGAAGAGACCGTTAGCACGAGCGAGATCCTCCATGACTGTTGACACTGCGACAAATACAAGACAAAACAAAAACATCGGTAGTAAGTAGTGATGTGACATTTTGAGTGGTGTCCGGTGTCATGAGAAAGTAAAGGCCAATTTATACTCACACGCTTGGGCGTCGGAAGCAAAACAAATGTGGGTCGGTCCTCTCTCAGAAAAAAAATACTGGAGCCTATAGAAGCCATTTACATGAAGTACTGAGCAAATATACGGCTTTGTTTGCTAAAAGTCTGGTTGGGAAAGACAAAATGATGGAAATCGCATTATCACTGAGAGTGGTTGGGTGATTCTCCAACTATGGTACTTTTTCTGTCCTTGACAGATATTAAAAAAACTAAAAAACATTTCCACTTTTTTTTCCCCACACTTACTACATGTGTAGGGGAACAAAATATAAAAAAATCATTGTTCAATTCTGTTGTTTTATATAAAATAGGAGGCATTTTATATGCATTTTTTACTATTTTGCCTCTGTCCCTAGGCCAGACTTTGGGTCTTCAACCTTATCTCACTTCAAATCTAATACTGATATAATTTTTAATTCAAACAGAAACTATGCATTATAACCCAGTTCATTCAAATCTAATATATTTTTTTATATTTCTTTTCAATTTGATATATTTTAAACATGTTGAACACTTGTCCCTAGGGTTCACTGTCATTTCCACACCTCTGCATTAAATGCAATCCCAGGCTCAGTGTTCTAGATTTGTAAATTCAGTAACTAAAGTAACTGACACTCCATAGGAAACCACATGGCTGAATGAAAGAATGCTCCCAGCAGAGGTTAATAAATTGGAGATATATCAAGGTAAATATGAGAAATACTGCGAGTATGTTTATTGTAAGTCATTTCTGAACCGCTCATAATTCATTCTGACGGAAACTTTTCTGGATTTTTACAATTTCATCAGGTGATATTTGAGATTATTTAATGCTAACTCTAAAACTAACACTAACAGGCTAGTCAAACATGAGATATTAGAGGGAAAGGGGCAAAATGTCATTTCCACAACCGTCTTTTCCACATCTGTCTCCATGGAATTGATAAAGACAGGTTGGCTTGGCAAGGACATTGTCTGTGCCTAAAAGCAAAGTAGTTTGCCTGTAGTACTAAAAATATAGTGTAAACACATAAACTTTACATATAATGTCATAGAGATTTTTTTAAATTGAGATATTTTATTGTTTACAACAAATCTGACATAGTCTCTCTGTTGTTCTTTAAGATGGCACCCAAAACATCAGCAGAGAAGTCCAGACTATTCAGGGAAAGACTAAAATCTGATCCGATTAAATATGCTGAGTTTCTAAGGAATTTGGCATATTTTAAACATGTTGAACACTTGTCCCTTGGGTTCACCTGTTAATTTGTGAGTGAACCTTGGCCCATATACACTGCTCTGGTTCAGGGAGTGGTGAAACTTTCACATTTTCACTGAAATTATAATTTAGATTTTTTTATGAAAACATGAGGATTGTGTTTATGATTTTGTCTTTGTTTCAAATCATTTGTGACACATGGAATGAGATATCTTTTTTATTACTACTGCTGTTAGGCCAGTTGTTCATCAATACACTATCCCTGTTTGAAAAAAAAATAAGAATAAACTTCAAACTTGAATTTGAGATTCATTTTGTCCTACACATTGAGGTCATGACTCACTTTTGCATTTCCATCATTTATAATTCTACTACAGGTTTTATATCTGAAATGTTATTTTCACCATAACCCACATTTCCCTTGTCATTTCCACAACCACAAATATTTTTTGGTAAAACATGAAAAAAAAAAAAAAGTTAAGGTAATGATGGTGGTGGTGTGGTTTATTTAGCAGTTAAGGGTAAAGTATATGTATACGAGTTGAAAAATATCAGATTTGAAAATGTCAGAAATATGAATGAAAGGTTTCAGTGGCTTAGTGTTCAGCTTTTTTTGGTGTTAACTTTGTAAAATCTTAACAGTTGCATTTCAGAGAAATAAATCAATTTACAATTTGGAAAGATGCAAGTGTTATGTGTAACCCAATATATTTATAACTACAAATATTTCAAAATTTTTGGTTGAAAACACATGTTTTTGTTCGGTTGTGGAAATGACAATTTATTTTGCGATGTCTGTAAAAAAAGTAAAAAAATACATATTATTTCATAAAAATCAGCACAGCCAACTTCAGGGCAGGTATCTAAGCATACTGGGGAAACAAATTATGCCAGTAATATTTTATTACTGGGGGGGGGGGGGAGGTTGAACGTTGGCATGCTGCCTGTTTTTTATTTTTTTATGTGTATTGTTACACTGTAAAAAAAAATTGGGGGGAAAAATTGTGTAAATTGATCATTACATATTGGCCCAATAAATGACTTCCAAATAATTATCGCCATGCAAAAATATGCATTGTACTAATCATAGCTTAAGGTCTTCACTAAAAATTAAAATTGTATATTCACCGAACATATTTAATTGTGCTTAGTCAATCTATGAACTCGAAGTGAAAAATCCATGTTGGCTGAACAAGTCCTCCGTCCGAAAAACGGTATACGCATGCGCAAAATGCGCTTGAAAAAAAACGTTTGTGTGGAGATTTCAAACGCGGAGACGCGGGAGCGGCAGCGCGAGCGGAGCCGAACCAGCAGGTGCTGAAGACCGAGACACATTCCCGAGAGAATAGAGAGATATTCATCTCACAAAGACGTTGGTGAGTATTTAGCACTGAAATTATTCTCCAGAGTTTTGCTTTATGACCGGGTATGAAGTTTAAAATACATTTTGTAGAATCACGAGTTCATGCATTCATTGTTTTCATGAGTGTGTTCTCGTTTACCACATAATTATCTAATGGTAGCCTGTAGCCAATAGTTTTATTTTCCTCATGTCTTATATGTCTAAAACAATAGGTAATAAGGAAATTAAGTCATTTGTGTGATATGTGCGGCATGCGACTGTTGAACACGGTGCGTTTGGCGTCGGCCTCTTTCAGGGCTTTATTGCCTTTTAATAGCTATCAAACACGTCAAGCTCGTGATTTTCTTCTGTCCATTTATTCGTCTCATCCTCATTATATAATGAAGAAACTTCTGTTCTGTCTCTTGCCAGATGTGTTGCAGGGGAGCTTTGTCATTAATGTTAGTTTTTATTTTTATTTGCAGGTTTTTAGCTTGCCATGCCGTGTTTTCTTCACCACAACAAGACATCATGTTATGCAGAAGACTTCTTGAATGTATTCAGAGTTTTTCCTTATTGAAAATAAGGTATTTTCACCCAAATATCCTGTGTTGGAATTTACTTGTTAATAAAGTAATGTGATAAAATGTCAACCCTGTTGTCTGTTTCTGTATTTTGCTTAATATATTTATGTTTTTAGTCATTTTTGTCTTTTGAGACAGTGAGAAATAAACAATTGTTACTACAATTTAAAATATTTAATTGGACCAACCACACAGTTTCGCTGATGTGGTTTTTTAGATGTGATCGGTCACTAGAACATTTTTAATTGGAGAGGTCTGACATTTTTTACAGTGTTGGTAAATTAAATTTTTCCATTAGCTCAACATATTTCTAATTGAGCCCATGTTAACAGGCTGTTGCCACAATGGATAAAATTCAATTCACAGAAATTCAATTTGGCTAATTGAAAATTTTAGATGTGACCAGTCACTAGAAAATTTTGAGTTGGGAAGATTATAAATTTTTTCCATTGGCTCAACATATTATTTCCAATTGAGCCCATGTTAACAGGCTCTTGCCACAATTGATAAAATTACATTTACAGAATTTCACTTGGGCCAATTGAAAACTTTAGATGTAAACAGTCACTAGAAAATTTTGAGTTGGGAAGATTATACATTTTTTACAGTGTATTGGACAATTCATTTCTTCCTATCTATCCATCTATCCATCTATCCATCTATCCACACACACACACACACACACACACACACACACACACACACACACACACACACACACACACACACACACACACACACACACACACACACACAGCTGTCCATCGTTTCTGATGATGACGCTTGCTTCGGGGTTGGGGAGGGGATCAACGACATTGCCGCTGGTGCCACTTCTCGTGGGCGTTGAGGCCGATCCTTGACCCGCACACTCGTCCACAGGTGGAACAAGGGAAACCAAAGGATAGAGGAACTCCAGTTGCCCTCTGGTGTCTTTGTCTGCGTCTCGCGGCTGTCCGCTGTTGGTTTTTTTCGTGGATTTGTGAAACTACTCGGGCACAGGTAACCTGCCAGGCTGATCTGTCCTGTGCCAGAGCTTCAAGATGCATGGGATTGATGTTGGAATGCTTTAAAAGTCCCTTGGTGTAGTCCTTATAGCGCTTCTTTTGTCCACCAGCCGCTCGTTTGGCGCCTTGTACTTGACCGTAGAGGATTTGGCGAGGCAAGCGCTGGTCCGGCATACGGATGGTATGCCCTATCCATCGTAGGTGTTTCTTAGCCACTGTGGCTTCCATGCAGATAGAATTGGTGCTCTGTAGGATTTCCGCATGTTGGACTCGGTCCATCCAGGAGAGGCCGAGGATCTTCTGAAGGCAGCGGATGTGGAAGGATTGCAAGAGGGTGATGTGTCGGCTGTATGGAGTCCATGTTTCCGCCCCATAAAGCAGGGTGGAGACACACACAGCATTATAAACAGCAACCTTGGTGCTGACCCTCAGATTTCGATTTTCAAAAACCCTACTACGAAGGCGGCCGAATGATGAGGAGGCTTTTTTGATACGGGTGTGGATTTCCATATCAAGGGAGCAGCAAGAGGACAGAGTTGAACCGAGGTAGGTGAACTGATCTACATTTTTAAGTGGAATGCCGTTTATATGGAAGCTGGGGGGTGAGGAGGTTTGAGAGAAGATTTGGGAAATAACTTCAGTTTTTTTTATGTTAACCTGAAGACCAAAGAATTGGTAGAGACAGGTTATTGTGTTGAGGGCGTGCTGCATGGATTCTGGACTATGTGCTAGAATAGCGCAGTCATCAGCATATTGTAGTTCACCTATGCAGCAGGATTTGGTCTTTGTGTAGGCCTGCAACCTCCGGATGTTAAAGAGGCTTCCATCAAGGCGGTATTCAAGGAGAACACCGTCCTTGTGTCCTAACGCACAATGAAAAAGGTGTGTGACGGCAGAGAGAAGGAGGTTAAAAAGGACTGGAGCCAAGACACAGCCCTGCTTCACCCCAACATTTACATCAAAGAACTCTGACTGAAGTTCTCCTGTGGTGACTCTGGCTTGCATCCCATTGTGCAGCTGCTGTAGAATGGTGAGGAACTTGGGTGGTACCCCAAGTTTGGAAAGTTGTTTCCAGAGCATCTCACGGTTGATAGTGTCAAATGCATTACTGAGGTCAATGAAGGCTATGTAAAGGTGTGTGCGCTGCTCTCTGCTTTTTTCTAGCAACTGCCTTAAGACAAAAATCATGTCGGTGGTGGATCTAGTCTTCCGGAAGCCACATTGCGTTTCCGGGAGTGCAGCTTCTGAGATGTACTTAACTAGCCTATTGAGCATGATTTTTTGCCAGAACTTTCCCTGCAATGGAGAGGAGGGAGATTCCACGGCTGTTGCCACACACAGCTCTGTCCCCTTTTTGTTTATAGATAACCACGATATCGGCATCCTTCCAGTCTTGTGGGAGGGTCTCAAATTCCCAAATATGACAGATGAGGAGGTGCAGGCGGCGTGTAAGGAGGTAGCCTCCATGTTTGAAGACCTCTGCTGGAATGCCATCCGGTCCAGCACTTTTATTGTTTTTAAGACTCACAATGGCTTGGCGTGTCTCCAGAAACTGAGGGGGATTGTCGAGGTGTGTGACTAGTGATAGGTCGGGGATGTTATCCAGGATAGAAATGTCAACAGGGTTATTGAGGTTGAGGAGAGTCTCAAAGTGGTTTGCCCAGCGGGTGAGGATCTCATGGCGGTCCTTGAGGAGCGTCGAGCCATCAGCTGAATGAACTGGAGCAATCGCTCTATTCCTGGGGCCGTAGAGAGTTTTGATGGCATCATAGAAGCCCTGTGAGTTGTTGCAGTCTGCCATACGCTGTATCTCTTCTGCCTTCTTCACCCACCAAGTGTCCTCCATGATCCGGAGGGCACACTGGGTTGCAGATCTCGCTGCATTAAAGGTGGCTTTCAAGGTAGGAGATCCAGGGCAGGACAGGAGAGATTTATGGGCATCATGTTTCATTTTGAGGAGTGTCTGTATCTCAGCCGAATTGCTGTCAAACCAGTCCTGATGATGTTTCCTCGGCTGGCCCAATGCCTCTGAAGCTGCACTGTGGATGGCTTGGCGCAGCGTTGGCCAGTCAGCTGATTCCTCCGGGATCTCTTTGAGGTTATCAGCGAGGAGCTGTCGAAGGAGGTCTCGTGAAGTGGGGCTACTGAGTGCTGAGCAATTGATTTTTTGTTTTGGAGCTGTCCTCTGACCACGGGGTCTAATACTCATGAGGAGTTTGGATCTGACCATACGGTGGTCAGTCCAACACTCTGCTCCGCGCATGACTCGAGTGGAGAGGACATCTTTCCGGTCATTTTGACGAACGATTACGTAATCAAGGAGGTGCCAATGTTTTGAGCGTGGGTGCTGCCAGGTGGTTTTGAATCTGTTCTTCATCTGAAATATGGTGTTGGTGATGACCAGTTGGTGTTCTGCACAGAGAGAAAGGAGCCGGAGGCCGTTGTCATTCATCTTCCCAACACCGTGCCGGCCGATTACCTTATCCCATACCAGGTGCTCTATGCCCACTCTGGCATTAAAGTCTCCCATGAGAATGAGTTTGTCTGTGGCTGGAGTTTTTCTTATGGCAGAGTCGAGGGCAAGGTAAAAGTCCTCTTTGGTGTTAGACTCGGCAGCAAGCGTTGGTGCATAGGCACTAATGAGGGTGGCAAAGCATCCTTTTGCAAGGGGGATGCGCCAGGTCATCAGCCTCTCATTGATGCCGACAGGGAATTCAGGGATAAACTGCAGCAGTTTGGACTTCACTGCAAAACCAACTCCATGGGTCCGGCGAGTGCCTTCGGGGACCCCTTTCCAGAACGCCTGTGAAGAGACGACTCCACGTCTGTGATGAGACGACTCCACGTCTGTGATGAGACGACTCCACGCCTGTGATGAGACGACTCCACGCCTGTGATGAGACGACTCCACGCCTGTGATGAGACGACTCCACGCCTGTGATGAGACGACTCCACGCCTGTGATGAGACGACTCCACGCCTGTGATGAGACGACTCCACGCCTGTGATGAGACGACTCCACGCCTGTGATGAGACGACTCCACGCCTGTGATGAGACGACTCCACGCCTGTGATGAGATGACTCCACGCCTGTGATGAGATGACTCCACGCCTGTGATGAGACGACTCCACGCCTGTGATGAGATGACTCCACGCCTGTGATGAGACGACTCCACGCCTGTGATGAGATGACTCCACGCCTGTGATGAGACGACTCCACGCCTGTGAAGAGACGACTCCACGCCTGTGATGAGACGACTCCACGCCTGTGAAGAGACGACTCCACGCCTGTGATGAGACGACTCCACGCCTGTGATGAGACGACTCCACGCCTGTGATGAGACGACTTCACGTCTGTGATGAGACGACTCCACGCCTGTGATGAGACGACTCCACGCCTGTGATGAGACGACTCCACACCTGTGATGAGACGACTCCACGCCTGTGATGAGACGACTCCACGTCTGTGATGAGACGACTCAACGCCTGTGATGAGACGACTCCACGCCTGTGATGAGACGACTCCACGCCTGTGATGAGACGACTCCACGCCTGTGAAGAGACGACTCCACGCCTGTGATGAGACGACTCCACGCCTGTGAGGAGACGACTCCACGCCTGTGATGAGACGACTCCACGCCTGTGAAGAGACGACTCCACGCCTGTGATGAGACGACTCCACGCCTGTGATGAGACGACTCCACACCTGTGATGAGACGACTCCACGCCTGTGATGAGACGACTCCACGCCTGAGATGAGACGACTCCACGCCTGTGATGAGACGACTCCACGCCTGTGATGAGACGACTCCACGCCTGTGATGAGACGACTCCACGCCTGTGATGAGACGACTCCACGTCTGTGATGAGACGACTCAACGCCTGTGATGAGACGACTCCACGTCTGTGATGAGACGACTCCACGTCTGTGATGAGACGACTCCACGCCTGTGATGAGACGACTCCACGTCTGTGATGAGACGACTCCACGTCTGTGATGAGACGACTCCACGCCTGTGATGACACGACTCCACGTCTGTGATGAGACGACTCCACGTCTGTGATGAGACGACTCCACGCCTGTGATGACACGACTCCACGTCTGTGATGAGACGACTCCACGTCTGTGATGAGACGACTCCACGCCTGTGATGAGACGACTCCACGCCTGTGAAGAGACGACTCCACGCCTGTGATGAGACGACTCCACGTCTGTGATGAGACGACTCAACGCCTGTGATGAGACGACTCCACGCCTGTGATGACACGACTCCACGTCTGTGATGAGACGACTCCACGCCTGTGATGACACGACTCCACGCCTGTGAAGAGACGACTCCACGCCTGTGATGAGACGACTCCACGCCTGTGATGACACGACTCCACGTCTGTGATGAGACGACTCCACGCCTGTGATGACACGACTCCACGTCTGTGATGAGACGACTCCACGTCTGTGATGAGACGACTCAACGCCTGTGATGAGACGACTCCACGTCTGTGATGAGACGACTCCACGCCTGTGATGACACGACTCCACGCCTGTGATGAGACGACTCCACGTCTGTGATGAGACGACTCCACGTCTGTGATGAGACGACTCCACGTCTGTGATGAGACGACTCAACGCCTGTGATGAGACGACTCAACGCCAGCGTTGTTACGGCCTAAATTAATACACGATTGATTAACTTTTTCGAACATTATTCTTTAACATTGTCTTTCTAACATTTTTACTGTACATCTATGAAATGCACTTTCTGTAAAGCTGCTTTGAAACAATGTGCATTGTGAAAAGCGCTATACAAATAAATTTGAATTTAATTGAATTGAATAGGCTTGAATTTACAGCTCTGGATGTGTCTCCAAAGAACTCTTCTCATAAACAACCCTTGGCAGTACACACAATGAATGAAGTCTTGACCCTCACACTTTTCTTTTGGTTGTTTGAAGGGAACAAGAATTCCAGACCCTGTTTTTAGAACTTCATCCCTTTGGAAAACTCAACGCTCTTGAAACCTCAATCTCTTTTAAGTGAGCATGCTGCAAGTGTCTAGATATTTTCTGGACTGCTGATCCACAATATAGGCAGTACTGTCGCTTGTTGTACATTTGAGATCCATTACTCTTTCTGACCACAGCAGGAACAAGTACTGATACATCTCCAACTGTTGTTTTACCTGATGTGGTGCTGTCAGGAATATGATGTTGGCTTAGTGTTATAGCAGCAATTCTGTCATTGTCCTGGAATTTGGCAAGAGGTGTCTTGAATTTGTGCTTGCATGGAAGTAAACAACCTACTGCTGCACCAGCTCGACTTTTTAATGATAGTTCTGGGCTCACATTACTATCCGTACACTATACTATCCGTACACTATACTATCCGTACACTATCCGTACTATCCATAACAAGTAAGCTACACAACACACAACTAGGTTTTTCCAATACAACAGGAGTAGGTTAATTATAGCTACACAGATGACTACACTGATAATGTATAAATCTAAAAATTATTGGTTAGAATTGTTTTCCATTTTCACGGCTGAAGCCTGTTGTTGTTCACAACAAAGTAACGGAATAAAAACATAATTCTGTAAGAATACCTTATATTATCCTGCGCATTCTCGTCTCTGAGTTTAGTTCTTAGTTCTTGCAAGTCTACATTTCTTAATAACAAAAAAAAAACAAGAAAGTATGGGAAACTCCTACAACATAGCACAGACGATGACAGGCTTCTCATGCGAACGATACTTCCATTGCTGTTACTGCTAGCAGGTTTGGTGTCACAAATCCAATGATGCTAGTAGTGACGATTCTCTCTGACCAATCAGTGATCTGTAGTGTTTCAGCGATCACTTTCCAATGTATTAAGATAGCAATACGCCTGGAATTATCCTGAACACACCTTCCTGTAAGACCAGCACGCCCATGAGCGCAAAAATGAGCGCAGGGCAATTTGCCATTTTGAACGACGCGAGCGCTTGACGGGCAATTGACAACTGCATTGGTCTTATACTAGCAAACACAGCTTGCGTCAGGCTTTGTGCTTCACTGCGCCGGTTGCAAGACAGAGCCCCTTGTTTCAAGCCCTGAGTATTGGCAGAATAAAAAGGCTTGTTTACTTGCCATTTAAAGATTTACTGGCAAAAATACTTAACCTACACTATAATGCAATTTGTTGCACTGATCATGGGTAATGCATATTATAAAACATATTCATACTAACAGTGTAGATTTTCAGAAACAACTACTTATTAAGGAACATACATTCTTACACATCATGCCTTGCATTATGGGCGCTTACCAAAATGCTTCTTGACTTCCTGAGTCTTGGCACAATTTTTTGTACATTATCTTCCTCCTCATCTGTACTTGAGTCAAAGCTTTTTCTTGTCCGCTTAAATTTTCGCACAATCGTTTGAATATTTTCTTCATCTGGACTGTCAAAAAGCTTAAAGACCAATTAAGAGTCTCCTCCATCTTAAAAAACAATGAATGAAAATGAAAAATAAAATTTTCACATATTCTGAGGAATAATAGATATTTTATAATAAAAAAATTATGTTATTTTCTTACAAAACACTGCAATGTGTCAGTGGCTGATATATAAAACTGTTTGGTGAAATCATGAATAATTTACAAATAAAAATATAGAGCTAGAGCATGTACATGTTTAACATATACATGACAGAGCAAAGCTGTCAAAGTGGCAGGTGTTTTGTAAAAATGGCATGTACACGCAGTTTCACCACATAAAAACATTGGACTTGACTAATGGAGAATAATTCTAAATAGGGACCAAACATGCAATAGGTGCCTATAAATAAAACAACTACCTGTAAAAATGCTGCTTGCCTTACCAGAATGCTTTTAGTCCTTCTAAGCTGTGGCACATGTTCTCCTTCCACAGTACTTTTACCACTGAGATGCTATAAAGGAGAAACAAATTATAAACAGGATGACCTGAAAGTGCAGTTTTGTAATGAAAACAATAGATAAATGAAACAGTTAATGCAAATCAGAAAGAACCAACCTGTATGCTGCTAGATGGTAAATCTGAAACAGTATCAGGTTGTGGAGAAGAAAAATCTGGTCCAGAGCTGACTTCCGAGTCTGTGTACTTAAAGGGTTAGTTCACCCAAAAATGAAAATTATGTCATTAATTACTCACCCTCATGTCGTTCGACACCCGTAAGACATTCGTTCATCTTCGGAACACAAATGAAGATATTTTTGTTGAAAGCTGATGGCTGAGAAAGGCTTGAGAAAGGCCTCCATTGACACTTGTACATTCACACTCACAAGACCCATAAAAAGGCACTAAAAACGTCGTTACAAAGTCCATCTCACTACAGTGGCTCTACAATCATTTTATGATGCGATGACAATAGTTATTGATTATTAATATTGACTTTATTCTACAAGTTCTTGTCCTTGTCTGCCTCGGTCGTGAACTCACGAAGCACCACGACGCATGCGCGAGAATATGACGTAGCGCCGGCGTTCGGGAATCCATGATATCCACACTTTAGTCCCATTTTGAGCCCTGCACCGAGACCTAAAGCACGATCAATGTAGAATTCAACAGCTTAGATACGGCGCGTCTTCCTCTGCTCGGTTCTGCGGCATATTCTCGCGCATGCGTCGTGGTGCTTCGTGAGTTCACGCCGAGAACAACAAGGAAGACAAGAACTTGTGGAATAAAGTCGTTATTTAGATTTTTTTTTTCCGCACAAAAACTATTGTCATCGCTTCATAAAATGATTGTAGAGCCACTGTAGTGAGATGGACTTTGTAACGACGTTTTTAGTGCCTTTTATGGGTCTTGTGAGTGTAAATGTACAAGTGTCAATGGAGGCCTATCTCAAGCCTTTCTCAGTCATCAGCTTTCAACAAAAATATCTTCATTTGTGCTCCGAAGATGAACGAATGTCTTACGGGTGTCGAACGACATGAGGGTGAGGAATTAATGACATAATTTTCATTTTGGGGTGAACTAACCCTTTAACTAAGTAATTCATTGGTTTCCTTGTAACCTGTATGAATATAGAATTGCAATAACAAATGTTTTATGAAAAAGAGAACTTGTAAAATGGTTATACATATATAAATTGATGATTATTCTAATGCTCAAAAATAAAGATGTGATTATGATTGAAAAACTGACATAATTATAATTTATTATAAAAAAATATATAAATATAAAAAAAAGAGACAAAAATAATATAATCACTATAACTGTCTTAATAGAAAACTCCCTATGCTGTCAGTAACAACCAGTAATGACCTTCATGGGATTTGAAGTTAGGTCATAGGCACGCAGCGAAAACATTTGTGACAACAAATCATGTTTTTGAGCCAGTAATTAAAAAAAGTTAGTAGCTCAAGTAACACCAGTGGAAAAGGTTAACCCTGAGACTCAGAATTGAAGGGGAAACCTCATTGGTGTCTTGTACCCTCGTGTTGGAACTTTCCACCATTTCCTTGTTGCTTTTTTCAAAGGACACATTGGCAGAATGCCCACCATCAACCTGTAACATAAATTACATTTATTAATTATGAATTCAAACCTTAAAGCAGTAAACTCATGAACAACAATATGTTTGTACTCAGTAACACGCATGACCAATTAATGTGCAAAATCAGATGCGTTTAATCAAAAGAATGAAATTCAATGCATTGATCCTAGAAGACTTTTATCAGCCATATTGATAATTGGACCCCACAAGGGTAGACCAGTGTATGTGTGTATGAACATGTACTTATACACCAACACATGACCAAGTGATGGATGAAATCTGTGTTTGTCATTACCAAAAGAGACTCCATTAAGAGGATTGTTTCTTGTTGAAATAAAACAAATAGGACTTCAGAATTTCTAGAATTGATATTTGGACCCCACAAGGGTAGACCAGTGTATGTGTGTATGAACATGTACTTAAGGATCTTTTCACATTGTAAGAACAAAATTAATAGGAATGTAACAATAAAATTCATTCTCAAACGAAATCTTGCATTACAGCATATTCTGATGCGTTATTAATTAAATGTTATTAATGAAATATGATCCCAGAACAGCGCCACCCTCCGGTGACTGTATGTAGCGACAGATCAAACTGGACGTGTCATTAGCCTACTGGACACACTCGTTCTCTAAGGACATGGTGAATTACTGCACATTCTGAGGGTGGTGGAGTTCTGGGGATCATATTTCCATAATAACACATCAGAATATGTTCAATGAACGTTGCCACCTCACATTCGTTCTGATTCTGCGCCAAAGCTTGCGCTTAAAATCCCCTCAAGAGCGCGTTTGCTCAGAGATATTAATGCCGTTCAGATAATAAGACAATGAATCATTCCATCATTAGCAGCTCAAACTACAGTTAATATACTCATTAATGTGTTCACAACTCATCATGTGTCGGGTCGCGGCAGATCAATGACTTTATAACTCGCCATTGCGACTTTTTATCTTAGAATTCTGACTTTATATCACAGAATTCTGACTTTATATCTCAGAATTCTGACTTTATATCACAGAATTCTGACTTTATATCTTAGAATTCTGACTTTATATCTCAGAATTCTGACTTTATATCACAGAATTCTGACTTTATATCTCAGAATTCTGACTTTATATCACAGAATTCTGACTTTATATCACAGAATTCTGACTTTATATCTCAGAATTCTGACTTTATATCTCAGAATTCTAACTTTATATCACGCAATTGCGAGAAAAAAAGTCTCTGAAAAGCTTCAGCTCAGAGATATTAATGCCGTTCAGATAATAAAACAATCATTCCATCATTAGCAGCTCAAACTATAGCCTACTCATGTGTTCACAACTCATCATGTGTCGGGTCGCGGCAGATCAATGACTTTATAACTCAGAATTCTGACTTTATATCACGCAATTGCGACTTTATATCTCAGAATTCTGACTTTATATCACGCAATTGCGACTTTATATCTCAGAATTCTGACTTTATATCACGGCTCCAGTAATTTTTTTTTCTGAGAGAGGACCCACCCACATTTGTTTTGCTTCCGACGCCCAAGCGTGTGATAAACTGGCCTTTACTTTCTCATGACACCGGACATCACTAGCGTTTATTCTCGACACAAACTCTTACTCAAAATGTCACATCACTACTTACTACCGATGTTTTTGTTTTGTCTTGTATTTGTCGCAGTGTCACCAGATATGGAGGATCTCGCTCGTGCTAACGGTCTCTTCGCTCTGGATCTCTATCGGGCTCTGAGCGCGAGCAACGCGGAGGGAAACATGTTCTTTTCCCCGCTGAGCGTCAGCGCCGCGCTCGCTATGGTCTACTTGGGAGCCCGAGGAGACACAGCCAAAGAAATGGAGAAGGTATGATGTATAGGAGTCAGGAGAACGAGCTGGGTTTCCAATGAAGTTTTGTAACTGTGAATCTAAGTAGGCTACATTACACACTTAAAATTTGTGATCTTGAAAATGAAACAACCAAGGGAGTGATGGGACCCTGTGTGATGGGAAATGCGGTCCGATTTTGTAAACCCGCACCCGCCCGGACCCGCAGTGCTTAAAATAATTGAAATGAGCTGATGACATCACCGTTTTCTCCAGAACGGCTCAATAAAATTATGCTGCATTATTTTCCTGTTTAACACTGTGAAGCTGCTTTGAAACAATCTGCATTGTTAAAAGCGCTATATAAATAAAGTTGACTTGACTTAAAACCGCATCGACCCGTTTTCCGACAACTGCACTAAATAATATCCGCTCCCAACCGGACCCGCTTAAAATATAAATGTTTATTGCCAGCATACAGAAGTTATTACACACCATTAACACAAGGACAACTTCAGCCGCGACATCTAAAGCGCGTAATGTATGAAGGTAAATTGATGCCTTAAAGAATCGCAAGCGCAGTGTAAGATTTGTGAAAGTGTACATAAGATTGCAAGCGTAAATTAAATTTGCATGCACAAGATAAGTTTTGTAAAGCTGTAAATTGCCTTTCAAGTGTAAGAAAAAAATATTTGCAGAATTTTACTGTTATTCGTAAGAGTAATTCATGTATTGTGAAACTGCAGCTTCATGTTAACGCAAAATAAATATGATCTGTATTCTTCTGACATCCATTTTTCCTTGCCAACACTTTTGACATGTTTCTTTCGCTAATGCCTGCTTCAGACTACACGATTTTAGCCCGAATTTGAAGCTAGCCCAATCCGTTTGACGTATGGTGTCGTAGGGATTCGTAAACGACAATGGACGTCGGGACGCAAGAATTGATCGTGTCATCTCGTATAGTGTGTCATAGTATACGACGACCGAATCCGCGTCTGCGATAGTTCACGACGTCACAGCAGAAAGACTAACATGTTGAATTTTTTTTCACGGTCCCCACGATGGGTTCCGTCACATGGGTGACGCTGACCAATCGGAGCACAGATGCTTTTCGTACACAGCTTTCAAACAGAAGGGAGAGTCTGCAGACATATATACGCATGGATATCTATGGATATACGGATATACGATGTCAGAAACTTTGAGAGGGAAGGAGGCAAGGGGAAATGAAATCATTGGTCAAAAGTTACCACTTGTCATCATGTGATCATGAACGATATTTTACCTCAAGTTCTCCTTGGAGGATTGACAGCCCATACTGCCCTCTTCGAGCAAGCCAGGAACGTGTCCATGGTCGGGTTTTCTTTCTTTTTTTGCGCTTTTCTAGACACAAGACAGCCAGTACAAAACACGCCGCAGACATTGTTTACGCTCGTTTGTTTCCGGAAGTCAGTCGCTAGTTTCGCCTTCTCGATGAAATCACGCGCGTCGTTAAAGACAACAAGCGATCATTGGTCGCGAAGCAACGTGTAGTCTGACATGTTTCTTATCCAGGACACGACAAGATTTTAGGAGTCAAAATCGCGTAATGACAGTGACCATCGTAACAGACAAAAAAATAGTCTGAACCAGGCTTAAAGCTACACTGTGTAACTTTTTTAGTCTATTCTTAGCTAAAAACACTTAGTTCTTTCAAAAATATATGTGCTCATTAATGTATATTTACTTCTTTCAAGTAATAAAGTATTCTCGTAAGTTTATAATATGCCATTGAAAATACATAAGGTAATGGGATCTAACGGTGGTCGCCATGTTGCCCCTCCATCTTGAAAGTACATTAGCCAAAGAGGGACATACCCGTAAATTCAAGCTTCGCCTTTCGCGTTTTAACCGGTTTTAACCATAGACCGTAAAAAAATAGGTTTTAACACTGTGCGCGTCAACTTGTTCAGACTTGTCTGGTGCATGCGCAGAGAGTTTTCATCTCAGCAGCTCCAGTAACAGAGTTATACGGAGTTTTCCTGGCTTGTTTATTCCTCAAAAGTCTGTTTTTCCTTGTGTGGTATTTCTGTGCGTTAATAACTCTGTAAGTAATAATAGTTATTGTCATTGTGGATGTGTTTCAGAGTGTGTCATCATGTAATTCAGTTGATGTTACCTCAGAAGTATTTTTGTGTCAACATACAATAGCGTAATGCTCACCTATTTGAATAGTCATTCAGTTATTAACAATGTTTATTCGTTTATAGAAAATATTTGCTTGTAATGTATGTTGATGGAAATATGTATCAGGTCTGATCGCCATATTAACACTTGTTATACAGAGCTAAACCTGCGCACACACTTTTGTAACCGGACACCGCTTGTTAGCAGCGGCAGCTCCGCTCCTTTTAATGCAGCTGCATTTAGCGCCTATATGTGGTACAATAAGCTCTGGTTTACGGTTACATTATACAAATGTAACTTATAAGTATAGTTATACAGTTCTTAACTGTGTATATTCTGTCATGTCATTATCATGTATATTTACCATCCTAATTTGTTCTCTCACAGAAACCACATTTATGTACATATCCATGCAAACCTGTTTATGCCTTGCAATTGGATGACTGAATAAACATTACTATCATCAAAGTTCACTCTGGATTAGCTGCAGTTCTTTCTAGCCGAATAATTAGGCCAGTTGAGTTCCAACCATCCCACTGCGCACAGAATATCCCACAGGCACCGTGTCGAATGTGGACGAGGTCGAACTGGAAGCCATATTAATCTTGGACTAAATCGGCCACCGTAGGAGTTAAAACGAAATCGGAATTGAACAGAACAGAAACTAAAATTCACTGGATGGTCATATACAAGTTCACCACTAGATGGGGGAAAATATCACACAGTGTAGCTTTAAGATGCGGCCAAAATCATTGCACGACTGTGAACATCAATTTGCAAGTGAAAACATCAGAGTCAGGAACTGCAAAACAGATTGACCGTGTAAAACCAACCTTTGTGTAAAAAAAATGAACTGTTGCAAATGTCTAAATGACTTGTTGTGGACGTAGGGCAAAAAAGTTCCCGAAAGAAACCGATTTGTACAGTTCCGTCTTTCTTTTAGCTGCGCTTAAAGTTTTGGCACGATTCTCTCACTGAATAACACATCTTTATCTTCATTTGGCTAAGAATCGTTCTCACTGCTGAAATTGTACTTTTAATGCACACATACACAGGGGCGTTTCCAGCATTGAAGGACATCCGGGGCTTAGCCCAGAACATTTAATGCAAATACAGGGATCACTCGAAGAGGTTTTTTTTTTTTTATTACAGTCAGTAACACTTTACTTTCAGTCAAAATACATCTTTAACATTATCTTCAAGGCAGGCTAACATCCTCTCAGTGCTCAACTGAGCACAACCTTTTTTTTGGATATGAAGAGCATAACCATTGCTCAACTGAGCATGATAACATTATACATCTTTAACATTATGCTCAATACATATACACAGAGTCAACATACAACATACACTATTCACCTCTTGCTGTCTATCTGGGATGTCCTTCTATATTAGTTATATTTCTCTCTCATCACCTGCTGTAGTCTTTCTCATCACCTGCTGTAGTCTTTTATCACCTGCTGTAGTCTTTTATCACCTGCTGTAGTCTTTTATCACCTGCTGTAGTCTTTTAATCACCTGCTGTAGTCTTTCTCATCACCTGCTGTAGTCTTTTATCACCTGCTGTAGTCTTTCATCACTTGCTGTAGTCTTTCTCGTCACTTGCTGTAGTCTTTCATCACTTGCTGTAGTCTTTCATCACTTGCTGTAGTCTTTCATCACTTGCTGTAGTCTTTCTCATCACCTGCTGTAGTCTCTCATCCACTTGCTAGTCTTTCTCATCACTTGCTGTAGTCTTTCTCATCACCTGCTGTAGTCTCTCATCACTTGCTGTAGTCTTTCATCACTTGCTGTAGTCTCTCATCACCTGCTGTAGTCTCTCATCCACTTGCTAGTCTTTCTCATCACTTGCTGTAGTCTTTCTCATCACCTGCTGTAGTCTCTCATCACTTGCTGTAGTCTTTCATCACTTGCTGTAGTCTTTCTCATCACCTGCTGTAGTCTCTCATCCACTTGCTAGTCTTTCTCATCACTTGCTGTAGTCTTTCTCATCACCTGCTGTAGTCTCTCATCCACTTGCTAGTCTTTCTCATCACCTGCTGTAGTCTTTCATCACTTGCTGTAGTCTTTCTCATCACCTGCTGTAGTCTTTCATCACTTGCTGTAGTCTTTCTCATCACCTCCTGTAGTCTCTCATCCACTTGCTAGTCTTTCTCATCACTTGCTGTAGTCTTTCTCATCACCTGCTGTAGTCTCTCATCCACTTGCTAGTCTTTCTCATCACCTGCTGTAGTCTCTCATCCACTTGCTAGTCTTTCTCATCACCTGCTGTAGTCTCTCATCACTTGCTGTAGTCTTTCATCACTTGCTGTAGTCTTTCTCATCACCTGCTGTAGTCTCTCATCCACTTGCTAGTCTTTCTCATCACCTGCTGTAGTCTTTCATCACTTGCTGTAGTCTTTCTCATCACCTGCTGTAGTCTTTCATCACTTGCTGTAGTCTTTCTCATCACCTGCTGTAGTCTCTCATCCACTTGCTAGTCTTTCTCATCACCTGCTGTAGTCTCTCATCCACTTGCTAGTCTTTCTCATCACCTGCTGTAGTCTTTCATCACTTGCTGTAGTCTTTCTCATCACCTGCTGTAGTCTCTCATCCATTTGCTAGTCTTTCTCATCACCTGCTGTAGTCTTTCTCTCATCACTTGCTTTTTCACTTGCTTTGCTGGGTATCATTAAAGGGTATTTTCTTGGTTTGAGCATTGCAAATCAGTTCATGACACTGTTATGGTCTGTGACACAAACAAGTCCCCTCTCAATAGACATCACTGCCAGGTAATTGAGCCTCTGCTGACCCATGGTTCTTCTCAACCATGTGTGTAGGCGACGCAGAGCACTGAATGATCTTTCGCAACTGCAGCTGCTGACAGGAATCGTTAGTGCTGCTTGAAAGACTGATCTCAGGCTTGGGAACATGTCAGGGTCAAGGAGCTTGTATACACTTGCCATATCTGAAATGACACCTTCATCTCTTCTTTTGATCAGGAACTGTCTAGCCACTGCAACCTCTTCTTTACTGACCTTCATGTTATAATGTTTGGCAATCAGCTCTAATGATTCTTCACACAGGAAGTAATTTGCTGCTGGATGGCAAGCTTTGATTTCTTTCATTAGCTCTGCACCAACACCACAAAATCTCCCCTCCAGCTCACTCACCATTCTGTCAAGGCATGGGTAAAATATGTGATTTTTTATCTTATCCAAAGTGCTCACATAAGCCCTTGTGCCAGTGGTGGACTCTACCACATAGTCATCTAATCGGTTCTGCTTGCGTTTTTGAGAACCTCCTGGAGCTGGGGTCTCTGACAGATGGTTGGCCTCAAGAATTTCTTTGGCCTGATTATAGAATTTCTCTGCCATTTCCTCTGTCCGCATGGACCTAAGTGTTTCAAGGACCGCATCTTTATACCATGTAGCTTGTGCTAAGTCTACATCCTCTTTTTGAAGGTACTTGTGAAGTGTAGTCTTTCATCACTTGCTGTAGTCTTTCATCACTTGCTGTAGTCTTTCATCACTTGCTGTAGTCTTTCATCACTTGCTGTAGTCTTTCTCATCACTTGCTGTAGTCTTTCATCACTTGCTGTAGTCTTTCATCACTTGCTGTAGTCTTTCTCATCACTTGCTGTAGTCTTTCATCACTTGCTGTAGTCTTTCATCACTTGCTGTAGTCTTTCATCACTTGCTGTAGTCTTTCATCACTTGCTGTAGTCTTTCTCATCACCTGCTGTAGTCTTTCATCACTTGCTGTAGTCTCTCATCACTTGCTGTAGTCTCTCATCACTTGCTGTAGTCTTTCATCACTTGCTGTAGTCTTTCTCATCACCTGCTGTAGTCTCTCATCCACTTGCTAGTCTTTCTCATCACTTGCTGTAGTCTTTCATCACTTGCTGTAGTCTTTCATCACTTGCTGTAGTCTTTCTCATCACTTGCTGTAGTCTTTCTCATCACTTGCTGTAGTCTTTCATCACTTGCTGTAGTCTTTCATCACTTGCTGTAGTCTTTCATCACTTGCTGTAGTCTTTCATCACTTGCTGTAGTCTTTCATCACTTGCTATAGTCTTTCTCATCACTTGCTGTAGTCTTTCATCACTTGCTATAGTCTTTCTCATCACTTGCTGTAGTCTTTCATCACTTGCTGTAGTCTTTCATCACTTGCTGTAGTCTTTCTCATCACCTGCTGTAGTCTTTCATCACTTGCTAGTCTTTCTCATCACTTGCTGTAGTCTCTCATCCACTTGCTAGTCTTTCTCATCACTTGCTGTAGTCTTTCTCATCACCTGCTGTAGTCTCTCATCCACTTGCTAGTCTTTCTCATCACTTGCTGTAGTCTTTCTCATCACCTGCTGTAATCTTTCATCACTTGCTGTAGTCTTTCATCACTTGCTAGTCTTTCTCATCACCTGCTGTAGTCTCTCATCCACTTGCTAGTCTTTCTCATCACCTGCTGTAGTCTTTCATTACTTGCTGTAGTCTTTCATCACTTGCGGTAGTCTTTCTCATCACCTGCTGTAGTCTCTCATCCACTTGCTAGTCTTTCTCATCACCTGCTGTAGTCTCTCATCCACTTGCTAGTCTTTCTCATCACCTGCTGTAGTCTTTCTCTCATCACTTGCTTTTTCACTTGCTTTGCTGGGTATCATTAAAGGGTATTTTCTTGGTTTGAGCATTGCAAATCAGTTCATGACACTGTTATGGTCTGTGACACACACAAGTCCCCTCTCAATAGACATCACTGCCAGGTAATTGAGCCTCTGCTGACCCATGGTTCTTCTCAACCATGTGTGTAGGCGACGCAGAGCACTGAATGATCTTTCGCAACTGCAGCTGCTGACAGGAATCGTTAGTGCTGCTTGAAAGACTGATCTCAGGCTTGGGAACATGTCAGGGTCAAGGAGCTTGTATACACTTGCCATATCTGAAATGACACCTTCATCTCTTCTTTTGATCAGGAACTGTCTAGCCACTGCAACCTCTTCTTTACTGACCTTCATGTTATAATGTTTGGCAATCAGCTCTAATGATTCTTCACACAGGAAGTCATTTGCTGCTGGATGGCAAGCTTTGATGCCTTTCATTAGCTCTGCACCAACACCACAAAATCTCACCTCCAGCTCACTCACCATTCTGTCAAGGCATGGGTAAAATATGTGATTTCTTATCTTATCCAAAGTGCTCACATAAGCCCTTGTGCCAGTGGTGGACTCTACCACATAGTCATCTAATCGCTTCTGCTTGCGTTTTTGAGAACCTCCTGGAGCTGGGGTCTCTGACAGATGGTTGGCCTCAAGAATTTCTTTGGCCTGATTATAGAATTTCTCTGCCATTTCCTCTGTCCGCATGGACCTAAGTGTTTCAAGGACCGCATCTTTATACCATGTAGCTTGTGCTAAGTCTACATCCTCTTTTTGAAGGTACTTGTGAAGTCCCTCTGTAGTGGACAGCAAAGCTTTGAACATCACAAGCATATAGACATTTGAAAGTCTTGAAAGTTTGGAAAGCAGTCCAATTGCTGTGGTGGTATTGGTCAATTCTGTGAATCACTTCAACAATGCTGGCAGATTTGCAATCACGGCAGTGACTGATTTGAGCTGGCATGCCCACCGTGTCTTCGAGAGCTGAACAAGCTCACTCTTCTCTAAGCCCAAGGCTTTTTGCATGTCAGAGAAAGACTGATGATTAACTAAAGACACACTGAAGAAACAGTACACACTCTCCAGTGTGTCGAAGAAATCAATGGCTTCTGGCACAGCCCTGCAAGTGTGACAAAGCACCAAATTCAGTTCATGGGCATAGCAGTGCACATACACTGCTTCTGGATGCTTCACACGGAATTGAGCCTGAACACCCCGAACAGCACCGCTCATGACGGAGGCCCCATCGTAAGCCTGAGCAACACATTGCAGGTCTTCCAGGCCTTTTGATTTGAGAACTTCTTCAATGGCCTCTGTAATGGAATGCGCATCGAAAGACTTCAGACTTGTAAGTTCCAGAAAACTTTCTTTGACAGTGTTCTCATATCCCACATAACGAACACACACAGCAAGCTGTTCCACATGACCATCTCGAGCCTCATCAGCCATCACTGCATACATTTTTGAATGCTTCATCTCTTTAATGATGGATGCAGTAACTTCCTCTGCACAACATTGAATCATCTCATTCTGTGAGCCTGAAGAGAGATATGTGGAATGGGCGGGAGGTGTGTAGCTTTGGAGAAAGGGGTCGAATTCCTCTAGAAATTTCATAATTTCTAAGAAATTTCCCTGATTGTCAGAGGACTCTTTCTCATCATGGCCACGGAATGTGAGGCCTTGCTTTCCCAAAAAGCTAACGACAGCAGTGATACGACGAAGGTATTCTCTTCTTTCAATTATCTGGTCAAAATTGGCCACATGCATTCGCTCAACTACACTGCCATGTGATAAACTGGCTTTGTAAGTCTTCCATGCAAGCATTGAAGCTTTGTGTCCTGAGCTACTATTGTGCTCTCTAAAGCTGTATAAGGCTCGTTTCCAGTTAGAAAATCCAACAGAGCTGGTTATCACATCTTTGTTAACTCTAGACACTTGTTTCCCAAAGAGCCTGCATGCAAAGCAGAAGGCTGCATTTCGGCTAGCAGAGTACTCTAACCAGTCAAATGTCTCAAACCATTTTTGCTGGAAGGACCTTCTCTGTAGTCCAAAGGTTGTGAGAGGGTATTCTTTTAGTTTTGCTCTGGCTGGGCCTGTTTCTACAGTCCCTAAATCTTCCACTACAGTACTAGCGACCTCAACTAACTCAGCCTCTCTCCTCCCCGAATCATCTGTGATGCAAAAGAACAGATACAACACATAACTAATTGCCAATCAGTTTCAAACAACTTCAGCTTCAAACAACAACTAAGTTAAAGCAATACATGAATGACTTCAGTCAAAGTTCATTGACACACCATGGCATCGAACTGTATATCGATGTTTCACTTTTAACTTTCTCCAAAGTAAAATTGATTTATTGTTACCACTAACCAGTTTCCATGTCTGATCCTGGCACAGCTGCTGCTGCAGCTGCTGCTGCTGCTGGCTCCTCCTCAGTCTGCAGCTCATCTTTGCTACCCTCTACAAAACCATGTGTATAAGTGTATATTTACTACAAACTAATAACACATAAGTCACACATACATTTTATGTTAACGCTTATTGGTTATATCCTTAGAGAAAACAACATCTGATAAACAAGGAAAGTATTCAGTAAAGTGGGATAAAACTAGGGATAAAACTTTTTCGTAAGCTACCCTTATGAAAAAGAAGTATACTTCAAGTTAATTTTATGAAGAAGTATACTTAAGTAATGTTGAAGTATATTTAAGTATACCAATATCAATGTGTACTATTTCAATACAGCTTGGGACTAAATTGGCCCACTTTTAGTATATAAAAGTATATAGCCGCGTTTCCACCGCAGGAACTTTACCCCGGAACCAGGAACTTTGGGGGGGAACTCGGTGTGTTTCGACCGCAGGAACCAGGGTCTAAATGAAGTTCCGGGTAAATATTTCCCCCTCCAAACGGCCCTGCTTGCGAGGTGGGACTTTTCAAAAGTTCCCGAACTTTCGGGGGTGGGACTTGGGCGCTGAACATGCTGATTGGTTGAGCTCTCGCAGCTATTTTTTTTTCCACCGCCATATTTACAAGTCTTTTGCGAGGTGGGTTCCGTGGGTTTTGCGTTCAGTAAATATTTTTTTTGCAACAATGGAGTTCAACAAAAAATTCGACCGATGGACCGACGACGAGGTTCAGGCTTTATTGAGCATATATGCGGAGGAGGACATCCAGCGGGAACTGGAAACGGCGACCCGCAATGAAAAGGTATAACTGAAGATATCGACTCGGTTCCAGTCACACTGGAAAACAGCGCAGAGAGAAGTTGAAGAAATTAGACAAGATTACAAGAAATTAAAGGATCATAACAACCGGAGCGGTTCCGACCGGCGTATCAACAAGTGGTATGACCGCCTGGACGCGTTGCTGGGACACAGACCGTCCTTTTCTAGGGCAGCGGTAACGAAAGACTCGGCTAGTGCGTTGTTGGAAACCATCCAGGAATCCGAAGGTAAAGGTAAGGTAAATATATCATCTTGGTATCATCTATTAAACTCGTTGCAGTGTTTAAACACGTTGCAGTAACTTTTTTCAACGTGCTTTTCCAGACATAACGAGTGGCCCTGATGAATCGCAGGCAACGGAGACCAGCGTGTTTTCCCCCGCGGTCACCAGTACGTTATAAAGCTGACAAAAATGTGTATATATTTAAAAACTGATGTGTAATCCTTAATGGTTTTGTTGTTTTTAATTGTAAACTTAAATTGCCCATGATAAAAATTGCACACTGGGCATTGTTCAAGCTGGGCAAACAATTGTTCATTATTTGTAGTGAAAAGAAACACTTTAAATAATTAATTGATGGTTTCTATTGTTTCATGGTTGCCTTGTGTATTAATTTCCATGTGTTTCTGTGCAATTTTTCTACTTAGAGAAAAGGAAAAGGGACTGTGACTTTCTTGATGCACTGAGGGACATGGAGGATGCTAACCCTGCAGCATGGACAAGAACTGACCAATATATGCAGCTGTTACTGGAGAGCCAGGCCGAGGAGAGATGAGGAGGCAAGAGCTGGCATTCCACCAGTCAGAAGCGGAAGAAAGCAGACGGCAGCAGAGGGACTTTCAGACCGGGTTTCTGTCTGTTCTTGGACAGTTTGTCCAGTCGTTCAAGAAGTAGCCACAATGACCAGCCGCTTGAATGAAGCATTTGCTCTACCACATTTGTACTTTATATATTGTACGTGTTGGCACAGCTCTTGGACAGGTTACTGAAAAATACACTTTTTTTATATTGTTGTTTTCACATTTTATATTTTCATTTTATTGTTCTAGTAATTTATTTGTCTTTGCACACTTTTATTTTAATTTCGTAAGAACTAATCTGTCTAAAATAAAGTAAAATGTGTAAAATGTCACTGTGTCTTTAATTTCCACATTCTAACTATATAACCACATTCTAATTGTATTCATATAGTGTAGGAAGCAAATAAAAGGGCTGCTGCTCGCAAGTCTTTCTGAATATGCACATAAACATATCTAGAAAACCCAAATATTATATTTTTAAATGTATAACTATGTGAATGTAGTATAATAACTTATAACCACAACTTAAGTGAAGCCATAAGTGTGGTCCTGCTTCATTTCAAATTTGAGGAAGAAGTCTCTAATATTATGCATTTAATGAAGCATATTGTAATACTAGTCATGTGATTTTTTTTTTTTTTTGTGAATGTTAAGAGATGTTATTGTGATAAAAAATAAAATACTTGCAGTCTAGTACCTAATCTTTCAACCGCTTAATTCAGTCTATTGTTTTCATTCAATTAACTTTTCACACATCTGTCATGAATGACTGAAACCTCATTATCCTTTTATAGAAAATGTTTTGTTTTGGAATTGAGCTATTACAACACATTCAGATTTTGGATTGCCCATCATCCCATTTTGCATTAAAATGGTCAAACCAGGTGAAAGTGCACGTTTAAATAAGCAGTGTTGGTAATGTGTGTACATAATCAGCAAAAGCAGCGCTGCTTGCATCACCTACACTTGTTATTGTTGCAGACAGTATCGCGCAAAAGTGATTACTGTCCGTCGGTGACTGGGAGAAGCAGTCGCGCGCATTCCCACGTCACCGGACTAATTTGCCTAATCTCCCCGGTACTTTAGACCGCGGTGGAAACGCAGATTGTAGCAGGTCTGGGGGAGAAAAAGTTCCTGGGAAAAAAGTTCCTGGTACAAATAGTTCCGGGTAATTTCGGTGGAAACGCGGCATATGTTTAAGTTATAAGTGTAAGAGTAGTAAACTAGGCTAGGTAGGTGTCTCATTTTTAATGCATCTGTACTACAAGTTAACTCTTAAGTAGTAGTTTACTATTTCAATACAAGTAGTATTTTTTGTTTATGAAAGTACACACTGAAGTGTACTCTCAGTAAACTATTAGTTTAGTAGTGTATACTGCAAGTATACTTGCAAGTTTTCTTTAAGTCAACATAGCCTTTACTTATAGTTCACTATTGTTGTATTATGTTTGCACTTGCACAGAATACTATTGTGTTTAAATGTAGATATTTTTTTTTATAAAAAAAAAAAAAAACTTTAACTGTACCTTAATTTTAAAAACATGTCATTAGCTTCATGTTGCATTTTTTATCAACACTTGATTGTTGGTAAGTTTCATAAAGAAAGGCAACATTTTAAACAAAAAAAAGTTGAAGACTACACCTTGATCAGATTCAGAACGGATTCAGAATAATAATAAAAACACAGATGGAATAGATCGAGTCCAAAGTCCAAACCTTCACAGACAGTAGTTTTCTAGGCTATTTGTGGGTTAACTTACCCTTAATTTCATCTGGTAATATTAAGCGTTTTATTTATTTTTTTACTTTTGATTTACACACTGTTTAATAATTGATGATGATCACATTATTTTATATTTGATTGAGCATGGATTGAGCAATCTTCTATCACTTGCTAGTATTACTAACTTCTATCAGATGCTAGTAACATACAAGTGATGCTAGTACCCTAATAGCTAGTTAAACAAATAGACATACAGTGAAAGAAGACAGCCAGATGATGATCTTTAGATTTAAAGGATAAAAAAAAATGAATTCTTACCCACTGACTTCTTTCCAAAAAATCCCCAAAGTCTCGTTTGCTTCATTTTTCCTGCCCGCTGTCTGTCGTTATTAACACTCTCTCAGACACTTGACTTTGCTGCTAGCTCCTCCCCTACCTGCTGCATATTCAACAGGAAGAAACGACAGCAAAGAAATGTAGCCTATACTCTAGGCTAGATTATTTTTAAGGTCTATTTTTACAGGCTGTATGCACTATGCAGTACGTGCAAAGCCAAAGCGCAAATAGGACAACTTATGATTTCGCGGGTTTACATAGGCTTTAAAAAAAAAAAAAAGGGGGAATTTTTTTTTTTCTCGTTCGGGAATCGGGGCTACACTCAAAACATCCGGGGCTGAAGCCCCGGCAAAATCGGCTGGCTCCGCCCCTGCACATATATGTCAATAAATAAATAAAGCACAGCTGCTTAATAAGCTGTGCACCGTTCAAGGCTGACTATATGTGTTCATCCTGAACTTTGGGCTGGTGTGTTATTGGATTGGTTTGGAATTGCATTGAAATGTTATATATTATATAATCTGCTTACACCACTGAGCTGATGTTAAACTTTACAATCAAAACATTTAATACCCATTCTTTAATACCCAATAATACCATTCTGATTAAGACTTTTTCAGACAACATTTCATGGTATTTGACACTCATTTATATATTTTGAAATATCGTCCTGGTGATTCTGATTACTATAGTGTGACTGATCAAGCTATTATATGTTGCTAGTATGAATAACAAAATGCTTTCTCTGTGTCCAGATTTGACTATAGGCTAATACAAAACTGATACTTCAAATCAATATAAAAACTAAACTTTGACAAAGAGTAGTCTTTCATAATATCTATATATATCCAAATCAAATGAAAACTAACTAAATGAAAACTAACCCAGCAAACTGGGAATACACAGCCATGCTTATGTTTATAGGGATATACAGCCATCTAGAGGTTAAACGATTGTATAACAGATGATAAATGGTGCAACATTTAGAGATGCCCTTAAAGGGTTAGTTCACCCAAAAATGAAAATTCTGTCATTAATTACTCACCCTTATGTCGTTCGAGACCCGTAAGACCTCCGTTCATATTCGGAACACAAATGAAGATATTTTTGTGTAAAGCTGATGGCTGAGAAAGGCTTCAGTTAGGCCTCCATTGGCATTCAGTACATTAATACTCCCAAGACCGATAAAAGGCACTTAAAATGTCATTACAAAGTCCATCTCACCACAGTGACTCTACAATAATCTTACGATGCGACGACAATAGTTTTTGTGCGCAAAAAAAAATCAAAAGAACACCTTTATCCAGCTTGTTATTGCCTTCCGCGTGTGCCTCCACGACGCATGCGCGAGAAAATGACGTAGCGCCGGGGCTCGGGATTCCATGAAATGCACACTCTAACCCCATTTTGAGCACTACGCCGAGACCTAAAGCACGATCAATGTAGAATCCAACAGCTGAGATACGCGCGTCTTCCTCTGATTGTAAACAAATCACTTCTGGGTCATCTGTCCGAACGCCGGATCTGCGTCATATTCTCGCGCATGCGTCGTGGAGACACACACGGAAGGCAGTAACAAGTTGGAAAAAGGTGTTATTTTGATTTTTTTTGCGCACAAAAACTATTGTCGTCGCATAGTAAGATTATTGTAGAGTCACTGTGGTGAGATGGACTTTGTAACGATGTTTTGAGTGCCTTTTATCCGTCTTGGGAGTATAAGTGTACTGAATGCCAATGGAGGCCTTTCTCAGCCACCAGCTTTCAACAAAAATATCTTCATTTGTGTTCCGAATATGAACGGAGGTCTTACGGGTCTCGAACGACGTGAGGGTGAGTAATTAATGACAGAATTTTCATTTTTGGGTGAACTAACCCTTTAAAATACATGTTAAAGGAAAAATAATAATTTAATTCTAACACTACTACTACTACTACTACTACTACTGATAATAATAATAATAATAAAAATAATAATTCTGGAAACGCCCCTGATCAGTAAACAGGTGAAATTATGCATGCAGTAGTGCAGATACTATACTTTTAGCAGCATCAGGATAACAAACTAATATCATGGCATGATGATGATGATGATGATGCTGATAAAGATACACTGAATATATTTATTTCTTAACACACTAGCACAGAATGCTGAGCCAAATGAAGATAAAGATGTGTTTTGGCGTCTGGGTTTTTATTGAACCAATCAGATAAGGGTAAATCGAGAGTCAGCAAGCAGCTCATTTGATTGGCTACAGAAGAAGGTGGACCCGCCTTCCTCCTCGCGCTTGCAAAACTCAAGCAAGTGAGAGAATCTTGCCAAAACTTTAAGCGCAGCTAAAAGAAAGACGGAACTGTACAAATCGGTTTCTTTCGGGAACTTTTTTGCCCTACGTACACAACAAGTCACTTAGACATTTGCAACAGTTCATTTTTTTTACACAAAGGTTGGTTCTACACGGTCAATCTGTTTTGCAGTTCCTGACTCTGATGTTTTCACTTGCAAATCGATGTTCACAGTTGTGCAATGATTTTGGCCGCATCTTAGCGAAAGAAACATGTCAAAAGTGTTAGCACGGAAAAATGGATGTCAGAAGAATACAGATCATATTTATTTTGCGTTAACATGAAGCTGCAGTTTCACAATAACAGTAAAATTCTGCAAATATTTTTTTCTTACACTTGAAAGGCAATTTACAGCTACATTTTACAAAACTTATCTTGCGCATGCAAATTTAATTTACGCTTGCAATCTTATGTAAACTTTCACAAATCTTACCCTGCGCTTGCGATTCTTTAAGGCATCAATTTACCTTCATATAATGTAGGTATGAAACTGTTATTAAGAGACCAAACTCAGTAAACATAATACTAAATATAGCTGCAGCCATCGGGGCCAAGCGCAAAGAAGAAGACAAGACATGCCAAAATGGCTGGCAGTGTCAGATCAACTGCAGCAATGAGCAATTAAAGACCTATTAAGGTGATTTTAGGCAAAATAGCTGTAAAATGATAAATACAGTCAATAATAATGATTTAATTATTTATCACTTTCAACCAATAGGTGGCACAGTTACGAAATTGGTGTGGTGTGGTCAGAATAATGACACATGCAAAGATTGGTGTCAATATAGTGTCAATATGTCATTGCAGAGATATAGCCTCAAGAGGCCTTTTCATTATAAGTATGGACCACATGGTGGTGCTGTTTTGAAACCTTTTAAGTAGCTTAAAGGCATGGTGCTGGTGGCACATACCAAAGCCGCGTTTCCACCGCAGGAACTTTACCCCGGAACCAGGAACTTTGGGGGGGAACTCGGTGTGTTTCGACCGCAGGAACCAGGGTCTAAATGAAGTTCCGGGTAAATATTTCCCCCTCCAAACGGCCCTGCTTGCGAGGTGGGACTTTTCAAAAGTTCGCGAACTTTCGGGGGTGGGACTTGGGCGCTGAACATGCTGATTGGTTGAGCTCTCGCAGCTATTTTTTTTCCCACCGCCATATTTACAAGTCTTTTGCGAGGTGGGTTCCGTGGGTTTTGCGTTCAGTAAATATTTTTTTTGCAACAATGGAGTTCAACAAAAAATTCGACCGATGGACCGACGACGAGGTTCAGGCTTTATTGAGCATATATGCGGAGGAGGACATCCAGCGGGAACTGGAAACGGCGACCCGTAATGAAAAGGTATACCTGAAGATATCGAGTCGGTTCCAGTCACACTGGAAAACAGTGCAGAGAGAAGTTGAAGAAATTAAGACAAGATTACAAGAAATTAAAGGATCATAACAACCGGAGCGGTTCCGACCGGCGTATCAACAAGTGGTATGACCGCCTGGACGCGTTGCTGGGACACAGACCGTCCTTTTCTAGGGCAGCGGTAACGAAAGACTCGGCTAGTGCGTTGTTGGAAACCATCCAGGAATCCGAAGGTAAAGGTAAGGTAAATATATCATCTTGGTATCATCTATTAAACTCGTTGCAGTGTTTAAACACGTTGCAGTAACTTTTTTCAACGTGCTTTTCCAGACATAACGAGTGGCCCTGATGAATCGCAGGCAACGGAGACCAGCGTGTTTTCCCCCGCGGTCACCAGTACGTTATAAAGCTGACAAAAATGTGTATATATTTAAAAACTGATGTGTAATCCTTAATGGTTTTGTTGTTTTTAATTGTAAACTTAAATTGCCCATGATAAAAATTGCACACTGGGCATTGTTCAAGCTGGGCAAACAATTGTTCATTATTTGTAGTGAAAACACTTTAAATAATTAATTGATGGTTTCTATTGTTTCATGGTTGCCTTGTGTATTAATTTCCATGTGTTTCTGTGCAATTTTTCTACTTAGAGAAAAGGAAAAGGGACTGTGACTTTTTTGATGCACTGAGGGACATGGAGGATGCTAACCCTGCAGCATGGACAAGAACTGACCAATATATGCAGCTGTTACTGGAGAGCCAGGCCGAGGAGAGATGAGGAGGCAAGAGCTGGCATTCCACCAGTCAGAAGCGGAAGAAAGCAGAGGGACTTTCAGACCGGGTTTCTGTCTGTTCTTGGACAGTTTGTCCAGTCGTTCAAGAAGTAGCCACAATGACCAGCCGCTTGAATGAAGCATTTGCTCTACCACACTTGTACTTTATATATTGTACGTGTTGGCACAGCTCTTGGAAAGGTTACTGAAAAATACACTTTTTTTTATATTGTTGTTTTCACATTTTATATTTTCATTTTATTGTTCTAGTAATTTATTTGTCTTTGCACACTTTTATTTTAATTTTGTAAGAACTAATCTGTCTAAAATAAAGTAAAATGTGTAAAATGTCACTGTGTCTTTAATTTCCACATTCTAACTATATAACCACATTCTAATTGTATTCATATAGTGTAGGAAGCAAATAAAAGGGCTGCTGCTCGCAAGTCTTTCTGAATATGCACATAAACATATCTAGAAAACCCAAATATTATATTTTTAAATGTATAACTATGTGAATGTAGTATAATAACTTATAACCACAACTTAAGTGAAGCCATAAGTGTGGTCCTGCTTCATTTCAAATTTAGGAACAAGTCTCAAATTATGCATTTAATGAAGCATATTGTAATACTAGTCATGTGATTTTTTTTTTTTTTTAGTGAACGCTAAGAGATGTTATTGTGATCAAAAATAAAATACTTGCAGTCTAGTACCATAATCTTTCAACTGCTTAATTCAGTCTATTGTTTTCATTCAATTAACTTTTCACACATCTGTCATGACTGAAACCTCATTATCCTTTTATAGAAAATGTTTTGTTTTGGTATTGAGCTATTACAACACATTCAGATTTTGGATTGCCCATCATCCCATTTTGCATTAAAATGGTCAAACCAGGTGAAAGTGCACGTTTAAATAAACTGTGTTGGTAATGTGTGTACATAATCAGCAAAAGCAGCGCTGCTTGCATCACCTACACTTGTTGTTGCAGACAGTATCGCGCAAAAGTGATTACTGTCCGTCGGTAACTGGGAGAAGCAGTCGTGCGCATTCCCACGTCACCGGACTAATTTGCCTAATCTCCCCGGTACTTTAGACCGCAGTGGAAACGCAGATTGTAGCAGGTCTGGGGGAGAAAAAGTTCCTGGGAAAAAAGTTCCTGGTACAAATAGTTCCGGGTATTTTCGGTGGAAACGCGGCTCAAGTTTCGTAATGATACACCAATTCGTTTGTAAAGCATAATATTTTATATCATAATACTGCATTGTAGTCAATGGGAATTTCATGTTTTGTTCTATTATAGCGCCACCAAGAGGCACAACCCTACCATTTTTTTATTTGTCCTCGGAGTGAGCCCATACATGTGTGTGTCAATTTTGGTTAAAATATCTTGTTTCGTTTTGGAGTTACAGACATTTATATGAAAAAACACATGAAAAATGACTGACACCTGACTGTGATTGGATTTTACTCCCCCTTACTATCAATATTTTGACATTTGGGCATTAGTGTTTAGCTATCAACCTATGTTTCCGAACTTCTGCCGCTGGTTTCGTCTCGATCGGACTAGCGGTTTCGAAGATATCAGCTAATGTTTTTAAAGTGCTAAATTACAACACTGCACAAACTAGTGATGGAAATTTCGATTCTTTCAAGAGATTCGTTCATTTTCAGTTCGTTCATCAAAATGATTCGTTCAGATTCGTTCATTGATTCTTTCAGTGACCATTTTTTATATTCCATAAATATCCCAGCAGGTGGCAAAAAGAGTGTCTTATGCGTTATTTCTTAAGTCAACGAACGTATTTACTAACAAAAAAAATAATTTGGCTTTATTAAAATGTGTGCATCTATCATTAAATAAAATAAGTCTAAATAAGTGGTTCAGAAGACCAAAGGCAAAGCACAAAGGTTTTCTTGCATGATTAACAATTAATTGTTTGGTCAGACATTTACACATTCATATTATTCAGATATATCTGGGATTATGGTAAACGAACGTGGAGTTATAAACAATCGTAGCCTAAAACTGCGCTTTGCAGCCATCCGCTCTCTGCTTATAGCTGAACGAGACTGATTCACATGCTAAATGACCGACATCCATTTCCACGAACGAGATGTACCACCAGTTCGTTCACGAACGAGATCTAAGCAGCAGTTCGTTCAATTCGTTCACGAACGAGATCTAGCAGCAGTTCGTTCAATTCGTTCACGAACGAGATCTAGCAGCAGTTCGTTCAATTCGTTCACGAATGAGATCTCTCTCTCTCTCGTTCAGTGATGGGCGTGTTCGTTCAGTATCGTTGGTGGTTCAATTCGATCATGAACCAGATGTACCAGTTCGTTCGTTCACGAACGAGATCTCTCGTTCAGACTCAAAAAAGCAACTCGGTCAGTGATGGACGTGTTCGTTAACTCCAATAATATCGCATTTTTTATTTGTTTTGCAGTTTTTGGAGAATTGCATGACATGACTCAAACGTAATGAAGTAATTTGTATTAATTTTATAAAACAACAACAATGAAAATAAATAATACAAACACAATACATCAGTAATTATACAATAATTTAACCATCAGCCTGCATTATTACACTGTTTTCATTAAAATGGTAAAGTGTACATGTCTTTCTTTGCTGCATACCGTATATGCCTAACTACACAAGCCGCTCTACATGTTGGCTATCAGTATCGTTCAATAGCTGGTTCATTTCGTTCACGAACGAAAAACAGTTCGTTCACGAACAAGTCGAGAAGGAGATCAGTCTTGGTTCAGAGTCAGACTCAAAAGCATCTCGGTCAGTAAAAGGCGTATTCGTTCACTGAATTCAACAAATCACATGCTCCGTCACATCTTATACTCGAACGCTATTGGCTCGAAGTTTTGTCATTGACAGGATGAAACAGTCCACAGAGCTGCGCATGCGCTCGCTCCGCCATGCTGCTGTGGAGGGAGGAATTTCAGTGAACGAGAAATATGAGTCAGTGGACTACTTGAACGAGAACGATTCGTTCACCTAAAAGATTCGTTCAAAAAGAACGATTCGTTCACGAACGTAACATCACTAGCACAAACCATATGTCAAAACCTAGCAAGTCTGGTATCCTTGGACTCGGCAAGGATTCAGGAGACAGAAAAAGTTACTCCCATGAAAATAAGTCAATCTCACCCAAAGTAATAGGCATTTGAAAAAAAAAATTTGTTTCGAAACTTCTTGGGCTCCTTCAGGGCATTGTGTTGATGACCCAAACCAAGTTTCATAACCGTTCATGTGTTCATAAAATACAGCATTTTAGCACATAATTAAAAATGGCCGATATGGTACAATTGAATATCAGACTCGGCATGCCGTCCTGAATCTAACGAGATAACTTTTATGATTCTTGGACAAATGGTTCAAAAGTTATAAGCAAAAACAACCATTGTTTTGTATCTCCGGACCAGTAGGTGGCGCTGCACCGAAACACTGCATGTTGCCTCAAGTCATGCTTGTGATGACATGTACCAAGTTTGGTTTGAATACGATAAAGTGTTGCGGAGATAGAGGCTGCGTTGGAAACCGGCACATACTCATTGAGTAGGTTCTCATTTTCAATAAGTACTTACTTAACGAGCTCTAAAGAGTAGGCACTATATTGCCTGATCTCGTTAAGTATGACTGCGATCCGCACTTTATGTGCCATGTTGACGTTATCATGTGACCTACGATGTTATCACAAGCAACAACTTGAAAGATATGAGTGACAGGTTTAATTCATCGATCTATAAATATCTTAATATTGATTACACTTGCTAATTTTGTGGTCTTGTTGAAGAAACAGCTGCCCATTTATTTTGTGATATTAACCCTACTAATCTGACCCAGTTTTATCCTTAACAAACCCAAAATCGTGATCCCTTGAATGTGTTTTTAGTTTCTTTATTTTATATGCAAAAAAATTCATCCACAAGCAAAATTGGCCTAAATCTCCTTTATATTTTCCTTTAGCTGTAGTTGCTGTGTTAATGTTCCTCAATTCATCAACAGTACCTACTAATGGACAAATAAAAAAGATAACTTATGTTTAGTTACTTTATGTAGATTTATTAAAATGACTGACGTTCATGTAAAGTAAACGGTGTTGACATTAGTGAACTCTACATTATAGCACACACACACACACACACACACACACACACACACACACACACACACACACACACACACACACACACACACACACACACACACACACACACACACACACACACACACACACACACACACACACACACACACACACACACACACTCTGATCAGATGTCATCTGCAATATTTATCGAAAATGTTCCTGTCAGATGTTGAATAAACATTTAGTAAGCATCTTTATCTTTAAGATGTATATGGTTTATGTAAATCCACTTTGGAGACATGCGTGTGTTACTGGAGCTCCCCTGTTAGCTATACATAATAAAACGTGTTTTTACAATGCGATATATAATTGTTGATATTCATCGTTATCGGCGCGATAAGAAAATTTGCTCGATATATTAAACCTGATAAATAAATGTATTATTTCCTTATTTCCAGATGCGCACTGTTCACCATGATGGTTTGAATTGCTTGAAATATGATTGGAATCACTTTGAAAAAGGAAAATATGGTTCAGTGCAACATAAAGTTACAATATGCTGACAAATTTGATAAAAGAATACATATTTTACAGACGCTTAATATTTAATGGTATTTGATGAGTTAATTGCATCTGATAGATTATACTTTCCATAAAACATTTGCAATGTGTTTATAAAATGTGTTCTCTATCATAGGTTCACTCGACGCTGCGTCACTTTATGACGTAATGGGAACGCCCTCTGGGTGTGCCGATTGTCTGAAGCCCTTATAGAATCACGCCAATTCATTGGCTGATGGCGCTCTTATGCTCTTACGTTGCCACCTTATACTGGTGCGCGCGCCATCTGCTCCTCAGATTTCTCTGCCTTCACGAAGCGGCCATTTCATGCCCTTCGGTTTCGGTTTTTCTGGCGGTTTTTCCTCAGATTTCTCTGCCTTCACGAAGCGGCCATTTCATGCCCTTCGGTTTCGGTTTTTCTGGCCCAAATATCTTGGATTTCGTTTAACTTTTATCACCAGCACTTCAGCGACTGCAGATAGTGGAACTTTGTTCTCCTTGATACCATGGCCATCCTCCAAGCCTATCAGGCGGACGTGCTAAAGGAGAAGGATGAGGGCGACAGTTTGACACCGGAAGCAGTTAAGGAGCTGTGCAAAGCCACGTGCTTTACGAGCCACAAAGCACACAGCTCGCGCCATAGGACATTCAATGGCGGGCGTGGTGGCGGCGGAGTGTGAAATCCGTGATAAGGAAAAGGTTTTCCTACTGGACGCTCCGGTTTCACAATCTGGTTTATTTGGGGAGGCGGTCAACACGGTGGTTGAGAAGTTTAGAGCCGCTAAATCTCAGTCTGCCTCTTTTAAGCAGTTCATGCCCAGGAGAGCGAGAGACTCCCCTCCCCCTCTCAGTCCAGAGAACGCCCTTCTCACAGAAGGGAATTCACCAGTAGGAGGAGCGACCAGGGTCATCCACCACGATCTGGGGAGCTCGTGGTCGTCCGTTTCCTCGCCAACGTCCTCACAGGCGCATCGACCCAAAGCGGCCCAGCAAACCCTCTGCTCCGGCCACTTCAAGTCGCTCCTGACCCTCCGGTCAGAAAAGGAGAGCTTCGGCTCACGTCCGAGGCTGGGTCAGACCGCGCAAGAATTTCTGCCCGCCTCTCACCAGCTCTGCTTATCCAGCTCTGTTACTTTCGCCGTCCAGCGCGCTTCGAAATACAGAACTGGCCCGACCCACGCCTTTTCCAGCGCTGAAGGAAAGAGATGCTTTTTGCTTTCTCCCCTCACGTCTGATTGGCTCACCATCCGCCGCTCGTTCAGACGGAGACACATTCGGTCTTCTTCTGGAATCAGCGAGGCTTATTTTTCCCACTCTGGCCGTGACATCTCCCACTCCGCGCCAGGACGCCACGTGCTCTCCTTCGCGGATGGCCACACCTCCCTTCAAGGTTCAGCTCGACACCCTATCTCAGGTATCTCCACCGCACCTCAACACCCCACTTCCTCTGTCACATTTCTCCCACGAGTGGAAGCTTCTGCCAGGGGTATCATCCTGGGTCCTCCGCACAATTCAGTCCGGTTATACACTCCAGTTCTGTCGCAACCCCCCTCGCTTCGACGGTGTCATTCAAACTGTAGTAAACAGCGCCTCAGAGGCTTCTGTTTACTGTTTTCTGTTTATGGTCAAGATGGCGCCGAGGATGGCCGCAACGTCGCAAGCTCTGCTGAAACATTGTAGTTTTTTGTGTGTTCTGTTTATAGTTTTTGTGTTTTTTGTCTTGGATGTTGTCTGCCTTACTACGTACGACAGACAGACACTTTTGGACATTGGTTCGGCAATCGCACACCGAAAACCGGACTTTAAATTCTTCAGTGACGAACCGCTTCTTCCCACAAGCAATTAGACTCCTTAACTCTTGATCCATCAGGATCATAACACACTGGACAAAATATCACTCAGCACAACCCACTGCAGATACACACACATTATATACACATTTATCTATCATATAGCACCTATTGTACATTGGATCTCTACTGTGAATAATATTGTATACTGTACATTGTATATTATTATTATTATAGCTTAATGTATACTGTTTAATGTATGTTTTAGTGTATATTGTTTAAAGTATATGTATATTGTAAGCAGGGCTTAAAAACGGAAAAAAATATCAATCGTTTCACTCCGAGCAGAATCGATATAATAGCGTTTCCGTTTTTGCGTTCCTCAATAAACATTACTGTTCCGAAAACGGTTTGATATGAAAAAATACCGGTTAATAACGTTATTTTAATTTAGCCTATACTTTAAACAAATATGTATAAATAGACTTATTTTCACTCAATAATAATATAACGCATGGTAATTAAACTTGAATATTTATTTCATAACATTTTTAAAACCAGAAATACATGCATTAGAATTACAAAGCATAAACAGCGGACCTGTTTTAATGGAGCGATAGACAATCTAAAGTGCCCTCTTATGCCGAATTATTTTCAGAAGAGTGATAACATTCTTTGTATATAACTTTTTTTCAACACGACTTGTTTTAAAAATTGCATGAATAAATAATAAATAAACTGGATAAGCATTGCTCTTTTAATGCATCGTCAACTGGTAATTTCAAAGCAAAGATCATTTAATACAATATAACATACCATTTAATACGAAGCATCAACCGTCTATATAGAAAACATTGAGCTGTCCTGTATTGGCAATCTGAAAGACTATAGGAAAAATGTTTGATAGATGCTAGTAACCTACTTGGACAGGCTTAAACAAAATCCATAAACTAGCCTAAATCAGACTATTTGAGCTTAAAGTCCGTACTGCTTATTTAAACGTACGAAAAGAATGTCCTCCAATACCTGCGCTTTCATTGTAGACCTCAGCGGGGAAAGAAATGTACTTGAGGCATGAAAATGCGCGCTCACACTGACTTGCGTTACCGGTAGATTCATAGATGATGGTGCGAGGGCATTTCACTCACGCTTGATCCGTCAATGTCACACGCTGTACTACTCAATTCATGATTGGTCACTGCCAAATTAAAGTATTAAAGAGAACGATAAAATAACGTTATTAACCGGTTAATGGTCATTTCAAATTAACGTTTCTGTTCAGAACGATTCAAATTGATTTTGATTTCGTTTCCGTTTTTGTTCCTCTTAAAATTTCGTTCGTTTCCGGTTTTCGTTTTCGTTCCTTGAACCGGTTCAGAGCCCTGATTGTAAGTATAAGTATATTGTTTAAAGCTGTGAGAACTACACTCACATTGTGTAAATTATTTATTGTTTATTGTAGTGTATACTGTGCTGTGAGTAATTGTGTGTGCATCAGATGTGTAATCTGATGCTGCTTTAAATGTTGTACATGTCATGTCATGACTGCTATGTTGCTCGGAACTGCACCTAAGAATTTCATCTGCTGTTGCACTTGTGTACATAGTTGAGTGACAAACAAAGTGATTTGATTTCTGTTCTACAACAGGAAAATGTGGCTTCTTCAGCCGTTATTTTTCATTATTTTCTGCGTCCCATTCTGGACCTCCACCCTCTACAGAGGGAAGTTCAAGATGCTAACACTCAAGACTATTTTGTCACAGATATGTGCGGAGGACTGGTTCGTTACGATAGACCTTCCATATTCAGGTCGTCCAACGACACAGGAAATTCCTCAGATTTGCCTTCAAGGGGAGGGCTTATCAATACAAAGTCCTTCCCTTCGGCCTCTCCCTGGCACCGAGGATGTTCACGAAGTGTATGGATGCTGCTCTGGCCCCGTTGAGGCTCCAGGGCATCCGTATACTCAATTACCTGGACGATTGGCTCATCCTGGCCCACTCCAGGGAGTTGGTGACTCGCCACAGAGATGTCGCTCTTCAGCACATTCAGTCTCTTGGTTTGAGAGTGAACACCGACAAGAGTGTTCTCACCAAAGCTCAGCAGACCACCTTCTTAGGAGTTCACCTGGATTCTGTTCTGATGCAGGCCCACTTGGCCCCTGCTTGGATTTCCAATATTGTAACATGCTTGGCCCGCTTCAGGCTCGGCCATCATGTTCCTGTGGGTACGTGTCGCAGGCTCCTGGGTCTCATGGCCGCAGCTTCCCCGGTGCTTCCCCTGGGACTGCTTCACATGAGGCCCTTCCTCTGGTGGATGAAACACTCAGGTGCTTGATCAACAGGATCGGCCCTTCGCCTATTGAAGGTGTCGCGCGGCTGCTTCCGCGCCCTATCAGTATGGCGGGACCCTCTCTTTCTTCGAAAGGGGGTCAATATAGGGGCTGTTTTCCGTCGCCAAATGATCACGACGGACGCCTCTTTAACCGGCTGGGGTGCGGTATTCGAGGGCAGACCGGCATGCGGGGTTTGGGAAGGGGAAGTTCTCTCTTGGCACATAAACTGCCTAGAGCTGAGAGCTGTGTCCCTGGCCCTTCGGCACTTTCTCCCCGCTCTCATGGGATATCATGTAATTGGCACTCCGGCAAACTTCTGTCCCTGAGAGCAGTCCATGTACCCAGAGTCTTGAACCTTGCAGCAGAAGGAGTCGTCCCAGTGCCGGCTCTGGTTTTCTCTGAGCTCCCTGGCTCCATTGGGGATAGATGCGTTCACGCATCCATGGCCCAACCTGAAACTCTATGCATTCCTGCCCATCAACTGATTCCGGCGGTTCTGTGCAGGGTGAGAGAGAGCGGGGTCAGCCTCCTGCTTGTGGCTCCACTCTGGCCTTCCCAGACTTGGTTCTCGGAGATGGTTCTCCATCTGGATTCTCTCCCCTGGGAGATCCCGATCAGAGAGGACCTATTGTCCCAGCTTCAGGGCAGGATTTGGCATCCTCACCCGGAAATTTGGAAGTCCTCCAAATGGAGGGTCTTTGAGTCATGGTGCTCGTCCCATGCGGTGGATCCAGTTAACTGCCTGGTGAGACCAGTGCTGGAGTTCCTGCAAGAAAAGTTTGCCGCTGGAGCAGCAGTTACCCCTCTTAGAGTTTACGTTGCTGCTATCGCTGCTCGTAGGGAGTTGGATGAAGTTCTACTAGGCAAGCATAGGTTGGTTTTGTCTTTTATGCAAGTGGTTAGGCGCCTGAGGCCAGCACACTCCCCTGGTATTCCGTCTTGGGACCTCTCAGTTGTCCTGGAGGGGTTAACAAAGGCTCCCTTTGAGCCCTTGGAGTCAGCTCCGGAGCGGATTCTGACTCTTAAGGTTGCTCTTTTACTAGCATTAACCTCCTTGAAGTGTGTGTGCGACCTACAGGCCCTCTCTGTTAGTGGGTCCTGTATGGATTTGGCTCCTGGTCTAGTCAAAGTAACCTTAAGACCTAGACTAGGTTATGTGCCCAAGGTTTTGTCCACTTCGTTTCGTTCTCAGGTTGTCACCCTTCACTCTTTTCACCCTCCTCCTTTCGACTCGGAGAAGGACGAGAAGCTTAATTTGCTCTGTCCTGTCCGAGCATTGAAGTGTTATGTAGACTAGTCTGACGGTTGGAGGAAATCTAATCAACTCTTGGTGTGCTTCGGTGCTGCCGAAGGTGCTTGCCGCGTCGAAGCAGAGGATTTCCCATTGGGTGACAGAGGCCATCTCGCTGGCATATGAGGTGCGTGGTATACCTCCACCTCTTAGCATCAGGGCACACTCTACCAGAAGTGTGGCTTCCTCTCAAGCGCTTTTTAGAGGGGCTCTTCTGGAGGATATTTGTGTAGCGGCAGGTTGGACCTGCCCGCACACTTTTGTGAGGTTCTATAGTTTGGATCTCGACATGGCTCCGGGTTTGCATGTTCTATCTGCTTAATCCGGCCATGCAGGCTCTCTGGTATTCTTTGAGCCAGATATGGCAGCGCTTTAGCTTGGCGTGTGTGGTATATCGTTCCCATTACGTCATAAAGTGACGCAGCTTCGAGTGAACCTATGAAAGAGAACGTCTCAGGTTACTTGTGTAACCTATGTTCTCTGAGTAGGGAACAAGACGCTGCGTCTGCTGCCAAGCTCCTCGTGCTGCTGACAAGCCTTCCTTTTCGGCAGAGAAATCTGAGGAGCAGATGGCGCACGCGCCAGTATAAGGTGGCGATGCAAGAGCGTCGGGGCAATTAATTGGCGTGATTCTATAAGGGCTTCAGACAATCTGCACGCGTCTCGTTCCCTACTCAGAGAACATAGGTTACACAAGTAACCTGAGACGTTTTTATGCATACTTGGCATGAGTTTTTGCTGCATTTACACTGTTCTGACCAGCAGGCTTCGCCAGCGTGTGGTGTTTCCAACTCTTCGAAACATCTAGTGAATCATTTTGCGAAGCAATTGGTTCAATTGATTCAAAGCTTTAAAAATGTTGTTTCTCCCATCACTAACTTCTGGCCTGGCATGCATAACACAGCCTTTTTAGTAGGGAAAATAAGGTTCAGAGCAACATGTGCAGCACAAGTCTGTCATATAGACTACATTAAATTATAATATGCTGACCAAGGAGAACTTCTCTTTCCCTGTGCAGGTTTTGTCCTTCAGTTCTGTCTCTGATGTCCACTCTCATTTTAAGTCCCTCACCTCATCGATCAACAGTCCATCGGCCTCCTACATCCTCAAACTGGCCAACCGCCTCTATGGAGAGAAAACCTACAGCTTCTTACCCGTGAGTCCATTGGGCCTGTAAAAATGAGACATGTTGATGCTCTCTGTGTGCTGTGAGACGGTGGCTTTATTTTGTGCTGCAGGAGTATCTGGAGTCCACGCTGAACCTGTACCACGCTGACCTTCAGCCTGTGGACTTCTTTGGAGCGACTGAGGACTCACGAAAGCTCATTAACACATGGGTGGAGGAGCAGACGGAGAGTGAGAACAACACTTCCATACACACTTATATTTCAGATAAAACAATCATCTGTTGCTAGAAAACATTTTTTTAAAGCCACAGATGTGAAGTCAAAAACACAAACTTGTGTTTTTCAGATAAAATCAAAGATCTTCTCAAGCCGGGAACGGTGGATCGAGAGACCCGATTGGCTCTGGTTAATGCCATCTACTTCAAAGGGAACTGGCTTCATAGATTTAAAGCACAAAAGACTAAAGAAATGCCATTTAAGATCAACCAGGTGCGATTCTCTCAGGGTTTCAGCGGGTCTTAAAAAGTCTTAAAGGGATAGTTCACCCATTTTAGTTAAAGGGTTAGTTCACCCAAAAATGAAAAACGCCGGTTCTGCGTCATATTCTTGCGCATGCGTCGTGGTGCTTCGTGAATTCACGGCCGAGGCAGACAAGGAAGACAAGAACTTGTGGAATAAAGTCATTATTTTTATTTTTTTTCGCACAAAAACTATTGTCATTGCTTCATAAAATTATTGTAGAGCCACTGTAGTGAGATGGACTTTGTAACGACGTTTTTAGTGCCTTTTTATGGGTCTTGTGAGTGTGAATGTACAAGTGTCAATGGAGGCCTATCTCAAGCCTTTCTCAGTCATCAGCTTTCAACAAAAATATCTTCATTTGTGTTCCGAAGATGAACGAATGTCTTACGGGTGTCGAACGACATGAGGGTGAGTAATTAATGACATAATTTTCATTTTTGGGTGAACTAACCCTTTAATAAAGGCCTTCTGAAGCGAATCGATGGGTTTATATAAGAAAAATATCCATATTTAACATGGTACAAAGTAAAATATCTAGCTACCACCAGACCGCCGTATTCAAATTATGAAAAAAAGTGTAACTGACACAACGTTGGACGTAGCGTAAGCATTTTGAACTGTGAGAGGCGATACACTTTCGGCGAAAGTTGCATTCTACATGTTGTCACTTCTTCTTGAGTCTCTCCTTCATTGTCCGACCGAGGTTTGAACATAAAAGCCTGAACAGTTTCTGACATTTTCAGTGCGTGTCTGCGTGAGGTAATCGGAGCTGCTAACATGAGCTCTTGAAGCTCCGCCCTCTTCCTGAAAGGGGGCCGGGAGCAGCAGCTCATTGGCATTTAAAGGGGCACACACAAAAACGGTTTTAACATGCTATAAAAAGTGGTCTGTGGGGTATTTTAAAATGTCCTGCTAATTTACTCACCTCATCTCATCCAAAATGTCTTTCTTTCTTCAGTCGAAAATATTTTTTTTTAAAAAGAATTAAGTTTTTTGAGGAAAACATTACAGGATTTATCTCCACATAATGGACTTCAATGGGCATCAACGGTTGAAGGTCCAAATCAATGCAGTTTCAAAGGAAGGGCTTCAGAGGCTCTGCACGATCCCAGACGAGGAATAAGGTCTGATCTAAACAAACCATCAGTCATTTTCTAAAAAAAAAGAATTTGGAAAGGTCACGGCCGTGACGTAGGTGGAAGTACCGACCGTGACCTTTCTAACGTGATGACATTATACATCATGCAAAAGCAGAACACAGGGGGCGCTCGTGCATAGCCCATGGAGTAGCCGCGTTTTTTTTAGCTCCTCTCCACCGACATTCAATTTTGATTGTTTTTGTAATTTACGTACCGTCCATCCACTTCATAGTCGAGAATGACTTATTGAAAGTTAATTTTAGTCAGCTGTTTTGAGTATTTTGTGAAATCTAAGTGCGTTGAAGGCGATTTTCGTTCTGTCAGAAAAATGGCGTCTAAGAAATCTTCTAAATCTGCTGCAACTAAGGAGGACGCCAACACAGGTGATGCTATCCCACAGGGAAACGTGAACGCGATTCTTGCCGCAATCGGTGCCCAAGGGGATGATTTGAAAAAGCTGATAGAGGACCAGATGACAGCATTAAGTGCTTGCTTGGATACATTGGACGCTACACTGGTTAACCTGCAGTTGGATCAGGCTGGGGTTAAACAAAAAATGGCGTTTGAAGGTGCCCTGAGTGGTACTGATTCACCCCTGAGGTTGAAAAATTGTGCGAAGACTTGCGTGCGGAAAACAAATCTCTCTGGGCTAAACTGAATGACTTAGAAGGACGCTCTCGGAGGCTGAATCTCAAATTTGTGGGAATAAGTGCCCTTCGGTGTTTATATCGGACTTGATTGTCGAACTTTTCTGTACCCAAGCCGTCCGAAGGCCAGAGACCTCGTACCATTATCACACGGGTCCACAATGATCGGGATAAAGACTTCCTCTGGAAGTTTCCTCTGGAATATAAAGGAAAGCGGATTCATATCTTCCCTGATTATACACCGGAGGTGACAGCGCAGCGACGCGCATTCAGTTCGGTCACGAAAGCTCTGCGGGAGGCTGGGTTGAAATGGTCCCTGCGTTTTCCAGCTAAATGAATGCTTAATAAGCCATAAATAAGTTTAAAAAATCTCTATAGATAAATGGAGGGTTCTTCCATTATCATTAATTGGTCGAGTTAATGCTATTAAAATGGTCTCTTTGCCTCGCTTAATCTATCTTTTTCAGAACCTGCCTATATATTTGCCACTATCTTTTTTTAAACAATTAGACTCTGTCATTTTTCCATTTATTTGGGGCTTTAAAGCTCATAGAATTTCTAAGGCCCATTTGCAGAAGCTGAAAGGAGCTGGGTGGTCTAGCTCTACCTGTTTTTCGTCATTATTTTTGGGCTGCTAATGCCAGGGCTATGATGTTCTGGCAGATTAGCGATCAAGCTGCTGTTAACTTGGATGCGCATCCAAACTGGCTGTATATTGAGGCTCGGTCAGTTGTTGATAGCTCTCTTTCAGCTATTCTTTTCTCAAATCCTAAATCTTTAAAGAAGTTACAATGTAAGAATTGTGTTGTGCTCAATTCCATGAGAATTTTAAAACAAATGAAAACCGCATTGAATATTACTTGTCCGTCTGTGCATCTGCCCATTTGCAATAATCCAAATTTTCTGCCCGGCCAGTCGGATAAGGTATTTTCACTGTGGAGGGTTAAAGGAGCGATAAAGGATCCTCTCATTCAGTCCGTTTAATCCTCTGAACATTGCGAACGGGTGTTCTGCTGGACTTTTGTTAGTATTGGTGTGACCGGTCTGAATTTCGCGCGGGGTTGCTAATTCTACTAATTCCCGCGGATTTTGCGCTCGCATCTGAAGCGCACACACACATACCGTAATAAAGCCGCCTCTGACATACAAGTGCAAAAATGAGCTCCTTTTTCCATCTTATTAATGGTCAAATACACTCAAAAATGTCTCAATGCCCATCTTGGCGAGTTTTAACGTAAACACAGTCGTAACCAGCTCACAGGAACAGTGTTTGGATATGCGTGCGTCAGGTCTTCAAGGGACAGAAGTTATTTATTATTCAAACTACAAAAAGACAAACAATCACTTACGAGCACACATATTCTGAATGCCTTCGGCAGAATTCAAATGATCTAGATTAATCTAGATTAATGTAGATTAAAACAATTAATCTATGCCCACCACTAATACAAACTGTTATAAATAAAAATAAATATATAAAAAAAAGCAGAACACAGTTGCGCATTTGAGGTTAGAAAGTATATACATTTTTTTTTTTTTTAATGACTGATGGTTTGTGTAGATCAGACCCTATTCCTCGTCTGGGATCGTGCAGAGCCTCTGAAGCCCTTCCTTTGAAACTGCATTGATTTGGACCTTCAACCGTTGATGGCCATTAAAGTCCATTATGTGGAGAAACATCCTGGAATGTTTTCCTCTAAAAACTTTGACTGAAGAAAGAAAGACTTCTTGGATGAGATGGGGCTGAGTAAAATATCAGGACATTTTCAATATCATGTGAACAAATCCTTTAAGCTAAACCTTCACACACACACACACACACACACTCTGGGGACATCAGAGACTTATTTTACATGTGTAAAAAGGGGCTTTATAGGACGCCTTTAAAAAGGTATTAAATTTACCATCATAAAACCTGCAGAAACCCTACATCATACCCACCTGACCGAGAGTCATATTCTTCATGGTTACTCTCTCATTCGCACATGTGTCTGTCTTCCATTAGAATGAGAGCCGACCAGTGCAAATGATGTACCAGGAGAAAATGTTCCCCTTCAACTACATCCATGAGCAGCGCTTGCAGGTGCTGGAGTTGCCATATGTAAAGGAGGAGCTCAGCATGTTGATCCTTCTTCCTGAGGAAACCCAGGACGGCTCTGACCCTCTTCTGAAGGTCGGCAAGAATTTTTTGTTCTGATCTTGATTGTATTTGGTATCTTGTCTGTTCAGAGACTCACAATATTTGTATGTGTGTGTTTGACAGCTGGAGAGCGGGTTGACCCTTGACAAGCTTCATGAATGGACCAACAGAAACAATATGGAGACCTGGACAGACATCATAGTCCATTTGCCAAAGTTTAAACTGGAGGTTGAGAGCTCCTTAGCAGAGACATTGATGGGGATGGGGATGACTTCTGTGTTCCAGGATGGAAAGGCTGATCTGACAGGCATGCACAGTTCGGGTGACCTCTTCATTTCAGCGGTGGCCCACAAGGCCTTTGTTGATGTAAATGAAGAGGGCACAGAGGCGGCAGCAGCTAAAGTAGTCATGGTGACTGACAGTATATGTCAAGAAAATCACTTCATGGCAGATCACCCGTTCTTATTCTACATCAGGCACAACCCCACCAACAGCATCCTCTTCTTTGGCAGATTCAGAGGCCCATCTTAAATTTGTGATGTCTGTTGTTGGGGAAAAATTTAATCACAGAAGATTTTATTTTCCAGACCTGTTTTCTCTATTGTGTTTTAAATGAGTCACATCAAAGAGGCCCCACCTGTGGAAGCCATACATTGTCCCTTTTATCTTTGTCCCTTTTATCTTTTATGGCTCTTGGAATCTGAGTTCCTGGCTAGCATCTATGCGTTTGAATAGTTATGCTGATTAGGAGTAGGTGATACTCTGTCTGGGCAGGGTTTTCCCAAGACCTGTATATGTAATTAACATGCTTTGTTACAGATGAAGGACCATTGTGTTTCTTGCTTTTAATTCAAATAAGATCCAAGACAGGAGGGGGACCATTTGTGTATTGTCTCACCTCTTGCTCAAGGCGAAACCTTCAGTGGGTTTCGCCAGATGTATGGAAAATTACTGAGGGGGTTGTTAAAACATTGAGGGTATAAAAGTTTGTGCTTTCTTTTGTTTTAGCAGTTCACACTCGGTACAGGCTGCATGACTGTGTTGACTGTGGGCTCTTTCTTGCAAGAAAAATAAATCTTTATAAAGTGAATCTTTTTCCTAAGGTTTGTCTCTTATTAGTGATGTCAACGAATTCAATTTTGCCGTAATAATTTTGGTGTCAGAAGCGGGACTCCTTGGACGGACCTTCTGGACCTGGAAAGCACCGGTGACTTGCAATCCTGATTCACGTCAGCCCTACCCCGTTAGATTGAGGGACGAGGGACCGACACGCTACAGGTCCAGGAGGACGACCACTGGAGTCGAGATAAAACGAACCCTAGACGGCAAGGGGCGATTCTGGTAAGAGACAAACTTGAAAGAATTCAAGGGAAGTTTTAAATAGAGATTTGGTTAAATTGAAATTTGAAATTGGTAGGGATAAACCATAGGGGGAGTCTGAATCTGTGGCAAATGCAGCGTGAATTGAAGTTCTAAAAAAAAACAAAAAAACAAAACAAAAGGGAGACTGAAATCACGTGGGCGAATTGGAGGACCGAGTTGTGTGCGGTCCGGGGACTGAGTTGTGTGCGGTCCGGGGACTGAGTTGTGTGCAGTCCCGAATAGGGCACTATTGCGAGTGTCCGCCCGGCTGATCTTGGGTGAAGAGATCAGATCTGTACGGAGACGTCCAACAGATTAATAGCG
>NC_137105.1:49600700-49678200 GCF_949357685.1 Gobio gobio | reverse complement strand
TTCACGCACAGTCGGTTCCGTTCCTGGGTTTCGTTCTGTCGCCTGAAGGCATCTCCTATCGTCCCGGTAGTAAGAACGGTAAGCCCGATGCGTTCTCACGGATTTTTGAGGCTGAGGCTAGTCCCACTTCCCCGGTGACCATCGTGACCAGGTGGTCGTGGCGGTTACTTGGGGAGTGGAGTCCAGGGTCCATGAGGCATTACGCAACATCACGATTCCCGCGGGGTGCCCAGTGGGTCTGCTGTTCGTGCCCGAGTCGGTCCGAACTGGCGTCAATCCCTTCAAGACCCTGGTGACACATAGCCATGGACTTTGTCACGGGCCTACCCCTGTCTAGTGGCAATACCGTGGTTCTTACCATGGTGGACAGGTTCTCAAAGGCAGTTAATTTGATTCCCCTCCCCAAACTACCTTCATCGAGGGAAACAGCGGTCATTGTCTTAGATCACGTTTTTCGCAATCATGGCCTCCCGGTTGACATGGTTTCTGACAGGGGTCCCCAGTTTGTGTCAAGGTTTTGGACAGAATTCTGTCGACAGCTGGGGGCAACGGCGAGCCCATCCTCCGGGTATCAACCGCAGACGAACGGTCAGGCTGAGCGAGCCAACCAGGACAACCATGGTAGAGTACGCACATAACTCACTCCCGGTCTCGTCTACGGGATTATCACCCTTCCAGTGCTGTTTAGGCTACCAGCCCCAATTATTTCCCTCCCAAGAATCCGACGCCATTGTTCCATCTGAGCATTCGTTCATTCAGAGGTGCCTTCGTACGTGGAGGCTCGCCAGAAAAGCCCTTTCCCGCACTGGCGAAAGGAACAAGGCGTCGGCGGACCGTCACAGTTCTAAGCCCCCACTTTACGTGTGTGATCAAAAGATTTGGTTGTCAGCCCAGGACATTACCCTCATACTTGCCGCACGTAAACTGGGAACCAAATTCATGGGACCGACCGTACATTATAACCAATGTGCTTAACCCGGTGACGGTTCGACTCAAATTACCCCCGATGGTCAGGACCCAGGGACGAGGAGTTTTGTAAGCGAGCCGTGTTGTCTTGCTGGATTTGGGCTCGTTATCTGTTGGGTCTTCCTGCCTCCTGTTTTCTCGGTGGTCTCTCCAGCCTGTGCATCTGCTGACGTGTGTGCAGAGATCACGGGAGCCACCATACAGTTCCTCAAACTGTCACCTGTTACTTTGTGTCGCAGGGTTCACCCTGAATAAAAATATGATAGCAAAATTTGTCTGGCCCACCGCCTCGTATGCTTATGTGCAGAAATGCAGACAACACATTCTTACTCTGATTTTTCAAGTTTTTTCAGTGTAAAGTGACTGATATATGAAAAAATATGTATATTTATTTTATGTTCTGGTTTGTTCACAGAACTTTATAATAGGCCTAAGCTTATTTTACACAATTGTTTTTAGTGCATGAATATTCCAGGATCACAGTCAGCTAGTTCATCAAAGAATCATGTTTTTACAGTTTAAGACTCCCCATAATACATTGCAATTTATAGTATTTTTGGACATGAAGTGTCCAAATATGAAGTGTTTTATATGAAAAGTGTTCATTTAAATCTCTATTGGCCTGTCTTTGTTTTTCCTACAGCCTAATAATAGCCATGATAGGGCACATGACAACAAGTACAGGTATGTTACAATTTCAAATGTTTATTGCACATAAACATACAGAGAAACAAACAAACAAACTCTTTTAAAAAGTGCAATACAATGAGCGGACTAGAAACAGAAGAGCTACAAACGTGATGTGGTTAAAGCGATCATACTACGATCCAGGTGAGAAACCCAGAAAACTATTGGCATGGAGAGTAAAAAATGCAAACAACTAGAGCTATAAACTCTATTTAGCTAAATAATGGACAAACCTTATTCCCCATACGGTCTAAAACCAGGCAAATCCCCAACGGATAGGGCATCTTATCGGCCTATTTCACTGATGTCCTGCGATACAAAAATACTCTAAAGCTTTGGATTCAAATTCATATACCAAACATTATCAGATGATCAGAACGGATTTGTTCTTGGTAGGCAGGCTATAATAATACTCACAGAATTTTAAACATATTATATAAAATAAAACAACACCAAAGATCATGCAAAAGCGTTTGATAGGATTGAATGGTGGCACCCGCTTGAGACAGAAATAATGTTTTCAATGACATCACACCCGTGTGATCCAAAATCTCTTAATGAGTCATGGGTGTGTTTTGGGCATAACGTGCAATAAACCAATCAGAGTCTCATCTCCCATTCCCTTTAAAAGCCAGTTGCCCTCGATGGAAACACCAAAGCCGCTTTACTATCTGATGTGTTTGATTAGACAGGAGAGCAACTGTTTGTATCATTGATGGACAGAAACTGATCATTGTTCTCCAGCTCAACACAGTTAGTCTTATTGTTTAAATCTGGTGTTGTTGATTTACCGCACAGAGTGCCATGTTTTACCGCCTAATATCATCTCTCACTGCAGTGTGAACAAGTGTCTCATAGCAGCGCCGAGTGAACGCACAGAGTAGCATTATAACATCACTCTCACACACTCAGATGTGTGTGATATGATAAAGCAGCGCTGCGTTACACACACACACACACACACACACACGAGCAGAAGAAGAGGAAACGCTCGTCTGACAGAATAAAAGCTCCGGGAAACCCAAAAACACGGCTTTGTTCTGAACAAGCGATCTCTAGTGGTGAAAAATGATATATTGTGGCTTTAAAAGGAGATTCAATATTATTATAATTATTTCTTTACGTGATCTGAAATAATCTAATTTGTGAAGACATTCAGAGAAAACATATTTCTTCATTTGAGTGCAAAAATCAAGTTTCTAGGATGGGCCTCTGAATCTGCCCAGAAAGAGGACGCTGTTAGTGGGGTTGTGCCTGATAAAGAAAATGAAGGGGTGGTCAGCCTTGAAAACCTGGAATTCTGGTTCACGCCATGCACTGCCAAGCAAAAAGATTGCAGTTGCTGCTGCCGCCTCAGTGCCTTCCTCATTCACATTCACAAAGGCCTTGTGAATCACCTCTGAAATGAAGAGGCCGTCCTGACCGCTCATGCCAGTCAGATCAGCCTTTGTGTCCTGGAACACAGAGCTCATCCCCATCCTTTGCAGTGTTTCTGATAGGGAGCTCTCAAACTCCACCTTGAACTTCGGCAAATGGACTTTGACATCCATCTGCGTGGTCATTTCATCACTATTGGTCCAGTTAAGCAGCTTGTCAAGGGTCAACTCACTCTCCAGCTGTCAAACACACACACACACACATGCTGAAAATAACATACACGGCAACAAACTATCTGATTATGGCACTTTTGCTGACCTTCAGAAGAGGGTCAGAGCCGTCCTGAGATTCGTTTGGGAGAAGGATCAACATGCTGAGCTCCTGATTTGTATATGGCAACTCCAGCACCTGCAGTTCATGCTCTGGGATGCTTCTGAAGGGGAACATTTTCTTCTTGTACATCATTTCCACAGGCCGGCTCTCATTCTGATGGAAGACAAATGTTATCAGATGAAGAAATACACAACATATACAAAATCAACTTGTACGGAGTATCTATTTACATTATGTGCAAAAAGCCTGCCTTGTTGGCAAATGCTATTTACACTAACTCCGCCCACTGACTTCTGATTGGGCCAGACAAAGCTACAGAAGACAATGGACTGTTCACAGTAGCAATGGTGTAGGGGTAAGGTGTGTGACATGAAGTTTTGACGCAAATCAATTTGCGGTTCAAATCCGCCTTTTCCCGAGCTCGCTCTAATCCCCTTACCCATCACATATCAGATCAGAAAGAGTCTGGAAATATGAGAAAATATTAGAAAAGTGGATATAAAGTGTGTTTAATAATAATACATTATCGTTTAGGTTTAGGGAGGGCATATTGTCCAAATAAGACGTCATCCATTTAATAATTTTAATAAGTATAATCATTTTCACTCTGTTATCATTGCATACCGTTTAATGTACAACATATCACAGCCTGTGTGTCTGCTGACGTGTGTGCAGAGATCATGGGAACCACTATACAGTTCCTCAAACTGTCCCCTGTCACTTTGTGTCGCAGGGTTCACCCTGAATAAACTTGTTCCTTTGTTCACTGCAAATTGAGTCCTTCTCAATTTCACCTCACGACACAATAACGAGGTGCAAATAGTATCTGCCACTATTTATAAGTATAAATCTCATCTAACTATTACCTTATTGCAAAGAAAATACTGCTGATAAAAATAAATTCCTCAATTCTACAAACAATACGCCATAATGACAACGTGAAAGAAGTTCACTCTTGAAACAAAAAGTGGATTGTACCTGGTTGATCTTAAATGGCATTTCTTTAGTGTCTCTTGCGTTAAATTTGTGCATCCAGTCCCCTTTTAAGTAAATGGCATTAACCAGAACTAAACGGGTCATCCCAGTCACCATTCCCGGCTTGAGAAGATCTTTGATTTTATCTGAAAAACACAAGTTTATGTTTTTGACTTCACATCTTTGTCTAAAGATAAAGTGTGTATACTAGCAACAGGTCTAAACTGATTCACATGTGATTGTTTTATCTGAAATATAAGTGTGTATGGAAGTGTTGTTCTCACTCTCCGTCTGCTCCTCCACCCATGAGTTAATGAGCTTTCGTGAGCCCTCAGTCGCTCCAATGAAGTCCACAGGCTGAAGGTCAGCGTGGTACAGCTTCAGTGTGGACTCCAGATACTCCTACAGCACAAAATAAAGCCACCGTCTCACAGCACACAGAGAGCATCAACATGTCTCATTATTACAGAACCAATGGACTCACGGGTAAGAAGCTGAAGGTTTTCTCTCCATAGAGGCGGTTGGCCAGTTTGAGGATGTAGGAGGCTGATGGACGGTTGATCGATGAGGTGAGGGACTCAAAATGAGAGTGGACATCAGAGACAGAACTGAAGGACAAAACCTGCACAGAGCAAGACAACAGGTGAATCTCACAAAACCCCTCAAGAACATGTACATGCTATACTTCACAAAATCAAAAGAAAAATGTATGCATAAAGAAAAATTAAGCCTATTTTTACAACCTTGCAGTCTTAGTGCTGTCAGTTAAACGCGTTATTAACGCCGTTAACGCAAACCTATTTTAACTGCGTTAATTTTTTTATTGCGAGATTAACGTTCTTTTTGGTCTTACAAACTTTGTAGTTTTTTCACATGCTGTTGCAACAACTAGTAACGTTAGAAAAACTACAACACCACTCCGGGTGTAGCTAGACCGGAAACAAAACATCAGGCACGCTGCGGCTGCCCTAACTTGTTTCGGCCATTAAAAGAGTAGACGTGGATGGCAAGCGTGAGACGCCGAAATGAGAAACGTATTAAGCCATGGTTTAACTCAGGGGTCTTCAACTAAAAGTGCTTGTCTTGAGCGCTGCTTTCTACGCACCATCTGCTCTGATGGTGCGTAGCCTACACACCGGACGCGAATGAAGCGTTTTGCGCGAGTGATTTAAGTCAATGCAAAGACGCAAATAGACATTCTGCGGCGCGAATTAAGCGGCGTGCATGTTGCGTCATTCGCGTCTGGTGTGAGCGCACCATCAGTCTCTTCTTCACTGCATGCTTGACCGCGCGTCTGGGTCTGAAGTGAACGTAGTAACAGTGAGCATTGCAACGTTAACTGTTTCATTACGTCAAAAGGCTTCGCGGTCCGGATGGACGCATCTCGCGGTCCGGATTCGGACCGGAGTCCGCTAGTTGGCGACCCCTGGTTTAACTGCACTATAGGCGGAGTCCTAGTTTACCTTGCATGTGCACTTTGTAATTTTATTTTGTATCACCCTGTTTTGATCCCTTAGAAGGGGCTGTTTGTGCAACAAAGTATTTTTTTCACCCTTTTATTGATGGACAGTGTTACATTGTGTGAGCGATTATTTGCTCCAAGTGTGAATGACTGCTTCAAGTGAGAATGTTGGTGTGAAATCAAACACTACAGTATGCCAATGTTGTTTTCAATAAAACAAACATTTGAACAAAGCAAGCCGATCCACTTTTCTATGTTGATAAGAGCATTAAAATAAGAAAAAATAATGGGACAAAAAGAAATCAAGGGGCATTTAGAATAAATAAAAATGTGCGATTAATTGTGAGTTAACTATGGCATTAATGTGATTAATCGCGATTAAATATTTTAATCGTTTGACAGCACTATGCAGTCTATAATTTAGCTGAATAAAAAAAGCATTGAATTAATGCTTTACAATAATAATCACCATGAAAATGACAAAAAAGCTTTTATTTTCTATATGAACAATATTTATTTATTTTTACTCTTGGTGTGGGAAAACTCAAAACCTTCACAGTTTAACATCCCCAAGGCCTTTAGATTAGACTGACCAAATATGATGTTGTTCTTTTTAAATCTCAATGAGGAGTTAATCACAATTTAAAACAAGGCATTTCCTGTTGCAAGCAGGTGGCGCTGTGACTGTAACTGAATATTGATATGTAGATGTTTTCAGGTCAGGACTCTTATCAAACATGTGGATTTTGGGGCAGATCGGACATTGTATGCCCGAGACACAACAACTTCCTGTTTCATAGCGAAACATCAAACTTTGTGAGGCCGCCACGGACACGCCCTCCAGGGAAAACTCAAGATCTTCACAATTTAACGTCACTAAGGCCTTTAGATTAGACTGTGCAAATATGATGTTGATTAAACCTCTAGGAGTCCATTTAAGTACAACGTCTGGAAATGGCAAAACATTTTTGCAAAGAAAATTCAAAATATCTCACTTCTTGTTGGGTTTTCATATTTTGCACCCTGGGTCTTTTTGTAGGTATTGGGCGGTTACATGTGTGTACCAAATTTCATAGCTGTACGTGAAACGTAGCTCGAACGGCGCTTAATTGAAATTTTGTAGGTGGTGCTATTGAGCCATTTTACCACGCCCAATTCTGAAACCCATATCAGACGTAAATTTTCACCACTTTTAACGCGTGTGTGAAGTTTCATGAGTTTTCGAGCAGGTTTAGGCCCTCAAAAATGTGATTCATTTGGGAGAATAATAATAATAGGCTGAGCAAATACAATAGGGTCCTCACGCCATCGGTGCTCGGGCCCTAACAAGTCTACATATGGTCATCTTCCGGTCCAACATCCAGGCTTTCCTTGAGATCCTGACAATCCCTTCAACGCAAAGAACAGGACCCTTTTCCACACTCCCATTCAATCCTAGCAGAGCCTTGTTCCATATATAGTATGGTTCCGGTACATAAATTAAACCATGTGTTGGAATAGAGTACACTGCAACTGAGGACAAAGACCCTCTTATTCCTTTTATGCTGAGATCCACATAAAAACCTATCAGCAGTGGTGTGTGATTTACAGAAACAGCCGCTCTCACTTCACATATTATCTAATTTTATTATCTAATACAGTGGTTCTCAAACTGTTTATACCAAGTACCACCTCAGAAAATATTTGTTCCCTTACGAGAGTACTCTCGTATTGCGTTTTGCTAAAACGCTATGGGGGAATTCCTTTCCTCGAGATATTGAAGCAAATTTTTATCCAAAAATACCTTTTATACGCAGTGCAGCTGCACAACTCTCAGCAGGAAGCAGCTGCGTGCTGATTGGCTGTGCCGCTGCAACTGCAGCAACCTATAGCGAGACCGTGGGGCGGGACGGACCAATCAGGTCCTTCCAAATTCCCGCCACAAGGGGCAACAGAATTTGCATAGCCTAGGGTATATAAGACCCACTCTCGCATGGTTAGTCAGATTAATTCTTCTTCAGCGACTTGCTATCGTTGAGCTCCGGATCGAAGCCTGCCGTCGACACGCACCCAACGGAACACGCGGCCTGAGGACGTCGGATTCTCCGCCTTCAGCCTGCCTTCCAGCTGCGCCATCAGGCACTATATGCTTTACATACCTTACTGTGTTTTTTCACATTCAAAAAAGAGCACGAGACGTTGTTGCAAATGTCTCGTTCCTGCGCCTCGTGCAGAGGTTTTATCGCGGACGAGGATCGGCACATCATCTGCGTGTCATGTCTCGGACGAGACCACACGCAGACTGCACTCAACCAGGGCGGCTGCCCTGAGTGCGACGAGCTGGCGCTGCAGACCCTTCGGGCTCGGCTCGCCAGCTCCGACTCGGATCCCGTCCCGTGTTCCCAGCCTCTGGAGCCACGGAAGAAAAAACATCGCGACCAGAGGCCATCGGAGCGCTCTGACGAGCACACGCCGGGCATGTCCCCGCGTGCCTCGCCATCGCCCGTGTTGTTCGTCAAGGAGCAGCACAGCTCCCCTCGCATGGCGGCTGCTGCTGTTTCGTTCGGCGGACCGGAGGAGGAAGAGGATGACAGCCTTTCCCTTGCTGCATCCGGGAGCGGGTGGTCGGACGCCGCCTCGGAGCACGCCACTTCGACGCGGATGGCTAGCGGCGTCATAACCTCAGTCGACGCTGAGCTTATGCGCTTGCTCACCAAGGCCGTGGACGACCTCGGCATTGACTGGTCTCAGCCCGAGGAGCCCACGAGAAGCCGACTGGATGAGTGGTATTTCGAGAACCGCCGTCAACCGACCGCTCAAAGACCCGCTCCCTTCTTTCCAGAAGTCCACGAGGAGCTAACTAAATCGTGGAAGGCGCCATATTCTTCTCGCGCCAAATCCTCTTTTTCTCTAGCGCTCTCAGTAGTCGATGGCGCTCAGAAAAAGGGATATCAAGCCCTTCCTCCCCTCGAGGAAGCTGTCGCTGCACACCTTTGCCCGCCCTCCGCCAGAGGATGGCAGTCAAAGACCGTGCACCCTTCCAAAGCTGGCCGCACTACGTCCAGCCTCGCCGGTCGAGCATTCGCCTCCGCCGGCCAGGCGGCGTCAGCGCTACACTCCATGGCGGTGCTTCAGGTCTTCCAGGCCAAACTCCTCCGTTCCTTGGACGAGTCTGTTCCTGATAACGAGGCTCTGAAGGATCTGCGCGGCGCCACTGACTTGGCCCTTCGCGCCACCAAGGCCAATGCTCAGGCGATCGGCAGATGCATGGCCAGCCTGACGGTGTTGGAGCAACATTTGTGGCTTAACTTAACGGAGATGAAGGACATGGACAAGACCGCTTTCCTGGACGCGCCCATTTCGCCTTCAGGATTATTTGGTTCCGCCGTGGTTGGGTTCACGGAGCGCTTCACTGAGGCACAGAAGGCTTCGCAGGCAATGCGACATTTCCTGCCCAAGCGTTCCAGCTCCTCCGCTAGCCGTCAAGCTAAAGCTGGACCAGCCCAGCCCACCAAGGCGCCGCCTTCAGCTCGCCAGCCTCACGCGGCTTCCAAGCCCGGTCAGCGTTCCCGCTCTACGAGCCGCAGCAGACCGCCGGAGCGTCGAGGTCCACGACCCAGCAATGTGTCGAAACCTGAGCCTCCGAAGCCGTCCTAGCCAGAGGTATGAAGAGAAGGTGGATAGTGCCCGCTTCGGCCGGTGCACCGCCTCGCTCTCTTTTAAAACGTCCCCCAGCTCCCTTCAAGGCGGCTGGGAACGCCACATTCACAGCCAACGAGCCCGCAAGCAAGCGCGCTCGCCTGTACACAAACGCCGTTTTTACGGCGACCCATATGAGTCACAAAAAGAGCTTTTTCTCTGTAGGCAGTGTGCCAGCATTAAAGCATGTACCCCTACACTCAAGCACTCCCCCATGTTCCCCAGCCCCCTGCACTCAGGCGGCTGGAAACACTATTCTCACAGCCAACGAGCCCGCACTCAAGCGCGCTCGCCTGTACACAAGCACCAATACTCTATCTTCCCCGGCCCCCTGCACTCAGGCGGCGGGAAACAATTCCCTCATAAGCGCCAACTTAGCGCAAGGTTATCGGGCCACCGAGTCCCTGTTACTCAGCGACTCGCCCCACAGATTAATTCAGCCCCTGGCTTCGAAGGCCGAGGCCTGGCGGGCCATTCCCGGCATTTCGAAATGGGTGTTGAACATAATAGAACGAGGTTACTTGCTACAGTTTGCTCGCAGACCACCGCGCTTTCGCGCCGTGGAAGAGACAACGGTGAGAAGCGACAAAAGTCACGTGCTTCGAACCGAGATATCAAAACTGTTAATAAAGGGAGCGGTAGAAGCCGTACACCCCTCACAGAGCGAGTCGGGCTTTTACAGCCGTTACTTCCTTGTACCAAAAAAGGACGGTGGTCTCAGACCCATCCTAGACATTTGAACAAAGCCCTTATGAAGCGCCCGTTCAGAATGTTGAGAATGAAACAAATCCTCGCGCACATTCGCCAGGGAGATTGGTTTATCACTGTGGATCTAGAGGATGCCTATTTCCACATACAAATAGCCCCCCATCACAGGCCATTCTTGAGATTCGCCTTCGAGGGGAAAACATACCAATACAAGGTGCTACCTTTTGGTCTATCTCTAGCCCCTCGCACGTTTACAAGGTGCATGGAAGCGGCGCTAACCTATCTCGACGACTGGCTCATAATAGCTCAGTCAGAGATACAGCTATTAACCCACAGATCTTGGCTTCTCAACCATTTACAATGCTTGGGACTCAGAATCAACGTGGCAAAGAGTTTATTGTTTCCCACACAGAAAGTTTCGTTTCTGGGAACAGTATTGGACTCGCTGCAGATGAGCGCGCGGCTGACGTCACAGCGCGCGCTCTCTGCTCAGAACCGAGCGGTTTCCCTCAGGTCCGGTGCACACATTCCTCTCAAACACTTTCAGAGGATGTTGGGTGTCATGGCCTCGGCGGCGCCAGTTCTCAGGCTGGGTCTGCTGCGCATGCGCCCCCTACACAGTCCTTCCAGAAAAATGCGGCTTTTTTTTTTGATTGTTGCGGGCAAAAATCCTTGATTATGCGGCACGTTTTATTAAAAAATGCGATGAAAAATGCGGGATATTTATGCAATTTTATGCGATAAAATTGCGGGAACTTGCAAAAACTGCGGTTTGATGAGAAAGAGAAAAAAGCACTACATCACAGAAAGTGCTGGAATATTTAAGTTCTCATCTTGTTTTATTGAAGACCTTAATAATGGCTCAATTTTACATTTAGTCAATCAAGTTCTGTAGCTTTACAAAAGGAATATGCTACAACTTCTGAAAAAATTAATAAATAACTTCCTGTTGTACAGATGTCGCTATACAAAACAGACATTTGAGTGCTTCCAATGCACAAAGTGCAATCTCTTAAAGGGTTAGTTCACCTAAAAATGAAAATTCTGTCATTAATGACTTCCCTTTATGTTGTTGGACACAAATTAAGATATTTTAGTTGAATTCCGATGGCTCAGAAAGGCCTCCATTGGCACAATGTACACTCTCAAGACCCATAAAAGGTAGCCTACTAAAGACGTCGTTACAAAGTCCATCTCACTACAGTGGTTCTACAATAATTAATTAATTAATTTGTTACATTTATATAGCGCTTTTCTAGGCACTCAAAGCGCTTTACATATAGAAGGGGGAATCTCCTCAACCACCACCAATGTGCAGCATCCACCTGGATGATGCGACGGCAGCCATATTGCGCCAGAACGCCCACCACACACCAGCTGATTGGTGGAGAGGAGACAGAGTGATGAAGCCAATCTGTATATGGGAATGATTAGGAGGCCATGATGGAGAGGGGCCAATGGGCAAATTTGGCCAGGATGCCGGGGTTACACCCCTACTCTTTATCGAAGGACATCCTGGGATTTTTAATGACCACAGAGAGCCAGGACCTCGGTTTAACGTCTCATCCGAAGGACGGTGCTTGTTACAGTATAGTGCCCCAATCACTATACTGGGGTGTTAGGACCCACACAGACCACAGGGTGAGCACCCCCTGCTGGCCTCACTAACACCTCTACCAGCAGCTACCTGGTTTTCCCAGTTGGTTACCATCCAGGTACTAACCAGGCTCAGCCCTGCTTAGCTTCAGTGGGAAACCAGTCTTGGGCTGCAGGATGATATGGCTGTAACTTTATGAAGCGACGATAATAGCTATTGTGTGCAAAAAAAACTAAATAACGACTTATATAGTGATGACTGATTTCAAAACACAGCATCATGATGCTATGAATCATCGAGTCGATTCATGATTCGGATCGCGTGTCAAACTGCTGAAATACGTGACTTTGGCGATCCAACCCGCTGAATCGACTCATTGATTCATAACGCTTCAAACCGCTGAATCAACTCATTGATTCATAACGCTTCAAACCGCTGAATCGACTCATTGATTCATAACGCTTCAAAGCTTCATGATGCTGTGTTTTGAAATCAGTCAGCACACAGGGAAACTGCTTTGCTCTTTTGCTGTTATTTTTGTTGGCCAATGGGAGTTTGTGCTTAATCATGGTTTCACCGGTATCTATGGTTTCTCCACGGGGTTTGAAGCTTTTCGATGACGTTCGCGTCGGGTAATCACGTCACTTCAAAACGTTCCCATGGCAATAGGCGGAAATGGTGGCTCTTGTGTGAAGTAAACGAAAATTTTTCAACTTTCTGCTAATATATATGACTTTTTTTGCAACGAAAATGCGGGGATTATGAAATCATGATAGCCCCGCATATTTTGCACGCGGAAATAGGCAATTTATGCGGCGAAAGTGTGGCGTATTTGAAAAAATGCGTCCCCCGCATGAATATGCGGACTTTGGCTGATTATGCGTTAAATCACGCGATCGCATAATTGCGTTTTTCTGGAGGGACTGCCTACAGCACTGGCTGAATCGCCGCGTTCCAGCTCACGCATGGCTTTTGGGCCGATTGCAAATCAAGGTAGACCACAGCTGTGTGTTGGCTCTGGCTCCTTGGAAAGATCCCGTCTGGTACAAGACGGGCGTGAGTTTGGGCACTGTTACGAAGTGGAAAGTTATCTCGACAGATGCATCCAGCCTAGGTTGGGGAGCCCTTCACGAGGGCAGGCCGATCTCCGGTCTCTGGTCAGACTCGGAGAAGAGCATTCATATAAACTGTCTAGAGATGAAAGCGGTCACGATATCGCTAAGAGCTTTCCTTCCGTACATAAAACACCACCATGTCCTGATCCGAACGGACAGCAGATCGGTGGTAGCCTATATAAATCGCCAGGGCGGTCTGAGATCTATCAACCTGCACTCAATGGCGGAAGAAGCCCTAATATGGGCAGAGCACAATCTGAGCTCGCTGAGAGCGACTCACGTGCCAGGCATTCTGAATTTGGGTCCGGACATGCTGTCCAGGGGCAAAGTGTCCCCTGCAGAGTGGTCTCTTCACCCAAATATAATTCAGATAATTTGGGGCAAGTTTGGAGAGGCAAAAGTGGATCTTTTCGCCTCACAAGACAATGCTCAATGCCGAATATATTTCTCCAAGCACGAGGATGCGTTGGCCCACGAATGGCCCAACCTTCCTCTTTATGCGTTTCCCCCAATCTCAATGTTACCTCAGGTCATAGAGAGGATCAGGGAGAGCAAATGCGCTGTGCTTTTAATAGCCCCGCTTTGGAGAAATCAACCTTGGTTCTCACTGCTGAGTCAGATGTCAGATGCAGCTCCGTGGCCGATCCCGCTGAAGAGAGACCTCCTCATGCAGGCGGAACGGCAGATCTGGCATCCCCGTCCCGATCTATGGGCGCTTCATGTTTGGCCCATTAACGGGTACATGAGAACCTTTCTGAAAGCGTAATGAAGACTATTACTGAAGCTAGAGCCCCCACAACTAGGCGGTTCTATTCAGGCAAATGGTCAGTTTTTTCAGACTGGTGTAAAGCGCGAAATCTGACCCCACATGATTGTGCAGTGTCAGAGGTGCTTACATTTTTACAAGAGCTTCTGGACGCGGGTCGCTCCCCCTCCACGCTCAAAGTTTATGTGGCTGCTATAGCAGCGTATCACATTCAAGTGAACGGACTGTCACTAGGAAAGAGCAATCTCATTGTTCGCTTCCTTAAAGGGGCTAGAAGGCTTCACCCACCTCGCCCCCCTTCAGTCCCTATATGGGACCTGTCCACGGTCCTGGATGCCATGAAGAGCTCTGCATTTGAGCCTCTGCATTCTGTGAGCTTAAAGCTCCTGTCACTAAAGACTGCTTTTCTGCTGGCGATCGCATCAGTTAATCGAGTGGGTGATCTGCACGCGCTCTCTGTGAGCGCCTCGTGTCTGGAGTTTGGGCCAAACGACTCCAAAGTCGTCCTCAAACCAAGACATGGATATGTACCTAAAGTGCTTTCAACTCCGTTCAGAGCACAGGTCATTTCACTTTCGGCACTTTCATCGCAGTCAGATGAAATAGATGCTAATTTGCTCTGTCCTGTCAGAGCGCTGAGAATATACATAGAGCGTTCCGCTGCTTACAGGCAAACTGAACAGCTCTTTGTATGCTTTGGCGGCCGCACCCGAGGGTACGCGGTTACGAAGCAGACCCTGTCACGGTGGATAGTGGATGCTATATCACTGGCTTATGAGTCTAAAGATCTCAGTTGCCCCTTAGGCATTAAAGCCCATTCTACTAGAGGCATGGCCTCTTCGTGGGCTTGGTCTACTGGTATTTCTCTGAATGATATCTGTGCGGCGGCAGGCTGGGCCTCCCCGTCCACTTTTATCAGATTCTATAATTTAGATGTTCCGGCTTTACAAGCTGGGCTTCTTGCTGTATGAACAGATTTAACCCCTTAAGGCCCGATAAGTCCGGCCTGGGTTGAATATTGTTTAAGTCATAAGCATATTCCTTATACGGCCCGAAGTATCTGGCCACTCATTATTCCTGACCCGATTATGTCTGGTCTATACTTATTATTGCACGAATATCGTGTTCATTCTCATTGGGCCCGACTCAGGTCGGGCTCATTCTGAATTTTTGATATCATACTACGGGCCCACCTAGGTTGGCCTGGGTTTGGTGTCGTCAGCTTTGGAGCCGTTAAGCAAGCACGGCGTTTTGCATTGGTCCCCCTTGCATTTTAGCAAAACGCAATACGAGAGTACTCTCGTAAGGGAACGTTTCGGTTACTAACGTAACCTCGGTTCCCTAAGATGAGGGAACGAGAATTGCGTTTTGCTTGCCGTGCTTGCTCACTTGCTCAGGAGTCGCTTCAGTCTATTAACCTGACTAACCATGCGAGAGTGGGTCTTATATACCCTAGGCTATGCAAATTCTGTTGCCCCTTGTGGCGGGAATTTGGAAGGACCTGATTGGTCCGTCCCGCCCCACGGTCTCGCTATAGGTTGCTGCAGTTGCAGCGGCACAGCCAATCAGCACGCAGCTGCTTCCTGCTGAGAGTTGTGCAGCTGCACTGCGTATAAAAGGTATTTTTGGATAAAAATTTGCTTCAATATCTCAAAGAAAGGAATTCCCCCATAGCGTTTTAGCAAAACGCAATACTCGTTCCCTCATCTTAGGGAACCGAGGTTACGTTAGTAACCGAAACGGCTCTCCAAGTACCATACCATACCAACTTTATTTGTTAAGCACTTTACAACAACCACAGTTGACCAAAGTGCTGTACAGAAAAAACATATGTACAATTAATAACCACACAATAAAAGCAATCAAAGTAACAAATTATATCAAGTAAATAAAATAAAGTCAAGCTCTTACTAAGTGTCAAAAGCCAAAAAGAAAAAACGTGTTTTAAGAAGGGTTTTAAAAACAGATAGAGAAGAGGCCTGCTTAACATGCAAAGGCACGGTCCCCTCTGAGCTTACGCTTAGTTTTAGGCACCGTCAAGAGCAGCTGTTCATCTGATCTGAGAGAGCGGACGGGTTTATAGGAGTGTAGAAGCTCAGATACCCCTTTTCCACCAAGGCAGTGCTAGAGCTAGTTCAGAGCCAGAGCTAGTCCCAGTTCATAGTTGGTTCAACTGAGGAGCCTTCTAAGAACCGTTTGCTTTTCCACATGTTGAGAGCCACAACAGAGCCAGGTCTTACGTCACTGTATACGTCTCATCTCTCTCAGCAATGCTAGCGAGGCAGCGGCAGTGTTGCCAAATTGGGCTACTTCGTCACTGTTGCCGCGGGCTGTTTTTCATGTCCGCGGGTTGAAGCGACCCCAATTATGTGATATTTAGCCCCGGGAATGCAAATTTTAGTAGGCAACCATGCCAAAAACACATTTTACCCCCAAATGTGATTTTTACCGGGGAAGCCCCCCTGAAACGTGATTGGGCTTGTTTTGAGTAGCAATTGGGCGGGTTTTGTTGTGAAAACCTGGCAACCGTGGGCAGCGGGAAACACAAAACACACCAGGCTTGTACGAAATGCATCGGCGCTGCGCAGACCGATCCATGTATGATATAAAAAAACCGCATGAGTGAATCAAAAGCATAAGGAGTCGTGTGCTCTCGCTGGACTCGTTATCATACAGCGATCGGTCTCTGCACAGCACCGCTGCCAACAAGCCTTCCATCAACAATGCAAACGTTGCGTTACTATTCATTCACATGGGTTTACGATCCTACATCAGCATCAAAACACAGCGAATCCAACGCATTCATTCAGTTTGCCGTAATTTGTATAGACAGAGATTACAAACGAGCAGCAGCTGTTAGCTCCATTAGCTGCTATTTCAACAATGGTGGATCTCAAGCTTGTGTTGGTCTTGTTGACCCCGCCCCCAGCGCCTGACGTAATCGGTTCTTACTTCTAGCCCTGTTCTAGCCTAGCAATGTTTTGGTGCTACTTAAGAACCACTTTTCCTGGCTCGGAGCTGGGGCTTTGGGTGTGGAAACACAAAGAACCGATTTGAAACTAGGCTCTGGCTCCGATCTAGCTCTAGCACCGCTTTGGTGGAAAAGGGGTAAGAGAGGTATGGCGGGGCAAGACCATTTAGTGATTTAAAAGCAAATAACAGAATTTTAAAACGGATCCTAAATTGAATAGGCAGCCAGTGGCGTCTCCAGAAATTTTTCATAGGGATGGCCAGATGGGGCCACTAAAAATCTTGGGGTGGCACACCAAAACTAGAAACCATAATTTCAGAATTGTATTCTACTGGTGTAGTAAACCGGCCTGTAGAAAACTATCAGAAAGACTTAAGGAAACTCCTACTGATATACTTTGGTTTATTGTGTTATATTTAATGTTACTAATTATATAATGTGCATAGACTAATAACAGTACAGTTAACATTTTGAGTTGCACAACAATTCTGTTTTATTTTGCAATTATATTTGGCATAAGGTGTACATTTATTGCAAACAAAACAGTTACTGGGGAAAAGCAGATACTGGCAGATACAAATAAAAGCATCCTCCTCCTCATCCTCACTATTACTAAGCCTCTCTTGCTCCCCTGCCATCTCTTTCACTCCTCCTTCTGTACTTTTCTTCTTAAAATAAGAAGAGATGTCTGTGGACTTTCTCTTCATTGTCTGAAAATTGACATAACATGCACCAGCTAACGACGTTAGCTAGGTAACGTTAACTCTTGTCAAAACGTGTCAAAGACACATCAAAAAGGTGCTGTAACAGTATACTGTAACCATTTGGCACTTAAAATGCACGTCACGACACCTAATTCCCCATCTTCTTTTACTAAAGAATATTTTTTGACTTATTTACGGTAGTCTTCTTCGTCTTCTTACTTCTTTTGAAATTGTTGACTGACGGGCACGCGCTGACCTGTACTGTTGCTGTCTGAGCGCGCAACAGCGGCATCGGGGGAGGGGCGGGGCGGGGCGGGCTGTGTGTGATCCATAGGGTGTGATCGAAGGTCTAGAGCGGCTTGCCTGCCTGGCTGTGCATTAGGGATGAAATGCATGACTGATGCTACTAAAACTTATACTGGCCAGGGGGTGGCCAGTGGGGTGGCCAGGAGTCGGCCAGGGGTGGCCACCCCCTGGTGGCGCCACTGTAGGCAGCCAGTGTAAAGAAGCTAAAATAGGGGAAATGTGCTCATGTTTATGTGTGCCCGTTAAAAGACGTGCTGCTGCATTTTGTATCATCTGGAGACGGGTGATGGAGGACCCACTAACCCCGACATATAATGAATTACAGTAGTCCAGCCGTGTAGTTACAAAGGCGTGGATTTCAGCTTTAAAATGTTGTCTCGACAGAATTGGCTTTATTTTGGCCAGCTGCCTCAAATGAAAGCTTGATTTGACAACAGCTTTGATCTGACTGTCAAATTTAAGCTCAGGATCCACTTTAACTCCTAGGTTTGTGATATTAGGTTTAATATAGGGTGCCAAGGCACCCAGATCTACAGGCGGGGTCCCAGTGGTGCCTCCAAAAACCATCACTTCTGTTTTTTTATCATTAAAATTTAAAAAGTTCAGAGCCATCCAGGCCTTTATGTCGTCGAGACAATCGAGTAGTTGTCCAACAGAATTATCATTTTTCTTTTTAAGAGGTACATAAATCTGACTGTCATCTGCATAACAGTGGAATGAAATGCCGTACTTTCTAAGTATGGAAGCAAATACAGAGAGAAAAGTAGAGGAAGTACCACCACACTGCCCAAAATACAGCAGCGTAGTAGGCCTAACTATTCAGCTTAAGCTCTGCGCAGTTCAAAAACGAGGCATTTTATTCCTAATAAGAATATTTATTGTTGTCAGCCGCTTTAACATTGAGCATTACACTGCTTACATACATACAGGTAAATGAAAAATTAGTTATGATGAATATAATAAATAATGATTAAATTTAAATGTGTTGTACCTAAAAGTAAAAAAAAAACTGTGATATACTTAAATGTTTACTCATGTAATGTATTATGAATTTATATTTAATTTAGTGATTCCTCTGCAACCATTGATCTAATAAACACAATCATTAGAATCCAGTGCTGTCGGAAAATCTGATTGACGTCTGAAGTTTGTCAATGTATTTAAAATACCTTAAAATAGTATTCCTCATACCTTCTCCATTTCTTTGGCTGTGTCTCCTCGGGCTCCCAAGTAGACCATAGCGAGCGCGGCGCTGACGCTCAGCGGGGAAAAGAACATGTTTCCCTCCGCGTTGCTCGCGCTCAGAGCCCGATAGAGATCCAGAGCGAAGAGACTGTTAGCACGAGCGAGATCCTCCATGACTGTTGACACTGCGACAAATACAAGACAAAACAAAAACATCGGTAGTAAGTAGTGATGTGACATTTTGGCGTCAGAGTTTGTGTCGAGAATAAATGCTAGTGGTGTCCGGTGTCATGAGAAAGTAAAGGCCAGTTTTTATACTCACACGCTTGGGCGTCTGAAGCAAAAAAATGTGGGTGGGTCCTCAGGAAAAAAAATTTCTGGAGCCTAGAAGCCATTTACAGTATTTCCTCAAATAAAAGCCGGGGCCTTTATTTACCTGAACTGCAGAAGGTCACGGGCTTTTATTAGGGGCAGGCCTGTATTTCAAATTCCATCTATTTGAATCAAATAATTGTTTTAAATAAAGCGTTTTAAATGAAAAGTGAAATCGCTCCAGAGGACAGATATCATCAGGGGCGCGGGAAGTGGGGTGGGTTTCAAAGGATTGCAAATGCAATGCAAATTTTTGTTCATTTTATTCATTTTTAGAATGTAATAATTTATTTGTAATAAACATTTTAAGTGGCCCATTAAAAAGTATTATTTATAAGTTGAATTGTGTTCTTAAAACATACATGAGGTCATATTGTGACTGTTGCGGTGTGTGCGTAGAGCGGTAATATTTCCTCCAGTGGAGATCAAGCGTCTTTCTGGAGATCCGCTCATTTCTGAAGCTCTTTCCGCTCAGCACCGCCGCTCAACCCAGAACTCCCTTTGTGACCTGCTGGATCAAATATAGGCCTATCTGAAATAGCTAAATAGTAAGGGCTGTCCCTGACTAAAGTTTTTTTCCTTTTCTAGTAGTTCATTTAAGCCGTTGTTAACGTGGCGCCTCATGTCATTGTCTGTTATAGGCTATTTGCTTGTTATTTATTAAATCCGGGCAATTTGGTTGATAAAACATAGATTAAAATTAAGATACAATTTATACAAAACGAAATGTACTTTTGTCATATATTTGTTGTTCTTTCGTGTTTTATAGACTCGATATAAACTCTATAATTTTGTTATTTTACTAACCCAACTAATGTGCTTTCTATATTCCACCTGAGGGAAAAAAGCTTCCTTCCACTTAAGAAGAGTTGTGTTCCTTTATAGCACTTTTTATTTTAATATATATCTCTTTACATAAATATTATTTTCTACTTAAAAAAAAACTATAATTTCGTTATTTTTCCAACCCAACTAATGCGCGCACTTTTCTCAATCCGTTATGGAGCCATTCAATTTTGATTTTGCATATTGTTTTTTAAATGTTTGTTCGAGTAGTTCAAATGACCACTTTACAGTATTTCAAAAACATAATTTATTTTGAAGCCTATGCTGTTTTCTTGTACAGAATAAAATAGTTTGTAAGTTAAATGCAGAGTAAGATGTGTAAAAAAGACAAGAGGCTAAGAGATTGTCCAGATCATTTGTGTAGCTTTCACAGACTAACACACTTCACATCTCTCATACACTACAGTATTTAAAATAGCAGATATGCATCAGTTTTATTCTCTATTTAATTTACAGAGCAATCCCTGCAAAGTGTTTAGGTTAAGTATAGAAGAGACCAGGATTAGTGTCTGTCGCACTCGCAAGACTCCCAGCGGGGGGCGATGGCCACGATGGTTTCGCTCCTTCGGCACAACCCTACTGTACATTATGCTGAACTTGAATGCACATGAAATGAAAGGAAATCATTTTCCCCCGGCCTTAATTTGAGACCGGCCTTTATTTGTTAGTGCTGGCCACGCCCCCGGCCACTATCAGAGGCCCGGCGTTTAATTGACTACAGGCTTTTATTTGAGGAAATATGTCAGGACTCCTGGGTGATCGTGTGTGTGTATGTTGTCTTACCTGTTGGTGGTGGTTCCTCACTGGTTCACTGGCTCCTCCCACTCGTTTCAGTAATTGTTCACCTGTCGTGTCTCATCAGCTGTTCTCTTTTTATAGCACTCTGTCCTGTCTCTCGTCGCGTGCTCATTGTCTTGGTTGGTCTCAGTCATGCTGTCCTAGTCCAGTCTGTAGTTCTTGCTGTCTCTCTCCAGTTCCTCAGGTTCGGTCGCAGGCATCCGGAGGCTCGTCTTAGCCCAGAGTTCACACGCCTGTGGATATCGTGAACTTGACCTCGAGTGAACTGTGCTCTGTTTTCCTGGTATTACGGGTGCGCTTTGTTTTTAGGCGAGATCCAGTATCTTCCAGGTTCCGGTGAGCTGCCTTTTCTGTTGGGCGTTGTTTTTCCTTCTGCCCAGTGTTTAGACGTTATCGTCAGTCATCTGCCGTGTGAGGATTTCTTCCCGGTCACCGACCAGAGTGGATTACTTCGTGGGACGCCGCGTGTGGTCTCTGTGCCGTGGACTGTGACTTTTGTGCTTCATCTGATCCTCTCTTTACTCCTCTATTAAACTTTGTGAACTTGCATCTGGCTCCGAGACTTATTCTGACAGAATGAGCACGCCACGAATGGAGTCAGCGAGTTCGGAGGGTTCGGATTCGGTGTACGCCACACTTCATCAGCAGGAAGCCATTGAACAGCATACATCTCTGTTGAGTAAAGCTTCCAGAGATTTTCGTGTCCTGTCTGAACGATTCACGGAGCTCAGTACCCGGGTAGACCAGATTGGTTCCCAGGTCGATGAGCGTGTTCCGTCTGCACCTGTTGAAAGTGCACCTGCAGACCGTGAGCCACACGCGGCGACACCCCCGTCCTTCGACGGCGACCCCAACTCATGCCGGGCCTTCTTGCAGCAGTGTTCCCTTGTTTTTGCCCTTCAGCCACGGCGGTTTGCCGCTTCATCATCTAAGGTGGCGTATGTTTTGATACTACTCACCGGAAGGGCGAGACAGTGGGGAATGGCTGTATGGGGAGCCAGGGCTCCGTGCACGGCTTCGTTTGAGGCTCTCGAAACGGAGATGTTGAGTTTGTTTGATCGCTCGGTTCGTGGGGACATGGCAGCAGCCGAGCTAGTGAGACTACTGACCTCTTTCGTCACGGATTATGCCATCGCGTTCAAGACGCTAACCATCACCTGCGGCTGGAATGACGCTGCATTACGGGCTCAGTTTCTCGAGGGTCTCAACCCTGCTATACAAGATGAGATCGCTGCACGGGATCCGCCGACATCTCTAGAGACTGCGATCGACCTGGCGTTGAGGATCGAGACCCGCCACCGTCAACGTGACATCCGCCGGTCGTGTCGTCATCTCGCCGTCTCTGAACCGGAGGAATTCACCGCATCTTCTCTCCAAACGGAGGAACCCATAGAACTGGGCAAGCTCCGTCTGACCGCCACCGAAAGACATCGTCGTCTGGCCTGTGGTTTGTGTCTGTATTGCGGTAAGGCGGGGCATATTGCCGTCGCGTGTCCGATAAAGAGAGACTGCCCGCCGATGACTTCGAGAGTTTCGGTGGGCGTGTCGTCATTGAAGTCTCCCGTGAGCTGTACTACACTCCCAGTAATCATAAACTATAAACAGTCTTTTCATTCACAGGCGTTGCTGGATTCTGGTGCAGAGGCGAGTTTTCTGGATGCCGGTGTGGCCGAATCATGGAATATTCCTTTTATTCCTCTGTCTTCTTCCCTCTCCGCCTGGACTTTAAAGGGACAGCATATGGCTGTTATCACCCATCGCACTCCCCCTGTGAGTTTGTTTGTTTCTGGCAATCATCGTGAGGAGATCGAATTCTATTTATTAGAACATTCCCAATCGCCGGTCATCTTAGGGCATGATTGGCTGACCAAACATAATCCTCACGTTGATTGGCAGAACGGTGTTGTGCTATCTTGGAAGTCTTCGTGTCATGTTTCATGTCTCGGTCCTGCTCCTTCTCCTGTTGTGTGTTCTACTTTTCAGGTTCCGGAAGTTGATCTCTCGGGAGTTCCGGCGGAGTACTCTGATCTGTGTCGGTTGTTCAGTAGAGCCCGGGCTACTTCCCTACCTCCTCACCGGTCGTATGATTGTGAAATCAAACTTCTCTCAGACACTTCTCCGCCTAAGGGTCGCATATTTTCCCTTTCCAAACCAGAGAGAGAGGCTATGGATAAGTACATTAATGAGTCTCTTAATGCCGGTCTCATTCGCCGCTCCTCGTCTCCAGCTGGAGCTGGATTTTTCTTTGTTAAGAAGAAAGACAGGTCCCTTCGTCCGTGCATTGATTACAGAGGGCTGAATGACATTACTGTTAAGAATAAATACCCCTTGCCTTTAATGTCTTCAGCGTTCGAGTTACTACAGGGAGCGCACGTGTTTACCAAGTTAGATCTGCGCAACGCTTATCACTTGGTACGTGTCAAAGAGGGCGATGAGTGGAAGACAGCCTTTAATACACCATCAGGGCACTGGGAATACTGCGTTCTTCCGTTCGGCCTTTGTAACGCACCGGCTGTCTTCCAAACCATGGTCAATGAAGTGCTGGGTGACATGATTAACAAATTTGTCTTTGTGTATCTCAACGACATTTTCATCTTTTCTCCCTCTATGCAGATACACACCCAGCATGTTCGCCAGGTTTTACAACGGCTGTTAGAGAATCAGCTCTTTGTTAAGGCGGAGAAGTGTGAGTTCCACAAGGAGTCGGTTTCGTTTCTGGGTTTCGTCATAGCCGAGGGAGAGATTCGTCCCGATCCCGCTAAAGTTAAAGCGGTCGCCGAATGGCCAGTGCCCGACACTCGTAAAGAGCTTCAGCGATTTCTGGGTTTCGCCAACTTTTATCGGCGTTTCATCAGAAACTTTGGTCAGATCGCTAAACCTCTTACCGCTCTCACCTCCTCTAAAGTGTGTTTCCGTTGGAATACTGAAGCTCAGGAGGCCTTTGATGAATTAAAGTCCCATTTCATCTCTGCACCTGTTCTTTCTATTCCTGATGCGGCGAAACAATTTATAGTGGAGGTGGATGCATCTGATGTCGGGGTTGGCGCCGTTTTATCTCAGCGATCCTCTGTTGACGGGAAAGTGCATCCGTGCGCCTTTTTCTCTCATCGGTTAAACCCAGCGGAGCGAAATTACGACATAGGTAATCGGGAGCTGCTGGCGGTTAGACTCGCTCTGGGTGAGTGGCGTCACTGGTTGGAGGGAACCTCAGAACCCTTTCTGGTCTGGACGGATCATAAGAATTTGGAATATATCCGTTCAGCCAGAAGATTAACATCTAGACAGGCTCGCTGGGCACTTTTCTTCGAGCTTTTTAACTTCACCCTCTCGTACCGGCCGGGGTCTAAAAACACTAAACCCGACGCTCTCTCCCGTCTGTTCGAGGGTTCCGGGTCGGAGCGGACCGAAACCATTCTCCCGGAGGGGAGGGTGGTCGGTACCCTTGTGTGGGGAATCGAACAGCGGGTGAGAGAGGCCGGCCGAGAGGGGGAAGTTCCGGAGGGGTGTCCGGCGGGTCGTCTATGGGTTCCTGAGCGCTTGCGTTCCGATGTCATCTGGTGGGGTCACGAATCCAAGTTTGTCGGCCATCCAGGAATTCGGAGAACGTTGGCTGCCATCCTTCAACGTTTTTGGTGGTCTTCTATGACTTCGGACGTCAGACAGTTCGTATTAGCCTGTTCAGTCTGTGCTTGTAATAAAGCATCTAATCAACCTCCCGCTGGTCTGCTTAATTCTTTGCCCGTCCCCTTCCGCCCCTGGTCTCATATAGCCCTTGATTTTGTCACCGGCTTACCGGCGTCGAATGGTAACACTGTCGTATTGACTGTGGTGGATCGTTTTTCTAAAGCGGTTCATTTTATTCCCCTGCCTAAACTTCCTTCTGCCAAGGAGATGGCTCAGGTTTTGATTAATCACGTCTTTCGGTTACACGGTATTCCGACTGATGTTGTTTCAGATAGGGGTCCTCAGTTCATCTCTCGTTTTTGGCAGGAGTTTTGTAGACAGATCGGCGCTACTGCCAGCCTGTCTTCTGGTTATCATCCGCAGACCAATGGGCAATGCGAACGGGCTAATCAGGATCTCGGTTGAACGCTTCGCTGTCTGTCGTCTAAATATCCAAATTCTTGGTGCCAACAGCTTCCTTGGGTTGAGTATTCTCATAATTCTCTTCCCGTCGCATCCACTAATTTGTCTCCGTTCGAATTATCTGTCGGATATCAACCTCCTCTTTTCCCATCACAGGAGCCCGATGCAGCGGTTCCGTCTGCTTTAGCTTTCGTGCGCAGGTGCAGACGCACTTGGAGGAAAGCTAAATCACTCTTATTACAAAGCTCCAGACGAACCAAAGCTGCGGCTGACCGTCACCGGCGACCTCCACCCCGTTATGTGTGTGGACAAAAGGTATGGCTTTCCACCAAGGATCTGCCTCTCCGTGAGCCTTCTCGTAAGCTGGCTCCTCGTTTCATTGGGCCATACAGTATATCTAAGGTCATTAATCCGGTAGCGGTCAAGCTTAAGTTACCTCCTATTCTTGGTCGGGTTCACCCAGTTTTTCATGTATCCAGGGTTAACCCTGTGATTTTTGCCCGGAACAATCCCCCTGTCTCTGCCCCTAAACCCCCCGCCCCTCGTCTAGTGGATGGTGCTCCTGCCTATACTGTTAGGAGATTACTAGATTCTCGTCGCAGGGGCAGAGGTTTTCAGTATTTAGTGGACTGGGAGGGTTACGGTCCGGAGGAGAGGTCCTGGGTTCCGGCCCGGGATATACTGGATCCTGGTCTGATCGAGGATCTCCGTCGGCGACAGGGTGAGTCTCCTCCATGCCCGTCCGGTGCCGGTCATGGGGGGGGGGGGATACTGTCAGGACTCCTGGGTGATCGTGTGTGTGTATGTTGTCTTACCTGTTGGTGGTGGTTCCTCACTGGTTCACTGGCTCCTCCCACTCGTTTCAGTAATTGTTCACCTGTCGTGTCTCATCAGCTGTTCTCTTTTTATAGCACTCTGTCCTGTCTCTCGTCGCGTGCTCATTGTCTTGGTTGGTCTCAGTCATGCTGTCCTAGTCCAGTCTGTTGTTCTTGCTGTTCCTCTCCAGTTCCTCAGGTTCGGTCGCAGGCATCCGGAGGCTCGTCTTAGCCCAGAGTTCACACGCCTGTGGATATCGTGAACTTGACCTCGAGTGAACTGTGCTCTGTTTTCCTGGTATTACTGGTGCGCTTTGTTTTTAGGCGAGATCCAGTATCTTCCAGGTTCCGGTGAGCTGCCTTTTCTGTTGGGCGTTGTTTTTTCCTTCTGCCCAGTGTTTAGACGTTATCGTCAGTCATCTGCCGTGTGAGGATTTCTTCCCGGTCACCGACCAGAGTGGATTACTTCGTGGGACGCCGCGTGTGGTCTCTGTGCCGTGGACTGTGACTTTTGTGCTTCATCTGATCCTCTCTTTACTCCTCTATTAAACTTTGTGAACTTGCATCTGGCTCCGAGACTTATTCTGACAGAAATGCCTGCGACCGAACCTGAGGAACTGGAGAGGAACAGCAAGAACAACAGACTGGACTAGGACAGCATGACTGAGACCAACCAAGACAATGAGCACGCGACGAGAGACAGGACAGAGTTCTATAAAAAGAGAACAGCTGATGAGACACGACAGGTGAACAATTACTGAAACGAGTGGGAGGAGCCAGTGAACCAGTGAGGAACCACCACCAACAGGTAAGACAACATACACACACACGATCACCCAGGAGTCCTGACAATAAGGAATACATTGTTTAATATTTGAGTATCTTTAATTATGAGACGATTGGATAGCAAACTTAACAGTACAGCTTACATTTCGTGAAACAAGAAAGCCTAGCTCAACTAAGAAACAATGATCACCAACTTAGCCGACCAGCGCACATATTAAAACTACTTAAACAAATGTATAACGGTGAGAGATTGCAGGGGGGAGAGAGAGGAAAAAAGATACTGTCAAGGAAGGCGGCAGACGATGACTCTTTCTTTACATTTATTAATGGAAACAATCATGAACAGAGGTTCAAGTACACATGTGCTTCTTCTCTACTAGCTGACGTTACGTTCCTTTTTCCTTTAAGGCTTCTCTTAAAGTCGCATACACAATACTCTTAAAGTCGCATACACAATACTCTGACATCTCCCCCTTTTAAGAACTTTCTTCTTTTTCTTTTAACAGAAGAACTGGTATACCGAATTACAATGAACATGGTATATTACCTCTACAATAATTAACACAAGGCAGTGTTTTAAAGATTCAACTTATGCTCTCTTAAACAACCAACTATAGTTCCCTACATTAGAGAATAACTGTATGCATGACTTACATAACACAGTATTAATGCTTCTCACATTGATCAACATTTTACTTCTCTTTACTTTCCCTATTCTTAACTTCAACCACTAACATTGACATTACAACAGTTTGTTAACCTCAATTCTTACACTACTTGTAAGACATACAGTATTACAAATTCAGCTTCTGAACTGGTTTACTCACTCTACCATATCTTGTTACTCTACATCCTTCACTAGTCTGTGTGAGCAGTGAGTCATTTGTTCGAACTGTATCCCCATCACACTTTGTTTCTGGGTGCCCTGTTGTTTTGGCATCATCACTGCTCTCTGAGGGACATTGAAGCTGTAAGTGGCGCCGATTACGCCTTTTCATTCCTCCTTCTGGGCTACTGATCATGTAAGAGCGCTCCGTTGAACTCTGCCCCATGACTGTCGCTGGAGACTTCCACTGTTTTTCCCCATCCAACTTGACAAGGACTGGATCTCCTGGCTTTAGCGGAGGCAAGTTTCTCACTCCATGCCGTCTATTAAAATAGAATGCCTGTTGTTGCTTAGCAGCATCATCTCGCCTACGTATCAGTCTCTGATCTGGCCACTTAGGAATGAGGTTGCGGCCCAGTGTTGGTAATGTGTTCCTGAGTCTCCGTCCCATCAAAAGTTCTGCCGGGCTCACTCCAGTTGACACATTTGGGGTTGTTCGGTAGCTCAGCAACGCTAATACCGGGTCCTTTTGCCGTAGGATGGCTTTTGCTGACTGGACTGCACGTTCTGCATGACCATTACTCGAGGGATGATGTGGACTTGAAGTCACATGCTCAAAATCATACTCACAGCTAAATGACTGGAATGTTTCACTCGCAAATTGTGGGCCGTTGTCCGACACGACAACTTCTGGGATTCCAAATCGTGCAAATGTAGCTTTGAGCTTGGTGACTACTTGTTCAGCTGTAGTGCTCGATAGGTGTAGGATTTCTAAGAATCTGGAATAATAGTCTGAGAGTACGATGTAGTTCTTTCCTTTGTACTCACATAAATCTACCCCCAGGCGCTGCCATGGTCTTTCTGGCAACGGAGTTGGATTCAGAGGTTCTTTTCTCTGTGTTCTTTTGTGTTTGCAGCAGAATGTGCACTTCTCAATTTTCTGTTTTAATTCAGAGGACAGTCCTGGCCACCATACAGATGTGTGTGCTCTTTCCCTACATTTGGTCAAGCCCATATGTCCTTCATGTATTCGTTCGATAATTTCTCCTCGAAGAGACTCTGGTATGATGATACGGTTTCCTCTAGTAAGTAAGCCGTCAGTCTCAGACAATTCACTTTTGAATCCGTGAAAGTCTCTCACAGAGGGATGTACATCACGAGCATGTTCAGGCCATCCGATTCCAATTAAGTGCTTCACTCTCTGCAATTTTCCATCTTGTTGCGTCGCATCCCGAATTGCACTTATTTTGCCTTTTGAAGCAGGAAGGCATTCAACGATTGCATTGACATAGCAGCTGACGTCCACTTCCGTGGTGCTGTCCATGGTGCTGCTTTGTGGGCTTCGTGATAAAGTGTCTGCTACAACAAGTGTTTTACCTGGAGCATACTCAGCTGTCACATTGAATCTCATCAGTCTGAGTAAAAGTCTCTGGCATCTGATTGGTACATTGTCCAAATCTTTACAATTAATCAAAGGAACCAGCGGCTTGTGGTCTGTAATGAGTTTGAAATGCCCCATTCCACTCAGGTATTTGCTGAAATGTTCGCACGCCCAGACTCCTGCGAGACACTCTTTCTCTATCTGTGCATAATGACGTTCCGCACTAGTAAGGGTTCGCGAGCAGTATGCGACTGGCTTCCAGCAGTCTCCGTGTTGTTGGAGTAGCACTCCTCCCAAGCCGTAACTGCTTGCATCGGCAGATACAGTTGTTGGCCTCTCTGCATCATAAAATGACAATACTGGCGATGTCATAAGCGCTTCCTTTAGTTGTCGGAAAGCTTGCTCCTGTGCTGAGTCCCAAATCCATGCCGTTTCAGTTCGTAGGAGTTCGTATAGTGGACCTCCCAGTGTTGCCAAATGGGATATGTATTTTCCCATATAGTTAATCATCCCCAGCACTCTCTTTAGTTCATGTACATTACTTGGGGCTTTGAGTTCAGCAATAGCTTTGACTTTCTCGGGGTCTGCTCGGACTCCGTTCTCGTCGACTACCTGACCCAGGAAGTGCAGCTCACTTTTTCGGATCTTACATTTGTCTTTATTTAATCTCAGGCCGGCGAGTTCCATTTTTTTCATTACCTGCTCCAATCGTGTGTCGTGTTCTTGCATCGTCGCTCCATATACGATGACGTCATCCATGTACACTTGGACTCCTTCCAGACCAAGCAACAGCTCTTGCATTTTTCGCTGAAAAATCTCTGGTGCAATGCTAATGCCAAAAGGAAGTCTTTTAAAACAATACCTGGCAAATGGTGTGATGAATGTTGTTAACCGGCTGCTCTCAGGATGCAGCGGTATCTGCCAAAAGCCACTTGCGGCATCTAGCGATGTGAACACTTTGGCTCCGGTTAGTTTTGCGAGAATTTCATCTGTTGTCGGCAGCATGAATCGTTCTCTTTTGATGTTTCCATTCAGTCTCTTCAGGTCTACACATATTCGCACCTGTCCGTTGGGTTTGATGACGGGCACCATAGGTGCGCACCAGTCTGTTGGTTGGGTGACTCTCTCAATCACACCACTAGCTTCCATCCTTCCTAATTCTTCTTTCACTTTCTGAAGCAGCGGCAATGGGACTCTACGGGCAGTATTAACAGCATACGGTTCTGCTCCTTCTTTGAGTAGAATCTTAACTGGTTCAGTGTTTAGCCTTCCGTGGTCCCCATTGTTAGTATTTACTTCTTCTATTCGTTTAACCAAGCCCATTTCTTTAGCTGCCCTTCCACTGAGAAGATTATTCACTGTTGGGCCCTTTACAACATATATGGTCAGTTCGTACTGTTCCGCTTTATGTTTTATGTGGCTTCTGAATTGACCCACACATTTTAGCTGACCTCCCGGACTGTTGAGTATGACATTTGCTTTGCACAGTTCATGTTTCTTTTGTAGATTCTGGAATGTCTGTTCGCTTATTATTGTCACATCCGCCCCTGTATCTATTTTAAATACTACTGGTGTATTTCCTATTGTCACATTGACAGTCCATGTTTCAGTGCTGCCTTTTCCAGGCTGCTGTACTGATCCAAGGTAAAATGAGTCAGATTCTCCATCTTCCCTCATGACTTCATGGACTAATTTAGTTTTGCACATGCGTTCCCAGTGGCCTTTCTTGTGACATCTCCTACATTCTGCTCCAAAAGCTGGACATTTCTCTCTGTCTTTATGTTTTGTTTTGCCACATCGGCTGCATTTGTCCTCGCCATTCCGTATTTTACCAGGTTGGCTTTCTCTGCTGTGCTCAGACCTGTAGCCAGTACGCTGTTTGGGTCTTCTGGTCTCTTGAACGCTGCACATTGGATCCCCCTGCTGGCTGACCTGGTGTGTAACTTCCTCTGCTTGTCTTATCATTTGTACTGCAACATCCAGTGTGAGGTCTTTAATTAGTTGTAATCTTTTTGACAGATCCTTGTCTCTAATTCCTACAACTAATCTATCTCTGATGCTCTCATTTCTGTTAGCACCAAAGTCACAGTTTTCTGACAACTCGTACAGTGCACGAATAAATGTCTCAGCTTTTTCCCCTGATCTCTGAGATCGCTGGTGAAACTGCGCCCTCTCGTGAATGATGTTGGTCTGCGGTACAAAGTAGTCATCGTATTTCTTCAAAACTGTCTCGAAATCGTCTTCTTTTTCTCTTTCATTGAAAACGAAGGATTTGAAAATATTTTCTGCCTCATTTCCCATCGCGTAAATTAATGTACTCACTTGGACGGTCCCGTCCTCTGCTGTGAGCTTGGCAGCCGTTCTGTATCTCACAAAACGCTGTCGCCATGACGGCCATTCTCCCGGCCTGTCGAATGTAAAGTTGTCTGGCGGCTTGAACAGTGGCATTTTCGGGCATGTAGTTCTCTCTTTACCTCGCCACTTCTGACACCATGTCAAGGAAGGCGGCAGACGATGACTCTTTCTTTACATTTATTAATGGAAACAATCATGAACAGAGGTTCAAGTACACATGTGCTTCTTCTCTACTAGCTGACGTTACGTTCCTTTTTCCTTTAAGGCTTCTCTTAAAGTCGCATACACAATACTCTTAAAGTCGCATACACAATACTCTGACAGGTACCTTTATTGGTAACGTTAGTTGACTTCGCCTGCTCGGGAGAGATGGCTGGCTGCTGAGTGCTCGTGTTTTGATCAATAGTATCCAGCTGCAGCCCCGCAGAACACCAGTTTCAGAACACCATCCACACAACCGGAAGTGAGGGGCGGGGCTTAAACAGTCAGAGTTGCGCTATCCATATATGTACTTTTCTTTTGATAAATATAAGCTGTTTTCACATGGATTTTGATCGGATTGATGTCTACAATATTTAACAACAATACTTTTAAATAAAGTCATTTTTCTGTTCATATAATATGCATGTCATGATGTACAATGATCAACATTTTAAAACATAGCCTATTGATCATACTTAAATCAATGAATACAAAGACAGTAGTTTATACTTCATGGAAACAGGCTAAAACTATACACAGTTTTTATTTAAAAAATATTAATAAATGTATAACATGTTGTAAAGTGTTTCTCATTTGACTATAGATATATTAGTATTATTTTGTTCACATTATGTTGTTCCAAATAATACTGGCAGAAAATAGCCTATGATATTTAATGTTAATGGACACAAACACTGTAGTTTATTGTTACTTTAACAATACTACAACTTTTTATTTATATATTAGGCCTAATACATTTGTAACATGTTATAAAGTGTTTCCCATTTGACTCTATATTCAATCGTATTATTTCGATTGAAAATAATAGACAGAGAATGTGACATTTCTATTTTTCAAATGTCAAATAAAAATAACCATTTAATACAAGGCCTTAAAGTAAAACATGTGTTTCTCTGAAAGAAAAGAAATAGGACATATATAAAATATTTCTAAAATAATAGGTTTAAAACGAATTTGAACGGCACATAATAAAAAATAAAAACATGCAAAAAAACTTAAAACACAAAAACTTGTGACTCTTAAGCCCATATCATGGCATTTCTGCAGAAATACTTGAAAAGATGAAAGTCTTTTCATCCCTGAAAACAAAATTAATATGTTTTATTAATTAATAATTATTTAATATGAAGACAAATAATATCTTTTGACAAATGCAAAAAAAACTTTAATGATAAAACGTGAAAGACGTGAACAGATTCAATATTCGTTCACCACCACATGTATCATGACAGAAATATCACACACAACTCAACATATTCTCCTTCATGCTTCTGTTCACATCTTACTGGCTTAAATGCATGTTTCTCTTGCATGAAAAATAACTTTAAAATCCATATGAAAACAACGTGGGTAGCGCCGCTCACTTCCGGTTCTGTGGATGGTGTTCTGAAACTGGTGTTCTGAAACTGGTGTTCTGAAACTGGTGTTCTGCGGGGCTGCAGCTGGATATATCTCGTTTTTTTCCCTTTCTCGGTCGCGCGCATAGACGGTCGTGCACCGCCGGTTTAAAAGAGCTCTTCTGATTGGCCGAAATTCTCTGCTCTCTGAACAGGGCCTGCCGCTGAATCACAGATGCACAAATCACTTTTGCTCCACATTTCACGTAGTTTATACTGTAGTGCAAAAGTGAGAGTGTGTGGAACTTTTCATTTGAAGGCGAAAAAACGCATTTGAGACTCGTAGCAGCAGATTCAAGCAGTTGAAGTTATTGGACTTGTGATTGTGTTAGAAAAATATCCAAGAAAAGTAATGCATTTGTGACCAAATATTCTACAAGTGTGCAACTCTCATTGCATGGATTCACATATTAATGTGCGGATGTGCAAAATTTGTCTGTGACTTCACATTTTTGATACGGGTGTGTGAATGCGTTTTGCACCAACTGTAGCAAAGATGTGAGCGTATGAGTTTCTTCATGTGTGATTCATACAATAGGATTTGTGCACCTGCAGTGAAGAATGTGTGAAGGTGTAACTGTTGTGTTGTGTTTGTAGGTGAGAAAAAAAATCTACAAGTTTACAACTCCTAAAATATTTTTCGCTGTGACTTGAAATTTATTGATACACATGTGTGGATATGCTCTACAGCTACAAATTCCACTCTCACACGTGTTCAGTTGTTTTGCACCAAAAATACCTTCATAGGGTTCGAACCGTTCAGAAGAAGGAAGCGGAAGAAATAGATGATAACCCCTAAACTAGAAATAAACACACATGCCTTACACTTACAGTACTCATGCAAAACTCCACCTCCCTTCCTCCCTGACGCATGTTTAAAGTCCTCATGAAATCAAAACTGACCCTACTTACTTTGTTATCGACAGGGTTCTTGCAGGTTTCAGTGAGTCAATTTTAAGACCTTTCTAAGACATTTTAAGACCATAAAGATTGAAATTTAAGACCTACACGACGCATTACCAAAAAAAATATTAAAATCAAAGAAATTCTGTTTCAATGAATTCAGTCATTCATTTAATTTACAGATAAAGCAATCACATTAGTAACCTTCCACACTCAACAACGTGCCAAATGCCCAAAACCTTAGGCCCAAAAGGAAAATAGGCTCAAATAGAATAGATTTCATCTCATATTTATTTACATTACAAAACAGCATATGATTGGTCAAAGCAGGTACAGAATAATAAGTTGGTTGTAAACTTGACAAAAACCAAAAGCATTTTGGTGATCCATAAATCAGAGTAATATCTGAAATGTCCCTCACCAAAGCCAGATATACACTATTATAATAACTACTTCAGATTATTAATGAAAGATTATTAAAGATTGCCTCTCTGCTTTGTTTTATAAGAAATCATTTGTCTAGAGTTCCTAATGTCGTGTAATGACAACTTTTATATAGTCATAATTTCAACAGTCATGAATCAAAGGGAGGTTTTTTTACTTGTTGTTTCAAAAACTACTGTAAAACAACAGACTGTAACATATGGAGGAATGAAAATATGGAAGGATTTACCATTGCATATTACATATTTGAAGTAAAATTAAAAAGTTGTAAAAAATCGTTAAAGGTCCCATTGCATGGCATTTTTCTATTATTTTATAATGTTTCCTGAGGTGTACTTATATTGTTAGTATGATTTTTACATCATAAAATGTCATAATTTAGAAATAAAAGGCATTTTGTCTATACTGCTGTTTGCCCTGTGGCTGAATGCCCTGTTTCAAGAGGCGTGTCTGCTGTGAGACTTCAGTAAAAACGCCCACTGTTGTGATTGGCTGACATCTTTGCATTTGAAATGAGCGGAGGGCCGTGGTTTAACGAGGTCTACGACGCACGAGCTGCTGCCAGAGAGACGGATGGACCTGAGTTCACTTCACATCAGTTCTCAGCATGTCTCAGTTCAGTGAACTTTTGTAGTTACTAGAATATACTTCAGGTTATTAGTTTATTTCTAGTCGGAGGGGCTGTCAGTCATGTCAGAAAGTTAGTAACTTTAGTAAATTATGGATCAGCGCTGACTCGAGACGCGAACCCTTTTCACGGCTTTTCAACGATTCAGTCCGATTTGGTGAACTGATTCGGTTCGAATGTTGACGGTATGAATCGTGTTCGGGGGAGGGGAGGGGTGTTGACGGTATTAATCACGTTCCGGGGAGGATTCTGCGTTCGTATGCTTCGCGTTCGCGGGGGCACCGCGGCGCGATCAAAGAGGGCACTTTCACTTTCACTTTCAAAGGGGCAGGGGCTCAAGCCCCCCCCGCCCCCCTGTGCACGCCACTGGTTAGTCTTATTGTTTAAATCTGGTGTTGTTGATTTATTGTGAGTACCATGTTTTACCGTCTAATATGATCTAGCTCACGGCAAGTGTCTCTGCAGAGAAGTTCAGGTCAAGTCTGAAGTCTTTTGTCACGAGTCCCAAGTCATTCCATGTCTTTCAAAATGTGAATTTAGACAAAATATATGACCTTTCTATCATCTGTTTTGTTTGTAAGAAAGGTCCTTAGATGTAAGGGATACATACAGCCTGTTACGTTATAATCCATTATAATGTAGCCTACTATAGAAAACAATTGTCCTGGCAACAAGACGAGTAGTCATTTTCCATTCAGTCGCTGAGTGGACACAGGATGGCGCCAGTCACGTTTGTTATTCAGCGTTGCTATGTTATTGACGACAGTTATCAGAAAATATCAAACCTCGGAATGTTTCCAGTTGTTTTAATAAGTAGAAAACCGTACGCATGCTGATTATGATACATTCTAATATGCGCTTTAAATAATAAACGTATTAACGTACCAGGTTTAAAGGTTAGACTGTAGGCTATTCATGTTTTAACAGGCTGGCTGTGTGTGTTAATGTTACTAACCTTTGCAGAAGCGATGTCTAATAAAATTTGATGTTGTCGTTCCGTGTCTTTAATTGTTATCTAGCCGATCTGACATGGTAATAAATCCAAATCATGTGAGAACATATGGCACGATGGATCCTGTCATGTTTCATGGGACTCATGACATTTCAGAGGTTATGCACAATACATGGACATATGTAATCAAATCCTAAAAAAGGGTCCGATCTACCACGTCACGTTTGTGAAGTAGATATTATAAAATTCAAATAAAGGAAAAATTCTTTATTTACTATATCAGTAGTTAAGGATTAAAGATAAATATTCACAAGTCCTTTTTGTCGAGTCCTAGTCAAGTCTGAAAGTCTCATAAAATGCGATTCAAATCCGAGTCACTAACACAAATGCCCATCTCTGTCTCCATAGTAGCAGTGGAGTGAACACACAGAGTAGCATTATAACAACCCTCAACACACTCAGATGTGTGTGATATGATAAAGCAGTGCTGCGTTCCCCACACACACATGAGCAGAAGAAGAGGAAGCGCTCATCTGACAGAATAAAAGCTCCAGACTCATCAAGACACGCCTTTTTTTTTAATAAGCGACGTCTAGTGGCGAACAATTACATATTGTGGCTTTAAAAGGAGATTCAATATTATTATAATTCTTTCTATAAGTAACTTCTATAATTCCCCGAATTTAGAAAATCAGGCAGTCATCTTTATTATTTTTTATTCCTATTATAACTGTTTTAATTCATTTACGAATATTTTAATTTCTGTGTAAAGCACTTTGAATTGCCACTGTGTATGAAATGTGCTATACAAATAAACTTGCCTTGCCTTGCCTAAGTGATCTGAAATAATCTCATTTGTGAAGACATTCAGAGAAAACATATTTCTTCATTTGAGTGCAAAAAACGTCACGTTTCTAGGATGGGCCTCTGAATCTGCCAAGAAAGAGGACACTGTTAGTGGGGTTGTGCCTGATAAAGAAAATGAAGGGGTGGTCAGCCCTGAAAATCTGGAATTCTGGTTCACGCCGGAGATAGCCAATAGGATTTAAAAGAGCTGCTGCTGCTGCCGCCTCAGTGCCTTCCTCATTCACGTCCACAACGGCCTTGTGAATCACCTCTGAAATGAAGAGGCCGTCCTGACTGCTCATGCCTGTCAGATCAGCCTTTGTTTCCTGGAACACAGAGCTCATCCCCATCCTTTGCAGTGTTTCTGATAGGGAGCTCTCAAACTCCACCTTGAACTTTGGCAAATGGACTTTGATATCCATCTGCGTGGTCATTTCATCTCTTTTGGTCCAGTTAAGCAGCTTATCAAGGGTTAACTCACTCTCCAGCTGTCAAACACACACACACGCTGAAAAATAACATACACTGCAACAAACTATCTGATTATGTCACTTTTGCTGACCTTCAGAAGAGGGTCAGAGTCGTCCTGAGATTCGTTTGGGAGAAGGATCAACATGCTGAGCTCCCTTTTTTTATATGGCAACTCCAGCACCTGCAGTTCATGCTCTGGGATGCTTCTGAAGGGGAACCTTTCCTTCTGGTACATCATTTCCACAGGCCGACTCTCATTCTGATGGAAGACAAATGTTATCAGATGAAGAAATACATCATGAAGTCCAAGGAATTGTCTTTAGACCTCTTGAGACAGGATTGTTTTGAGGCACAGATCTGGGGAAGGGTACAGAAACATTTCTGCAGCACTGAAGGTCCCAATGAGCTGAGTGGCCTCCATCATCCATAAGTGGAAGAAGTTTGGAGCCACCAGGACTCTTCCTAGAGATGACCGCCCGACCAAACTGAGTGATCGGGGAGAGTCAGGGAGGTGACCAAGAACCCGATGGTCATGCTGACAGAGCTCCAGCGTTTCTGTGGAGAGAGGAGAACCTTCCAGAAGAACAACCATTTCTGTAGCTCTCCACCAATCAGGCCTGTATGGTAAAGTGGCCAGATGCACATGACAGCCCGCCTAGAGTTGAACTGGAGATTGAACTCTTTGGCCTGAATGGCAAGCGTCATGTCTGGAGGAAATCAGGCACTGCTCATCACCTGGCCAATACCATCCCCACAGTGAAGCATGGTGGTGGCAGCATCATGATGTGGGGATGTGTTCAACGGCAGGAACTGGGAGACTAGTCAGGAATTTGTAATAAATTTGCAAAGATTTCAAAAAACCTTCTTTCATGTTGCCATTATGGGGTATTGTTTGTAGAATTGAGGGAAGAAATGAATTAAATTCATTTTGGAATAAGGCTGTAACATAACAAAATGAGGAAAAAGTGAAGCGCTGTGAATACTTTCCAGATAAACTTAGTGTAAATAGCAGCTATAGCTAAGAAAATATGCTATTTTCACTTAGTGTTTCACTATCTTCAGTGTAAATTAGTGCATGTGTGGATAAGCACAATCAATAGTAAAAGATTTTAAAAAGTGATCTCCAGTTTGCTTCACTCTTGAAACAAAAAGTGGATTGTACCTGGTTGAACTTAAATGGCATTTCTTTAGTGTCTTCTGCTTCAAATATGTGCAGCCAGTTCCCTTTGAAGTAAATGGCATTAACCAGAACCAGTCGGGTCATCCCAGTCACCATTCCTGGCATGAGAAGATCTTTGATTTTATCTGAAAAACACAAGTTTGTGTTTCTGGCTTCACATCTGTGGTTTTAAAAAAGGGTTTCTAGCAACAGATGATTGTTTTATCTGAAAAAAATAAAATAAAATAAAAATTATATATATATATAGCCATATCACCCTGTAGCCCAAGACTGGTTCCCCACTGAAGCTAAGCAGGGTTGAGTCTGGTCAGTACCTGGATGGGAGACCAACTGGGAAAACTAGGATGCTAGAGGTGTTAGTGAGGCCAGCAGGGGGCGCTCACCCCACAGTCTGTGGGTCCTAACACCCCAGTATAGTGATGGGAACACTATACTGTAACAAGCACCGTCCTTCGGATGAGACGTTAAACCGAGGTCCTGACTCTCTGTGATCATTAAAAATCCCAGGATGTCCTTCGATAAAGAGTAGAGGTGTAAAGGCCTGTACACACCGGGACGAATATCGCACGCGCTTATAACCAGCGTTTTTCGGCGCATCTTGAGTGTTCACACCCAAGCGATTTTCACTGGCGATACGCCGAGTGAACGTGCACATTCAGTAGATGCGCTCCCGGTACACAAGATGGTGCTGTGGCACTTTACGCTTCTGACACTCGCTTGTCACAAAGAAGAAGAAGAGAGACAGTATTTACGTGCTTGCCAAAACCACAGATGTATTTATGTCTATGGCCAAAACCATTCACACACTTTTTGCTAACTGGCAAGCAGCATTAGCAGCCCATCTTCTTCTTTGTCTACTTACTACTTCTTCGTCGTATCAATGTGTGCTCGGCAAGACCGATTTTGTGCTTGAGCGCCACCAAGTCGTGTTTTACTGTCACTTCAGCAGCCCCAGGCACGTGAACAAAAGCGCGGATTTCATTGGTCGGACAGTTTTTAACGCGCCGCGTCAAAATAAAAAAACAAACCCGAGGCGTTTTTTTTTAAATGACGCTTTTACGCCTGCCGTTTTACGCGTCGGTGTGCACACTCACATTGGCGCCCATTGTTTAGTCACGAGGCGTTAAACGTCGCGATAAACGCGCATGAAAATCGTCCCGGTGTGAACAGGCCTTAACCCCGGCATACTGGCCAAATTTGCCCATTGGCCCGTCCATCATGGCCTACTAATCATCCCCATATATACTGATTGGCTTCATCACTCTGTCTCCTCTCCACCATAAGCTGGTGTGTGGTGGGCGTTCTGACTCAATATGGCCGCCGTCGCATCATCCAGGTGGTGCTGCACATCGGTGGTGGATGAGGAGATTCCCCCCTTCTATATGTAAAGCGCTTTGAGTGCCTAGAAAAGCGCTATATAAATGTAAGAAATTATTATTATTATATGGAAGTGTTGTTCTCACTCTCCGTCTGCTTCTCCACCCATGAGTTAATGAGCTTTCGTGAGCCCTCAGTCGCTCTAATGAAGTCCACAGGCTGAAGGTCAGCGTGGTACAGCTTCAGCGTGGACTCCAGATACTCCTGCAGCACAAAATAAAGCCACCGTCTCACAGCACACAGAGAGCATCAACATGTCTCATTGTTACAGGCCTAATGGACTCACGGGTAAGAAGCTGAAGGTTTTCTCTCCATAGAGGCGGTTGGCCAGTTTGAGGATGTAGGAGGCTGATGGACGGTTGATCGATGAGGTGAGGGACTCAAAATGAGAGTGGACATCAGAGACAGAACTGAAGGACAAAACCTGCACAAGGGAAGACAACAGGTGAATCTCACAAAACCCCTCAAGAACATGTGCATCCTATACTTCAAAAGAAAAATGTATGCATAAAAAATAATTAAGCCTATTTTTACAACCATTAATATGCACTGATCAGTAAATATATCCCACCCACTAACAGGTGATGAAGAGATAATCAGTGTTATTCACTTCACCGGTCATAATGTTATGCCTGATAATGTGTGATGTATGACAATAGCGTGAGTGTATCACTTTAAAGGTCCTGTTCTTCATGATCCCATTTTTCAAACTTTAGTTAGTGTGTAATGTTGTTCTTTGTACATCCTGCTTTAATGACGTCAGTAGAACAGTTTGTTGACTAACCTTAGCCCACAAGAATACGCGGAAAAGGGGGCGTGGTCTTGTTGCTCCCGCGTGGAGAAGAGGAAGTGTTGCGTTCGGTTGCGTTTGTATAGTTTGTTTGTCGCCATGTCGTCGAGACGCTGTTATTTTCATCCCGGAGTCAAATCACCTTTGTTTGGCCTTCAGGGACGCTGTACTTTGAGATCATTGAGCGCATGCATCTGTCACGGGGTGACAAAATTCGAACTTTTAAGGCGGAACTAATGTTCGCCGCGATTGCCTCCCGCCGGACCCATAACAACGGGACACCGGGCTAGTTCCGGGTTAGCGGAAAATCCCTGCGAATGGGGCGATCAGCGGAAATTGCCGGCAGCTGTGCACAATGAGAGACGTTGCCCTTAGGGTAGGATAAAAGGAGAGAGGTTGCACAGAAGAGAAGGTTGTCTTTGGGGGGCTGTGAATCTCGAAGGAAATGTGAGCTTTGGAGAAGAGGAAGTGAGGGTGGGTTGGGGCTGTGAATCGCGGAGGAGGTGTGAGCTTGGAGAAGAGGAAGTGGGGCTGGCAAAACGGGCATGGCATTGTGAGTTTGGGAGAGGAGCACGCCGACTCGACCGGAAGGAGGAAATCGTTGGACAAATAAGATCGTTTGTGAGAGACTGTGAGTAGGGCAATCGGTCTCATCCCCTCTCTCTTGTCTATGGGACCCCCTGATGTGAATGCCAGGTCAGAAAATGGGCAACGGCCATTGATATATGTATTTCCCACTGAGTGTTGAATTGCAGTGATGGAGTGATGTGATGCACTGTGTTGTTGTGTGAAGTGTGAACTTAAACCCGCCGGATGTCTACTACTTACCTGAGTTTTCTGTCATTTCTGAGGAAGAGGATTACGTACCTGTGTATTCACCTGACTGCTTTGCAGTGAAGCCCTCCAGCCGTAAGTCCCCTGTCTGTCATTTCTGAGGAAGAGGATTACGTACCTGTGTATTCACCTGACTGCTTTGCAGTGAAGCCCTCCAGCCGTAAGTCCCCTGTCTGTCATTTCTGAGGAAGAGGATTACGTACCTGTGTATTCACCTGACTGCTTTGCAGTGAAGCCCTCCAGCCGTAAGTCCCCTGTCTGTCATTTCTGAGGAAGAGGATTACGTACCTGTGTATTCACCTGACTGCTTTGCAGTGAAGCCCTCCAGCCGTAAGTCCCCTGTCTGTCATTTCTGAGGAAGAGGATTACGTACCTGTGTACTCACCTGTCTGCGTTGCAGTAAACTTCTCCGTTACAAGCTCTGTGTCTACCAGTCCTTCAAGAGAAACTCATACCCGAATACTCACCTGATTGCTAGGCAGCGAAGCGGGTCCGCAGGACGGAACGACCCTGCCTAGAAGACTCACCATTTTAGAGCCCCCCTTTCCACTTTTATATTTAATAAAAAGATGGTTACTTGAAGCCTTGTCTGTCGTCCTTGCCGGGCCTCTGTCCGACTCCCCAAGGGTGGTACGGGTTTTGGGGGTGGGTGCGGCCAGGTTGGCCTACCCCGTGACATAATTTGGCGTAGTCGGCAGGATTCCACCTTGGGTTGAGTAGACAGAGGCGGAGCAATGGCAGACGAAGACGTACCGGTGGGTCACCCACATTTTATGCCCATCTTTATGGGAGCCCCATGGGCCCAAAAGTATAGAGGACCAGGTTCAGAACTCAGCTTGTTGGCGTGGAAAACTCAAGTAGAGTACTGGGCGGGCCTCCAAGGGTTAAACGCTACACAGAAGACCCAGTTCATTTTAAATTCACTCGAAGGTGACGCCAGGAGAGAAGTACAAGCGCCGCCGGAAGCAACCCGAACCGGCCCAGAACGGGTATTGCATCGGAACCTGATCCACCCTTGCCTCAACTACCCAAGGCCTGTAGACACCATCCTCCCCACCAAAGAAAGAGCCCAACGAACCCTGATGATAGGTTGGGCAGTGGTTCCAAGGGGACCGGCCATTGAACCTGAGCGAGCAAATTCCCCCTCGCCCCCAAGACGATCCCAGCGGGATAACCGAGGCCAGCCTCCGACAAGGTACGGAGACTGGGTTGAGTCACCACGTTCTAGGGACTAGAACGGTGTGGTGGGGGGGTATGTCACGGGGTGACAAAATTCAAACTTTCAAGGCGGAACTAATGTTCGCCGCGATTGCCTCCCGTCGGACCCATAACAACGGGACACCGGGCTAATTCCGGGTTAGCGGAAAATCCCAGCGAATAGGGTGATCAGGGAAATTGCCGGCAGCTGTGCACGATGAGAGACGTTGCCCTTGGGGTAGGATAAAAGGAGAGAGGTTGCACAGAAGAGGAGAGTTGTCTTTGGGGGCTGTGAATCTCGAAGGAAATGTGAGCTTTGGAGAAGAGGAAGTGAGGGTGGGTTGGGGCTGTGAATCGCGGAGGAGGTGTGAGCTTGGAGAAGAGGAAGTGGGGCTGGCAAAACGGGCATGGCATTGTGAGTTTGGGAGAGGAGCACGCCGACTCGACCGGAAGGAGGAAATTGTTGGACAAATAAGATCGTTTGTGAGAGACTGTGAGTAGGGCAATCGGTCTCATCCCCTCTCTCTTGTCTATGGGACTCCCTGACGTGAATGCCAGGTCAGAAAATGGGCAACGGCCATTGATATATGTATTTCCCACTGAGTGTTGAATTGCAGTGATGAAGTGATGTGATGCACTGTGTTGTTGTGTGGAGTGTGAACTTAAACCCGCCGGATGTCTACTACTTACCTGAGTTTTTCTGTCAGTTCTGAGGAAGAGGATTACGTACCTGTGTACTCACCTGTCTGCGTTGCAGTGAACTTCTCCGTTACAAGCTCTGTGTCTGCCAGTACCTCCAGAGGAATCCATACCTGGACACTCACCTGACTGCTTTGCAGTGAAGCCCTCCAGCCGTAAGTCCCCTGTCTGTCATTTCTGAGGAAGAGGATTACGTACCTGTGTATTCATCTGACTGCTTTGCAGTGAAGCCCTCCAGCCGTAAGTCCCCTGTCTGTCATTTCTGAGGAAGAGGATTACGTACCTGTGTATTCACCTGACTGCTTTGCAGTGAAGCCCTCCAGCCGTAAGTCCCCTGTCTGTCATTTCTGAGGAAGAGGATTACGTACCTGTGTATTCACCTGTCTGCGCTGCAGTGAACTTCTCCGTTACAAGCTCTGTGTCTACCAGTCCTTCAAGAGAAACTCATACCCGAATACTCACCTGATTGCTAGGCAGCGAAGCGGGTCCGCAGGACGGAACGACCCTGCCTAGAAGACTCACCATTTTAGATCCCCCTTTCCACTTTTATATTTAATAAAAAGATTGTTACTTGAAGCCTTGTCTGTCGTCCTTGCCGGGCCTCTGTCCGACTCCCCAAGGGTGGTACGGGTCTTGGGGGTGGGTGCGGCCAGGTTGGCCTACCCCGTGACATAATTTGGCGTCAGTCGGCAGGGTTCCACCTTGGGTTGAGTAGACAGAGGCGGAGCAATGGCAGACGAAGATGTACCGGTGGGTCACCCACATGTCGTGCCCATCTTTATGGGAGCCCTATGGGCCCAAAAGTATAGAGGACCAGGTTCAGAACTCAGCTTGTTGGCGTGGAAAACTCAAGTAGAGTACTTGGCGGGCCTCCAAGGGTTAAACGCTACACAGAAGACCCAGTTCATTTTAAATTCACTCGAAGGTGGCGCCAGGAGAGAAGTACAAGCGGCGCCGGAAGCAACCCGAACCGGCCCAGAACGGGTATTGCATCGGAACCTGATCCGCCCTTGCCTCAACTACCCAAGGCCTGTATACACCATCCTCCCCACCAAAGAAAGAGCCCAACGAACCCCGATGATAGGTTGGGCAGTGGTTCCAAGGGGACCGGCCATTGAACCTGAGCAAGCAAATTCCCCCTCGCCCCCAAGACGATCCCAGCGGGATAACCGAGGCCAGCCTCCGACACGGTACGGAGACTGGGTTGAGTCACCACGTTCTAGGGACTAGAACGATTTGGTGGGGGGGTATGTCACGGGGTGACAAAATTCGAACTTTTAAGGCGGAACTAATGTTCGCCGCGATTGCCTCCCGCCGGACCCATAACAACGGGACACCGGGCTAGTTCCGGGTTAGCGGAAAATCCCCGCGAATGGGGCGATCAGCGGAAATTGCCGGCAGCTGTGCACAATGAGAGACGTTGCCCTTAGGGTAGGATAAAAGGAGAGAGGTTGCACAGAAGAGAAGGTTGTCTTTGGGGGGCTGTGAATCTCGAAGGAAATGTGAGCTTTGGAGAAGAGGAAGTGAGGGTGGGTTGGGGCTGTGAATCGCGGAGGAGGTGTGAGCTTGGAGAAGAGGAAGTGGGGCTGGCAAAACGGGCATGGCATTGTGAGTTTGGGAGAGGAGCACGCCGACTCGACCGGAAGGAGGAAATCGTTGGACAAATAAGATCGTTTGTGAGAGACTGTGAGTAGGGCAATCGGTCTCATCCCCTCTCTCTTGTCTATGGGACCCCCTGACGTGAATGCCAGGTCAGAAAATGGGCAACGGCCATTGATATATGTATTTCCCACTGAGTGTTGAATTGCAGTGATGGAGTGATGTGATGCACTGTGTTGTTGTGTGAAGTGTGAACTTAAACCCGCCGGATGTCTACTACTTACCTGAGTTTTCTGTCATTTCTGAGGAAGAGGATTACGTACCTGTGTATTCACCTGACTGCTTTGCAGTGAAGCCCTCCAGCCGTAAGTCCCCTGTCTGTCATTTCTGAGGAAGAGGATTACGTACCTGTGTATTCACCTGACTGCTTTGCAGTGAAGCCCTCCAGCCGTAAGTCCCCTGTCTGTCATTTCTGAGGAAGAGGATTACGTACCTGTGTATTCACCTGACTGCTTTGCAGTGAAGCCCTCCAGCCGTAAGTCCCCTGTCTGTCATTTCTGAGGAAGAGGATTACGTACCTGTGTATTCACCTGACTGCTTTGCAGTGAAGCCCTCCAGCCGTAAGTCCCCTGTCTGTCATTTCTGAGGAAGAGGATTACGTACCTGTGTATTCACCTGACTGCTTTGCAGTGAAGCCCTCCAGCCGTAAGTCCCGTCTGTCATTTCTGAGGAAGAGGATTACGTACCTGTGTACTCACCTGTCTGCGTTGCAGTGAACTTCTCCGTTACAAGCTCTGTGTCTACCAGTCCTTCAAGAGAAACTCATACCCGAATACTCACCTGATTGCTAGGCAGCGAAGCGGGTCCGCAGGACGGAACGACCCTGCCTATAAAAAGATGGTTACTTGAAGCCTTGTCTGTCGTCCTTGCCGGGCCTCTGTCCGACTCCCCAAGGGTGGTACGGGTTTTGGGGGTGGGTGCGGCCAGGTTGGCCTACCCCGTGACACATCTCCCCGTTATGGTAAGAGGCGTGACTTTTCCGGGCAACGTGTGCTAAGCTGCTGTCGAATCACAACACGGGAACCGCTGGCACAATCAGAACTCGTTACGTATTTCTGAAGGAGGGACTTCATAGAATAAGGAAATTTTCAGGCCGTTTTGAGGACAGTGAAAACAGCAGTATACAGATCAGTAAATTGTGTGAAAAATACTGTTTTTTTACACGCGAAACATGAACACATGTTATATTGCACATTGTAAACACAATCAAAGCTTCAAAAAAACACGAAAAACGGGACCTTTAAAAAAAAATATGATCAGTAAGTCATATGAGAAACCTACATGATATCAAATAGTAATTTATTCATATTTGGCGTTGTGTCTGGGGAAGGGCTCTGAGCTCCATGATACCCCCCCATCCTCGACTGGGATAGAAACAGCCACGAGTGAGGCGATGGGGTGGTGGAGGGATGCTGTGAAACTTGTCGCGGGACAGAGGTGAGAGACGGATATATATACTGGCTTCCTCTTGCTCTGATTGGTTGATTTACACCTGAACGTGCTCCTCCCCAACTTTGTTAAATAAAACTTAATTTATAGTTTATGCCGTTAAGAAAGGTGTTTGATTACTTTATTCAGGTATGAAGGCCACAGGTAAATATGACATTTATTATAATGGGTTTATGTGAAGAAGTTCACTTAAATTAAAAGTGGTTCATTTTTAAAACCTAATAAATGTTGAATTTGAAAGCTTTCAATTTTACTGTAATGTTGAATGTCTATGATTAATGTTTAAAAACATCTGTTTCTACATTAATTTGGAGAGTAACTGAAATTATTACAATATAAAAATATTTAAAACTCAAATGTTTTTAATTTCCATTAATTACAATATATTAATGAAATATATTAATGTTAGTATTTCTTGCAGTCTATAATTTAGCTGAATAAAAAGCATTGGATTAATGCTTTACAATAATAATAACCATGAAAATGACAAGAAATGCAAAAAAGCTTTTATTTTCTTTATGAACGATATATATATTTTTTTTTACTCTTGGTGTGAGGCATTTAGTGATTCATCTCGAGTCAGTGAAACAGTCAGTCAGCAGTGGTGTATGATTTACAGAAACCACTTCACATAGAGCACTATTATTATCTAATAAACACAATTATTCAAATCGGAAAATCTGATTGACTTCTGAAGTTTGTCAAGTAGTCTAATGAATTTATAATCGAAATGAGACTGAAATGAATCGCACGGATAATATCGTGTCAGTTCCTCATACCTTCTCCATTTCTTTGGCTGTGTCTCCTCGGGCTCCCAAGTAGACCATAGCGAGCGCGGCGCTGACGCTCAGCGGGGAAAAGAACATGTTTCCCTCCGCGTTGCTCGCGCTCAGAGCCCGATGGAGATCCAGAGCGAAGAGACCGTTAGCACGAGCGAGATCCTCCATGACTGATGACACTGCGACAAATACAAATTGTGAGTCGGTTCTCAGCAAGTAACCGGTCGAGCCGGTTCAACCAGCTGTCGAAGTTTGCAGAGGATTCTGATGAGTGGCGATCCAAGCCTAAGGCACGCAGGCCTACTGGAAACATGCTAATTCCCAGATAGCAAAATTTGTCTGGCCCACCGCCTCCTATGTGCAAAAATGCAGACAACACATTCTTACTCTGATTTTTCAAGTTATTTCAGTGTACAAATGACTGTTAAATGAGAAAATATGTATATTTATTTTACGTTCTGGTTTGTTTACTGAACTTTATGATAAGCTTATTTTACACAATTATATTATGTTTTATGTGCATGAAAATTCCAAGATCACAGTCAGCTTGATCATCAAAGAATCATGTTTTTACAGTATAAGACTTCCCATAATACATTGCAATTTATAGTATTTTTGAAAAGTGTTCATATAAATCTCTATTGGCCTGTCTGATCAGTGCCGTTTCTAGCCATTCCGACGCCCTAGGCGAAATCCTTATTGGTGCCCCGAGTCAAATTTTAAAAAGCAACATTGGTATTACTGGTATTAATTAACAAATACATACATACCAAATTATGTTTGTATATATTTGTTAATAACTATTAACATTAATACCAGTAACATTCACCTTCAGCATGCACTGGGACGGTTTGCAGCCGAGTGTGAAGCGGCTGGGATGGGGATCAGCACCTCCAAATCCGAGGCCATGGTCCTCAGTCGGAAAAGGGTGGCTTGCCCACTTCAGGTTGGTGGAGAGTTCCTGCCTCAAGTGGAGGAGTTCAAGTATCTAGGGGTCTTGTTCACGAGTGAGGGGAGGATGGAACGGGAGATTGACAGACGGATCGGTGCAGCTTCTGCAGTAATGCGGTCGATGTACCGGTCTGTCGTGGTGAAGAAAGAGCTAAGCCGTAAGGCGAAGCTCTCGATTTACCGGTCAATCTACGTTCCTACTCTCACCTATGGTCATGAGCTTTGGGTCATGACCGAAAGGACAAGATCCCGGATACAGGCGGCCGAAATGAGCTTTCTCCGCAGGGTGGCTGGGCGCTCCCTTAGAGATAGGGTGAGAAGCTCAGTCACTCGGGAGGAACTCGGAGTAGAGCCGCTGCTCCTCCACATCGAGAGGGGACAGCTGAGGTGGCTCGGGCATCTGTTCCGGATGCCTCCTGAACGCCTTCCCGGGAAGGTGTTTCGGGCATGTCCAACCGGGAGGAGGCCCCGGGGAAGACCAAGGACACGCTGGAGGGACTATGTCTCCCGGCTGGCCTTGGAACGCCTCGGTGTCCCCCCGGAAGAGCTAGAGGAAGTGTCTAGGGAGAGGGAAGTCTGGGCATCTCTGCTTAGACTGCTGCCCCCGCGACCCGGCCCCGGATAAGCGGAAGAAGATGGATGGATGGATGGATGGACCAGTAACATTGTGTAGCCAGATGCCTGTATAGCCCTAGGCCTATAATATATAGCCTATATTTGTGCGGTCCTTAGTTGCTAAGAAATTGTTCTCAGACATAACTACATAATTATTATGTGTTATTATTACATTTCACATGAAAGTAATAAGAGTAAATACTGATTCAGTGTGGTTTTTGTTATTCATTGATGCGTGAACTTCCCCTTTAAATAACGCAACACTTTGCCCTCTGTGTGTACGACACTGCTTGCATTAAGCACTATTAGAACTGAATGAATCGATTCAGCATTCAACACCATCTGTAAAGATAAGTTACATTCGACAACATGATTTAATAAAGGATGTATTCATGTTGTGAATTTGCACATTTTATTATACCATTTTTAAATTGGTCGTTAAAGTTTTATATGGGACAATTACAAAACACACTGATTCTTTTAACAATGCATTGGCGCAAAAACCTTTTGGAGGTGCAAGTAAGAGAAGAAAGCTTTATAGAGTCAAAATAACTGCACACTCACTTCATCATGAAATGCTACATACAGAAACATACACACCGAGCAATGCTATCTGCCCATTTCACAGCGTGATTTCTCGACTACCACAAATACTGCCCTAACAAAATACAGATTTGTAACTGTTATTTTAATTGGCCTTAAGTTTGAATTTAGCATTATTGTATGGTTAAAAAAGTGCTACGTGCCAAAGTATTGACCGGGCTCATCGATCTAATAGTGTTGTTGAGCGCTCCAAACGGCAACTTTTTTAACAGTACTCTGATCTGATGGCATTTAGGAATCGTCAGATTGACAGTTCTTTGATCCAATAGTTGTGGGGGAACTAGTGGGGGCGGCAATAACATTTTAGGGTCAGATATGCGCTTATTGGCGCCCTAGGCGACCGCCTAGTTTGCCTATGCCTAAAAACGGCCCTGTGTCTGATAATAGCCTTGCTTTGCATAAATTGATAGGGCACATGACAATAATGTAGTGTGTTACAATTTCAAATGTTTATTGTACATAAACATACAGAGAAACAAACAAACTTCATTAAAAGTGCAATACAATGAGTGGACTAGTAACAGAAGAGCTACAAACGTGATGTGGTTAAAGTGATCATACTACGATCCAGGTGAGAAACCCAGATAACTATTGGCATGGAGAGTAAAAAATGCAAACCAATAGAGCTATAAACTCTGTTTAGCTAAATAATGGACAAACCTTATTCCCCATACGGTCTAAAACCAGGCAAATCCCCAACGGATAGGGCATCTTATCGGCCTATTTCACTGATGTCCTGCGATACAAAAATACTCTAAAGCTTTGGATTCAAATTCATATACCAAACATTATCAGATGATCAGAACGGATTCGTTCTTGGTACAGGCCTTTAATAATACTCACAGAATTTTAAACATATTATATAATATAAAACATAACACCAAAGATCATGCAAAAGCGTTTGATAGGATTAAATGGTGGTTCCTGCTTGAGGCACAGAAATTATGTTATCAATGACATCACACCCGCGTTACCCTCGATGGAAACACCAAAGCCGCTTTAATATCTGATGTGTTTGATTAGACAGGAGAGCAACTGTTTGGATCATTGATGGACAGAAACTGATCATTGTTCTCCAGCTCAACACAGTTAGTCTTATTGTTTAAATCTGGTGTTGTTGATTTACCGCACAGAGTGCCATGTTTTACCGCCTAATATCATCTCTCACTGCAGTGTGAACAAGTGTCTCATAGCAGCGCCGAGTGAACGCACAGAGTAGCATTATAACATCACTCTCACACACTCACACACTCAGCAGCGCTGCGTTCCACACACACACACACATGAGCAGAAGAAGAGGAAGCGCTGGTCTGACAGAATAAAAGCTCCGTGAAACCCAGGGGTCATCACATTACATATTGTGGCTTTAAAAGGAGATTAAATATTATTATAACTCTTTCTATAAGTGATCTGAAATAATCTCATTTGTGAAGACATTCAGAGAAAACATTTCTTCATTTGAGTGCAACAGAGAAAAAAACATCACGTTTCTAGGATGGGCCTCTGAATCTGCCCAGAAAGAGGACACTGTTAGTGGGGTTGTGCCTGATAAAGAAAATGAAGGGGTGGTCAGCCTTGAAAACCTGGAATTCTGGTTCACGCCATGCACTGCCAAGCAAAAGGATTGCAGTTGCTGCTGCCGCCTCAGTGCCTTCCTCATTCACGTTCACAAAGGCCTTGTGAATCACCTCTGAAATGAAGAGGCCGTCCTGACTGCTCATGCCTGTCAGATCAGCCTTTGTTTCCTGGAACACAGAGCTCATCCCCATCCTTTGCAGTGTTTCTGATAGGGAGCTCTCAAACTCCACCTTGAACTTCGGCAAATGGACTTTGATATCCATCTGCGTGGTCATTTCTTCACTTTTGGTCCAGTTAAGCAGCTTGTCAAGGGTCAACTCACTCTCCAGCTGTCAAACACACACACACATGCTGAAGAATAACATACACAGCAACAAACTATCTGATTATGGAACTTTTGCTGACCTTTAGAAGAGGGTCAGAGCCGTCCTGAGATTCATTTGGGAGAAGGATCAACATGCTGAGCTCCCCAGTTTTATATGGCAACTCCAGCACCTGCAGTTCATGCTCTGGAATGCTTCTGAAGGGGAACCTTTTCTTCTTGTACATCATTTCCACAGGCCGGCTCTCATTCTGATGGAAGACAAATGTTATCAGATACCACAACAAAATATACAAAATTAACTTTTACGGAGTATCTATTTACATTATGTGCAAATAGCCCACCTTGTTGGCAAATGCTATTTACACTAACTCCGCCCACTGATTTCTGATTGGGCCAGACAAAGTTACAGAAGACACTAGGTTGTTTGCAGCTATAATGGTGTACGGGTAAGGTGTGTGACCTTTCCCATCACATATCAGATCAGAAAGAGTCAGGAAATATGAGAAAGTATTAGAAAAGTGGATAATAAAGTGTTTATCGGTTAGGTTTAGGGAGGGCATATTGTCGAAAATAAGACGTCTTCCATTTAATAATTTTAATAAGTATAATCATTTTCACTCTGCTATCATTGCATACCATTTAATGTACAACATGTCACAGCCTGTGCCTCTGCAGAGATCACGGGAGCCATTATACAGTTCTTCAAACTGTCACCTGTCACTTTGACTGTCCATTTTTTGTGTCACAAGGTTCACCCTGAATAAACTTGTTCCTTTGTTCACTGCAACTTGAGTCCTCCTCAATTTCACCTCACGACAGAATCAACTGACCAGAATGCACTCAGCGGATGAACTGGATCTGCATCGAGCCAGCAGGGCATTCTTTTAGGACAGCAGCAGGAGGGATTGTCAGCTTCTCGTCAGGCCATGACGGAGATGTCACGTTTGCTAGCCGAGGTTACACGGTAGCTTGAACATCTTCAGCCCAATCCTTCCGTGGTTCCCACTACATCGCATCCACAGGACACTGTGGTAGCGGTTCCCCACTCATCAGAACCTCGCCTTAATCCACCTGCTTCGTATTCCGGTGAGCCCAATTCATGTCACTCATTTTTATCACAGTGTTCATTGACTTTCTCGCTACAGCCTTTCTGCTTTTTGACGGAGAGAGCTAAGGTGGCTTTCGTCATCATGAACCTGCACGTGATTGGGGAACAGCTATGTGGGACAATGAGAACACTTGCTGCAACTCTTACAAGGACTTCTCTGAGGAGCTTCGCAAAGTCTTTGACCTCCTTAAAGGAGGAATCGGTGAGCCTGGCGGACCATACTGAGGCTTACCATGACTTGAGAGCGGTGTTCAGTAAGTCCCGAGCCTTCTCTCTTCCTCCGCACCGTCTGTAAGACTGTGCGATAGAATTATTACCTGGCACTTCTCCACCCAAGGGGTCTTTACTCGCTCTCCGGTCCTGAGAGGGAGGCCATGGAGAAATACATCAGCGATTCTCTATTAGCCGGTATAATACGTCCTTCTTCCTCTCCGGCCGGGGCGGGGTTCTTCTTCGTGGGGAAGAAGGATGGTTCTTTGCGTCCCTGCATAGATTATCGGGGGCTGAATGACATCATGGTAAAGAAAAGCCACCCTTTGCCGTTGATATCCTCAGCGTTCGAACTCTTGCAGGGAGCAAGCATCTTTACGAAGTTGGACTTATGCAATGCTTACCACCTGGTTCGGATTAGGAAGGGGGATGAGTGGAAGACCGCTTTTAATACCCCGACAGGTCACTTTGAATATTTGGTTATGCCCTTTGGACTCTCAAACTCCCCAGCGGTCTTCCAGGCACTCGTCAATGACGTGCTCAGAGACATGGTCGACCGGTTTGTATTTGTTTATCTCAACGACATCCTGATCTTCTCCCAGAACGAGCGTGACAGTGTTTAGCACGTCAGACGAGTGTTACAGCAGCTACTCGAGAAGTTTGAGTTTCACACACGGTCTGTTCCGTTCCTGGGTTTCGTTCTGTCGCCTGAAGGCATCCGAATGGATCCGGGGAAGGTAAAGGCGGTTGCTGATTGGCCCACCCCAGAGAATTGGGTGATTTCTGGGGTTCGTTAATTTTTTACCATCGATTCATTCAGAACTTTAGCCAGGTCGCCCTACCACTGACGAATCTCACCTCCACACAAATTTGTTTCTGTTGGTCAACGCAGGCTCAGGAGGCGTTTGAAAAACTAAAGCCTCTTTGTTTCGGCCCCGATTCTCACTAACCCCGACTCGTCTCGTCAATTCATTGTGGAGGTGGATACGTCAGAGGTGGGAGTGGGAGCGATTTTGTCTCAGAGGTCACCTTCGGATGACAGAATACACCCGTGCACATTCTTTTCTCATCGTCTTAACCCCTCAGAACGGAACTACGACATCGGGACTAGAGAGTTCCATACTTAGTTTGGACCGACCACAAGAACCTAGAATATATTCGGTCCGCAAAGAGGCTAAATTCTCGGCATGCTCGCTGGGCATTATTGCGCTCACAGATTTTTGAGGCTGAGGCTAGTCCCACTTCCCCGGTGACCATCGTGGCCCCCAGCCAGGTGGTCGCAGCGGTTACTTGGGGAGTGGAGTCCAGCGTCCGTGAGGCGTCACGATTCCCACGGGGTGCCCAGTGGGTCTGCTGTTCGTGCCGGAGTTGGTCCGAACTGGCGTCAATCCCTTCAAGACCCTGGTGACACATAGCCATGGACTTTGTCACGGGCCTACCCCTGTCTAGTGGCAATACCGTGGTTCTTACCGTGGTGGACAGGTTCTCGAAGGCAGTTAATTTTATTCCCCTCCCCAAACTACCTTCATCGAGGGAAACAGCGGTCATTGTCTTAGATCACGTTTTTCGCAATCATGGCCTCCCGGTTGACATGGTTTCTGACAGGGGTCCCCTGTTTGTGTCAAGGTTTTGGACAGGATTCTGTCGACAGCTGGGGGCAACGTCAAGCCTATCCTCCGGTTATCAACCAGGTTAACCATGGTAGAGTACGCACATAACTCACTCCCGGTCTCGTCTATGGGACTTCCAGTGCTGTTTAGGCTACCAGCTCCCATTATTTCCCTCCCAAGAATCCGACGCCATTGTTCCGTCCGCGCATTCGTTCATTCAGAGGTGCCTTCGTACTTGGAGGCTCGCCACAAAAAAAGCCCTTTCTCGGACTGGCGAAAGGAACAAGGCGTTGGCGGACCGTCACCGTTCTAAGCCCCCACTTTGCGTGTGTGGTCAAAAGATTTGGTTGTCAGCCCAGGACATTACCCTCATACTTGCCGCACGTAAACTGGGAACCAAATTCATTGGACCGTACATTTTAACCAATGTGCTTAACCCGGTAACGGTTTGACTCAAATTACCCCCGGTGCTCAGGACCCAGGGACGAGGAGTTTTGTAAGCGAGCCGTGTTGTCTTGCTGGACTCGGGCTCGTTATCTGTTGGGTCTTCCTGCCTCCTGTTTTCTCTGTGGTCTCTCCAGCCTGTGCGTCTGCTGACGTGTGTGCAGAGATCACGGGAGCCACCATACAGTTCCTCAAACTGTCCCCTGTCACTTTGACTGTCCATTTTTTTGTGTCGCAGGGTTCACCCTGAATAAACTTGTTCCTTTGTTCACTGCAACTCGAGTCCTCCTCAATTTCACCTCACGACACAACAACGAGGTGCAAATAGTATCTGCCACTATTTATAAGTATAAATATCATCTAACTATTACCTTATTGCAAAGAAAATACTGCTGATAAAAATGAATTCCTCAATTCTACAAACAATACGCCATAATGACAACGTGAAAAAAGTTTGTTTGAACTCTTTGGTCTGAATGGCAAGTGTCATATCTGGAGGAAACCAGGCACCGCTCATCACCTGGCCAATACCATCCCCACAGTGAAGCATGGTGGTGGCAGCATCATGATGTGGGGATGTTTTTCAGCGGCAGGAACTGGGAGACTAGTCAGGATCGATGGAAAGATGAATGCAGCAATGTACAGAGATATCCTTGATGAAAACCTGCTCCAGAGCGCTCTGGACCTCAGACTGGGGCGAAGGTTTATCTTCCAACAGGACAACGACTCTAAGCACACAGCCAAGATAACAAAAGAGTCTACGGGGCAACTCTGTGAATGTCCTTGAGTGACCCAGCCAGAGCCCAGACCTGAACCCGATTGAACATCTCTGGAGAGATCTGAAAATGGCTGTGCACCGACGCTCCCCATCCAACCTGATGGAGCTTGAGAGGTCCTGCAAAGAAGAAACTGCCCAAAAATAGGTGTGCCGAGCTTGTAGCATCAAACTCAACAAGACTTGAGGCTGTGACTGGTGCCAAAGGTGCTTCAGCAAAGAAGCAAATTGAGCAAAGGCTGTGAATACTTATGTACATGTTACTTTATTCCCGTTTTTTATTTTTAATAAATTTGCAAAGATATCAAAAAAACTTCTTTTATGTTGCCATTATGGGGTATTGTTTGTAGAATTGAGGAAAAAAATTAATTTAATCCATTTTGGAATAAGGCTGTAACATAACACAATGTGGAAAAAGTGAAGCGCTGTGACTACTTTCCAGATAAACTTAGTGTAAATAGCAGCTATAGCTAAGAACATATGCTATTTTCACTTAGTGTTTCACTATTTTCAGTGTAAATTAAAGTGTAAAGTGTAAATTAGTGCATGTGTGGGTAAGCACAATCAATTGTAAAAGATTTTAAAAAGTGATCTCCAGTTTGCTTCACTCTTGAAACAAAAAGTGGATTGTACCTGGTTGATCTTAAATGGCATTTCTTTAGTGTCTCTTGCGTTAAATTTGTGCATCCAGTCCCCTTTTAAGTAAATGGTATTAACCAGAACTAAACGGGTCATTCCCGTCACCATTCCCGGCTTGAGAAGATCTTTGATTTTATCTGAAAAACACAAGTTTATGTTTTTGACTTCAAATCTTTGTCTAAAGATAAAGTGTGTATACTAGCCACAGGTCTAAACTGATTCACATGTAATTGTTTTATCTGAAATATAAGTGTGTATGGAAGTGTTGTTCTCACTCTCCGTCTGCTCCTCCACCCATGAGTTAATGAGCTTTCGTGAGTCCTCAGTCGCTCTAATGAAGTCCACAGGCTGAAGGTCAGCGTGGTACAGCTTCAGCGTGGACTCCAGATACTCCTGCAGCACAAAATAAAGCCACCGTCTCACAGCACACAGAGAGCATCAACATGTCTCATTATTACAGGCCCAATGGACTCACGGGTAAGAAGCTGAAGCTTTTCTCTCCATAGAGGCGGTTGGCCAGTTTGAGGATGTAGGAGGCCGATGGACTATTGATCGATGAGGTGAGGGACTCAAAATGAGAGTGGACATCAGAGACAGAACTGAAGGACAAAACCTGCACAGGGAAATACAACAGGTGAATCTCACAAAACCCCTCGAGAACATGTGCATGCTATACTTCACAAAATCAAAAGAAAAATGTATGCATAAAGAAAAATTAAGCCTATTTTTACAACCATGCAGTCTGTAATTTAGCTGAATAAAAAAAAAAGCTTTTCATTAATGCTTTACAATAATAATCACCATGAAAATGACAAAAAAGCTTTTATTTTCTTTATGAACAATATTTATTTATTTTTACTCTTGGTGTGAGAAAACTCAAGACCTTCACAATTTAACATCCACAAGGCCTTTAGATTAGACTGACCAAATATGATGTTGATCTAATTAAATCTCAATGAGGAGTTAATCAATATGTAAAACAAAGCATTTCCTGTTGCAAGCAGGTAGCACTATGACTGTAACTGAATATTGGTATGTAGATGTGTTCAGGTCAGGACTCTTATCAAACATGTGGATTTTGGGGCAGATCGGACATTGTATTCCTGAGTTACAACAACTTCCTGTTTGATGGCGAAACATCGAACTTTGTGAGGCCGCCACGGACACGCCCTCCAGGGAAAACTCAAGATCTTCGCAATTTAACTTTGCAAAGGCCTTTAGATTAGACTGTGCAAATATGATGTTGATCTGATTAAATCTCTATACGGAGTTGATTAAAGTAAAACATCTGGAAATGGGAAAATTTGCAACAATTTAGTAAAGAAAAATCAAAATATCTCACTTCTTGTTGGTTTTCAGATTTCGTACCAGGAGACTTTGTTGTAGGTATTGGGCTGTTACATGTGTGTACCGAATTTCATAGCTGTACGTGAAACGTAGCTCGAACGGCGCTTAATTGAAATTTTGTAGGTGGCGCTATTGAGCCATTTTGCCATGCCCAATTTTGAACCCATATCAGACGTAAATTTTCACCACTTTTGACGCGCGTGCAAAGTTTCATGAGTTTTCGAGCAGGTTTAGGCCCTCAAAAATGTGATTCATTTGGGAGAAGAATAATAATAGGCTGAGCAAATACAACAGGGTCCTCACACGAACTGTGCTCGGGCCCTAACAAGTCTACATATGGTCATCTTCCGGTCCAACATCCAGGCTTTCCTTGAGATCCTGACAATCCCTTCAACGCAAAGAATAGGACCCTTTTCCACAGTCCCATTCAATTCTAGCAGAGCCTTGTTTCACATATAGTATGGTTCCGGTACATAAATGAAACCATATGTTGAAATAGAGTAGCCTACACTGCAAATGAGGACACAAAGACCCTCTTGTTCATATTCCTGCTGAGATCCACATAAAAACCTATCAGCAGTGGTGTATGATTTATAGAAACAGCAGCTCTCACTTCACATATTGCAGTGGTTCTCAAACTGTTTATACCACCTCAGAAAATATTTGGCTCTCTACCACCATACTGACCAAAATACAGCAGCGTAGTACGTTAGGCCTAACTATTCAGCTACAGCTCTGCACAGTTCAAAAACGAGGCAGTTTATTCCTAATAAGAATATTTAGTCAGCCACTCTAACATTGAACATTACACTGTGCTTACTTACATACAGGACAGGTAAATGAAAAATGGAGGAGTTATGATGAATATAATAAATCATGATTAAATTAAAATGTGTTATACCTAAAAGTTAAATAAAAACTGTAATACACTTAAATGTTTACGAAAGTAAACATTTAAATTAAAATGTATTATGAATTTATATTTAATTTAATGATTCCTCTGCAACCATTAATCTAATAAACACAAATATTAGACTAGTGCCGTCGGAAAATCTGATTGACGTCTGAAGTTTGTCAAGTAGACGAATGTATTTAAAATACCTTAAAATAGTATTCCTCATACCTTCTCCATTTCTTTGGCTGTGTCTCCTCGGGCTCCCAAGTAGACCATAGCGAGCGCGGCGCTGACGCTCAGCGGGGAAAAGAACATGTTTCCCTCCGCGTTGCTCGCGCTCAGAGCCCGATAGAGATCCAGAGCGAAGAGACCGTTAGCACGAGCGAGATCCTCCATGACAGGTGACACTGCGACAAATACAAGACAAAACAAAAACGTCGGTAGTAAGTAGTGATGTGACATTTTTTCAACCGAGGCGTCAGAGTTTGTGTCGAGAATAAATGCCAGTGATGATGTCCGGTTCGTGAGAAACCGTGTCCTCTCCTCTTGTGAAGTGGCTGTGTCCGAAAACCCCAATAAGTAGGGCTGGGAATCGATTCCAAAAAGATTCGATTTGGAATCGACTCCTCTTTAAGAACCCTTTTTCAGTTCAACAGAGTTTAGCATTTAGTTGTCTCTTGCTCACTAATAATGATTGGAAGTCAATTTAATTTCTGCAAAAGGTTCTTTCGGACAGTTGAAATGAACCAGTTAAAAATAAAGCAATTCAGCTGTTCTTTTGCGTCATCGCGTATCAGAACATAAATTACTACGCGTACGCTGATTATTAGCCTCCCTTTCATTCACTTAATGGTGTTTATTGTCATTGTTTCCTTCTGTGATCCTGCATCTTGGACAAGTTTATTACATTTTGCACCCAAAAACATAATTTTTGCCTAAATCGTAAAACGGTTATGTTGTCCACATGTGTTTGATCAATGCTTGGTCTAAGATAACAGATGCAGATGTGAGGGTCTTATTTTCAGTTGAAATAAAATCCTGTTTTTTTTTTTCTATAATCCAATGATAATTCTGAAAGAAAAGGCACCTAGAGCACAGATTAATGGCCGAGAGCCTTCCTCGCGCATCTGATTGACAAATAAACTGCACAGTTTTATATAATGTTTTTTGTTAATATTGTGGTTATTTTGCCTCATACATTCTGTGCAAAAGCACTTAAAGGGATAGTTCACCCAAAAACGAAAATGTGATGTTTTTCTGCTTACCCCTAAGGCATCCAAGATGTAGGTGTCTTCGTTTCTTCAGTAGAACACAAATTAAGATTTTTAACTCCAACCGTTGCTGTGTGTCACTCATAGAATGCATGTGAATGGGGTCTAATTCTATTAGAGTAAAAAAAACATGCTCAGACAACTTCAAATTAAACCCCACGGCTCGTGACGACACATTGATGTCTAAAGACACGAAACGATCGATTTCTGAGAGAAACCTAACGGTATTTATGCAATTATTTCACCTCATATCAGACGAATGTCATCAGCTCTCCAGACCGCCATCACTTCCTGTGAGTGAGGTCAAATTTCAGCCGGGTCATAGATATATACATAGATTCCTCATTAGTGCCTGCGTGGATCGCTCGAATGAGGAATCTACGTATACAATCTATGACCCGGCCGGAATTTTGACCTCACTCACAGGAAGTGATGGCAGTCTGGAGAGCTGAAGACATTCGTCTGATATGAGGTGAAATAATTGCATAAATACCGTTGGGTTTCTCTCAGAAACCGATCGTTTCGTGTCTTAAAGGGATAGTTCACCCAAAAATGAAAAGTTTACATTTATCTGCTTACCCCCAGGCCATCCAAGATGTGGGTGTCTTTGTTTCTTCAGTAGAACACAAATGGAGATTTTTAACTTCAACCGTTGCTGTGTGTCACTCATAGAATGCATGTCAATGGGGTCCAATTAGGGTAAAAAAAACATGCACAGACAACTTCAAATTAATCCATGCGGCTCGTGACGACACATTGATGTCTTAAGACACGAAACGATCGGTTTATGCGATAAACCGAACAGTATTTATATAATTTTTTACCTCAAATACAACACCATGTCCAACAGCCCTGAAAGCGCAGCACTTCCGGAAAGGAAGGTCACAATCTAGAGACATCACTTCCTGTGTGTTCACATGCATTATATGAGTGACACGCAGCAACGGTTGAAGTTAAAATCTTCATTTGTGTTCTACTGAAGAAACAAAGACACCTACATCTTGGATGGCCTGGGGGTAAGCAGATACATGTCAAATTTTAGTTTTTGGGTGAACTATCCCTTTAAGTAAACTTTGTTATTTATCTTAACTGTGCACATGCATTTTAGAAATGGCATGGTAGTTTTAACCATGCAATAAAAACACATCCTTAAATAATGTGCTATCCTGTTTATTTATTAAATCACATTTACTGCTGGGCTATGGGCCATTTCAGGAGCATCCATAATTACTGTTTAAAATCAATCAGAGTTATTGAAATGTATCTGTAGGGACGCAGTAGCCTATGTTTCTGACGCGTGCCTTTGCTTTGAGTAAATAAAGTTAGGCTACCATCCATACATTGAGGGTACATTCGGATATGCCAATCCATGTTGTCCATTTGGCATTGCAAACAACGATTAAATCAATACTTCAAACTTTACTAATTTCTAACTACTAACAAATCATATATTTAATTCAAAACAAAGGTTGGGCATAAGCACAGTTTTGCACAATACGCTGCTCGACACAGCACAGTCAAAAAGTTCCTTTGACCGTCCATATGCACACCTGTAACTTCTTCTTCTGGTATTTTATGGCGGTTGGCAACGCACCTGTAACTCATCGGCACCCAAAATACTTGTACTTGCCCTCTAGTGTCACAAACAAAAATTACACTTCGATATAATGGCTCCAACATGAGAGATTCAGTAAAGAATCATTTTGTCCAATTAATGTATGTTGGATTGATGTTTATAAGGAAGATCATCCTGATAATGCATTATTTTACCCCACATGCACCTGTGGAAACATGTACAGGGAAGAGTGTTAGGGCAACATGCACTGAGAATGAGATGAGAGAGATGTGGCAAAGGGTACAGCCAACAGAACTGCGAGCAAGGAGGATTGGGAGGGCAATTCAAGTAACTAAAATGAATAGGAAATAGAAAATAATGTTTTATGTTACATTAAAATAAGTGAACGTAAATATGATCAATACGTTTGCTAACGGTTCTTAGCAAAGTATTAGAAACAATCGTTTGTGAGCAAATGTAAGTGTTTAATAATTTTCAGCACATTGAGAAGGACACTCAACAGGAACAGCATTCACACAGATGGCAGATGATTGCTTAGCACAGATTGAGGAAAATACTTTAGGAGCAGTTTTGTCAGATTTTATTTTACAATTACTTTTCATACTGTCCATTGGTTTAAAAGTTGTATCTGTTTAATAGGGGACGTTGTGCATTTTATATTGGAAGTTTTTCAGATGTGAAAGAGTTGTGGTGTGCCTAAGGAAGTTGTTCAGGACCATTACTATTTTCTATTTTACCAATAAACTTCCTCTTGTTTTAAAGTGTGCACAGACAGTCATGTATGCAGATGAAACAATATTATATTTAACTGCAACATCAAATCAGCAGTTGTCTACTGCTTTGGATGAGGAATTGGTCAAAGTAGGTACAGAATAATAAGTTCACTCTAAAAAAAAAAGGTTCTATATGGCACCAAAAATGGTTCTTGGCTCGTAATCATAGGGGAACCTTTTTAAGTGCTATACAGTATAGCACCAATTTTGGTGCTTCAGATGTTCTTCACCGGTTCTTTGACTAACCGCTAACTAAGGTGCTATATAGCACCGTTACCATATACAGATAAGATATGGTGCTATATAGCACCAAAAGTGGTTCCTCTATGATTACGACGAAGAACCTTTTTTTTTTAGAGTGTTGGTTGTAAACTTGACAAAAACCAAAAGCATTTTGTTGATCCATAAATCAGAGTAATATCTGAAATGTCACTCACCAAAGCCAGATATACTATTATAATAACTATTTCAGATTATTCATTAATGATAATTAAAGACTGTCTCAACAGTCATGCATCAAAGGGATGTTTTTTACTTCTTGTTTTGAAAACTACTGTAAAACAATGTAAAATATGGAGGAATGGAAATATGGAATGATTTACCATTGCATATTACAAATTTGAAGTAAAATGAAAAAAGTTGTGAAAAATCTTTAAAGGAACATTTAATGGCACAATAGTAAATTGTTGATTTTGATATTTGGGTTTGTATGTTTCATTGACTTTTTATTGTTGTGGATTAATGTATTTTCTACTTGTTGGGACCTCAGGAAGAGCCACTGTCTAGGTATTGGCTAATGGGGATCCAAATAAATAAATAAACTTAGATCATAGATGAAAAAAGACCATTTACAGCCAATTTACAAAGGGAAAATTTAGCACCACGCCCAATCTCCACTTTTTTAGGTGTCCTCAGAGTGTGTCCATACGTATACGTGTCAAATTTGTTATAAATATCTCACTGAATTTTGAAGTTATAGACCAGGGGTGTCCAAAGTCGGCCCTGGAGGGCGGCTGTCCTGCAGAGTTTAGCTCCAAGCTGCCTCAACACCCCTGTCTGAAAGTTTCTAGTATGTCTAATAAGAGCTTGATTAGCTGGTGCAGGTGTGTTTGATTGGGGTTGGAGCTAAACTCTGCGGGACAGTGGCCCTCCAGGAGCAGGATTGGACACCCGTTATAGACACTTACAGTATATTTATGAGAGTATAAAAATTATTAATGGGCAACATTGATTGGATTTCACTTCCTATCATAGTTTTGACATTTGGACATTATTGTTTAGCTATTGACCTATGTTATCAAATTTCCTGTGGTGGTTTTGTCTCGATCGGACTAACGGTGTCGAAGATAATCGCAAAAGTTTTGTAAGCGCTAAATTGCACTGTTACAAAAACCATAAGGCAAAACCAGCCATGTTTGGTATCGTTGGACTCGGCAAGGATTCAGGAGTCTAAGGAGGTGACTTCGGTGAAAAGCACTGGCTTGAAACTTCTTAGGCTCTTTCAATGCTTTGTGCCGATGATGCAAACTGTGTTTTTTGAGATAGACTATCATGGCACCCTGGACAAAGACACTGCATGCCACTTTTTATCAGATTACTGGTTGGGTGTGGTTATAGCCATTTTCATGACATTTTTTCCTCTTACAGCGCCACCAAGTGGCCAATCGTCACAATTTTTTTTCATGTGACCGATGTTTGAGCTCATATACATGTGACCCGAGTTTAGCGAAAATATCTTGTTCTGTTCCGAAGTTACAGTAATTTTAGTAAAAGTGGCCCCCGACACGTTGTACATTTTGATTCCCCTCAGCGACCATGATTCAAAAATTCAAAAATTTAAAATGATTATTATATTATTGATAGTCTCTCTCCAAAGAACATTTCTACAGTGGTTTGGTTCCGATTAGGGGAAAAAACGTGGGAGTAGTTCGCAAAACTAGGTTTAAAAAAAAAAAAACTAACATTTCTCAAAATTGCCGCCTGAAGGGCGAGCCAATCCGGGGCATGCATTTTGTCCGTCTAGAGCGTCTGGAGCGAGTGATTTCAATGTTAAGTCAATGGAAAGGTGCGTTGACGTGCGTCTGGAGGTCCTGCGGCGCGATAGACGCATTTCGCGGCGCGATTGACGATCCCGCCTCATTCGTGGTGCTTTTTGTGCATTCACGCGGTTGAAGAGAATTCGTGTCAAACGCCTGAGTTGAAAAATCTGAACTTTGGCTTCAATTCGCACTGCGTTAACCAATCAGGAGCCTGCCTGCTGCTGTCATGTTTCAAAGTGACGTGATGAGAAACCCCGCATAATTTAAAGGAACACTGCGACTTTTTGGGACTTTAGCTTATTCAATGTATCCCAAGAAGTCCATACATACCATTCTCACCTCTGTGCCATAACTCTGTCTGACGCACCCACCGCTAGCCTAGCTTAGCACAAAGACTGGAGTTAAACGGCTCCAGCTAGCCAATAAGTGACTAAATAACGGCAACATTTTCCTATTTACATGTCGTGATGTGTATAGTTACATTGTGTACAAATAACAAGGTTACATGAGACACAGCCATATTATAAACGTATACACACTGGGGACTATATTCTCAGAAGGCGCAGCACTGCTCTACTTCTGCGGAGTGAAGATGAAGAGAAATAAACAGCAGATGCTGACTATTTTCAGTTTGCGTTAGCCAGTAGTCAACAGCTAATAATAAACACCACTTTACCATGGTCTCTAACTTAAGCAAAAACATTTAATCGTAACAAAACAAAACCATGCCCGTTTTAATGCTAGTAAAAGTGTGAGTGCAAGGAAACGCTCCACCCGCATGCCTCTCAGCCATAGTGCCTTCATCTGTGCTGAGGAGATGTCACACGGAGGGAGGCGTGACCATGTCAGCTGAACACGCCCTAGTTTCTTGACTCCGTTTACATTATATAAAGCATTAAAGTTCTGCATAATTAAGGGCGTGGCCACTTTGAGTGACAGGTGGATAGCCATTTATCTGCTGTCTGTTAGTCACGCGATGACGCGCTGCCAAGATGGCAACGGCCAGCTCGTCCATACTCTAGGCTTCAGAAACGCTCTTCAGAAACCTACGGGTGACGTCACGGACACTATGTCCATATTTTTTTACAGCGCAAAGGGGAAACAGTATAGCAAACTCACACTTGACTGAAACGCAGAATAAAAGTTGCATTGCAAATGAAACCACTTTATTTTCCTTTTGCAAATCTTTATTTTTGTTCGTAAAACTTACTTTCTCGCAATACTTTATTTTCTTTTGCAAATCTATGCAGCATTATTTTGACTCCATAGATGGGCCTCTGAATCTGCCCAGAAAGAGGACGCTGTTAGTGGGGTTGTGCCTGATAAAGAAAATGAAGGGATGGTCAGCCTTGAAAATCTGGAATTCCGGTTGATCCAAGGTACAGCTCTCCAAACAGTTCGCAAAGGTTGCTGCTGCCGCCTCAGTGCCTTCCTCATTCACGTTCACAAAGGCCTTGTGAATCACCTCTGAAATGAAGAGGCCGTCCTGACTGCTCATGCCTGTCAGATCAGCCTTTGTTTCCTGGAACACAGAGCTCATCCCCATCCTTTGCAGTGTTTCTGATAGGGAGCTCTCAAACTCCACCTTGAACTTCGGCAAATGGACTTTGATATCCATCTGCGTGGTCATTTCATCACTATTGGTCCAGTTAAGCAGCTTGTCAAGGGTCAACTCACTCTCCAGCTGTCAAACACACACACACACATGCTGAAGAATAACATACACAGCAACAAACTATCTGATTATGGCACTTTTGCTGACCTTCAGAAGAGGGTCAGAGCCGTCCTGAGATTCGTTTGGGAGAAGGATCAACATGCTGAGCTCCTGATTTTTATATGGCAACTCCAGCACCTGCAGTTCATGCTCTGGGATGCTTCTGAAGGGGAACATTTCCTTCTGGTACATCATTTCCACAGGCCGGCTCTCATTCTGATGGAAGACAAATGTTATCAGATATCACAACATATACAAAATTGACTTTTACGGAGTATCTATTTACATTATGTGCAAATAGCCCGCCTTGTTGGCAAATGCTATTTACACTAACTCAGCCCGCTGATTTCTGATTGGGCCAGACAAAATAACAGAAGACACTGGACTGTTCACAGTAGCAATGGTGTAGGGGTAAGGTGTGTGACATGAAGTTTTGACGCAAATCGATCTGAGGTTCAAATCCGCCTTTTGCCGAGCTCGCTCTAATCCCCTTTACCATCACATATCAGATCAGAAAGAGTCTGTAAATATGAGAAAATATTAGAAAAGTGTATATAAAGTGTCTAACATGCGTTTAATAATAAAGTGTTTATCTGTTAGATTTAGGGAGGGCATATTGTCCAAATATGACGCCATCCATTTAATAATTTTAATAAGTATAATCATTTTTACTCTGTTATTATTGCATAGCGTTTAATGTACAACAATACTGAGGTGCAAATAGTATTTGCCACTATTTATAAGTATAAATAAATATCATCTAACTATTACCTTATTGCAAAGAAAATACTGCTGATAAAAAATATTTTTTCCTCAATTCTAAAAAACAATGTCATCATGACAACGTGAAATAAGTTTGTTTGACATTTTTGCAAATTTATTAAAAATAAAAATTGAATTTTTTTTTTTTTAAATACATTCTTTCATGTAGTCATTATAGGGTATTGTTTGTAGAATTGAGGAAAATAATAATGAGGCTGTAACATAACATAATGTGAGAAAAGTGAAGTGCTGTGAATACTTTCCAGATAAACTTAGTGTAAATAGCAGCTATAGCTAAGAACATATGCTATTTTCACTTAGTGTTTCACTATTTTCAGTGTAAATTAAAGTGTAAAGTGTAAATTAGTGCATGTTTGGGTAAGCACAATCAATTGTAAAAGATTTTAAAAAGTGATCTCCAGTTTGCTTCACTCTTGAAACAAAAAGTGGATTGTACCTGGTTGATCTTAAATGGCATTTCTTTAGTGTCTCTTGCGTAAAATTTCTCCAGCCAGTCCGCTTTTAAGTAAATGGCATTAACCAGAATCAGTCGGGTCCCCCCAGTCACCATTCCCGGCTTGAGAAGATCTTTGATTTTATCTGAAAAACACAAGTTTATGTTTTTGACTTCACATCTTTGTCTAAAGATAAAGTGTGTATACTAGCCACAGGTCTAAACTGATTCACATGTAATTGTTTTATCTGAAATATAAGTGTGTATGGAAGTGTTGTTCTCACTCTCCGTCTGCTCCTCCACCCATGTGTTAATGAGCTTTCGTGAGTCCTCAGTCGCTCTAATGAAGTCCACAGGCTGAAGGTCAGCGTGGTACAGCTTCAGCGTGGACTCCAGATACTCCTGCAGCACAAAATAAAGCCACCGTCTCACAGCACACAGAGAGCATCAACATGTCTCATTATTACAGGCCCAATGGACTCACGGGTAAGAAGCTGAAGGTTTTCTCTCCATAGAGGCGGTTGGCCAGTTTGAGGATGTAGGAGGCCGATGGACTGTTGATCGATGAGGTGAGGGACTCAAAATGAGAGTGGACATCTGAGACAGAACTGAAGGACAAAACCTGCACAGGGAAAGACAACAGGTGAATCTCACAAAACCCCTCAAGAACATGTACATGAAAATGAAGCCTATTTTTACAACCATTAATATGCACTGATCAGTAAATATATCCCACCCACTAACAGGTGATGAAGAGATAATCAGTGTTATTCACTTCACCGGTCATAATGTTATGCCTGATAATGTGTGATGTATGACAATAGCGTGAATGTATCACTTAAAAAAAATATATGATCAGTAAGTCATGTGAGAAACCTACATGATATCAAATATAGTAATTTATGTGTATTAGGCACTAAAAACTATTCTCGGCGCTTCATAAAGTTATTGTAGAACCACTGTAGTGAGATGGACTTTGTAATGACGTCTTTAGTGCCTTTTAAGGGTCTTGCGAGTGAACCGTGCATTGGGCCAATGGAGGCCTTTCAGAGCCATCGGATTTCAACTAAAATATCTTCATTTGTGTCTGAAGATGAACGGAGGTCTGACGGGTGTCCAACGACATGAGGGTAAGTAATTAATGACAGAATTTTCATTTTTGTGTGAACTAACCCTTTAATAAATATAGATCTGGTTGCTCAAAAAAGTATTGCAGATCATAACTTCGTACTTATTTTTAGGTTTTGCATTTTATTATATTTAGACATGATCAAACACTAGATTTCTTTAAATGTGAAATTTTAGAAAGTTAATAACTTACATCCTAATATTGGTTACATAAGCACACACACGTGAATATTAATGAATGCAAGCTAATATAATTTAACCCAAGAAATAGTGCTAAAAAGACAAACTTATTTTTCCTTAGCCTATAAGAAGTCATACTGAATCAAGATCGAAAAACGCATAAAATATTTGTGCCAATCACCAATACCAAACACAAAACACTGTGAAATGAATCGCACGGATAATATCGTGTCAGTTCCTCATACCTTCTCCATTTCTTTGGCTGTGTCTCCTCGGGCTCCCAAGTAGACCATAGCGAGCGCGGCGCTGACGCTCAGCGGGGAAAATAACATGTTTCCCTCCGCGTTGCTCGCGCTCAGAGCCCGATAGAGATCCAGAGCGAAGAGACTGTTAGCACGAGCGAGATCCTCCATGACTGATGGCACTGTGACAAATTGTGAGCCGGTGTCATGAGAAACCGTGTCCCCCTGTGAAATAGTGTCCGTTTAGGACCCCAGAGCGATTCTATTGGCTAAAATATTTTTTTATGTGTAACCTGAGTAACAGGTGTTACGAGATTTTTGGTTTCTGAGATTCTCGGTTTCAGTGGGTGGAGTTTACATGAATATTGAATATTCTTTAACTGAATATAATATGAGAATTTTAGTTTTCATGAAATTTTGCTATCTGGGAATTAGCATGTTTCCAGTAGGCCTGCGTGCCTCAGGCTTGCATCGCCAACTTACTCATCAGAATCCTCGGCAAACTTCAACAGCTGGTTTAACCGGCTCGAATATTCTTTATCTGCTCTTCTATTGTAAAATTAGTATAATGATTCAGGTGTTCTGAAATATTTGGTTTCACAGTGTAAGTGGAACCTTAACCTTGTGATCATTTTAATTTGTAAATGTATAGCCTATTTGTTGGTTTAACAATTTTTTTATTTTATTTTATTGGAAACATGAAAAAACAATGACATTTGCAGCACTGTGAATTTTACAACCAGACAGCAGACAGTTCACAACCAGATAACATGTAGAATGAAAAGGGAAAGTCAACACATCATCCACAGATACAATTAAATACAGGTTTATTTCAGTTGTTACGGGCAGTGACATTCAACAAATGATAACAATTGATAAGAGACACCATCTCAAAGTTCAAAGGAAAAGCACAACGAAATTAAATCAATGTATACGACTAGTTGTTTATGGGGCGCCGTTTGTAAAGCGACTCACGCTGAAAATAACAGCAACATTTTGACACATTTAGCTTCAAACAATGTTTAAAAAACTGGTATGAATTTTTGGCGGTCACTTTTTAAGCACATTTACAACAATATTTATCAACTTAGAGATATTTTAAATAGTTAAATCTAAATGTTAAATCTAAATCTAAATGTTAAATCTAAATCTAAATGTTAAATCTAAATGTTAAATCTAAATCTAAATGCTAAATCTAAATCTAAATGTTAAATCTAAATCTAAATGTTAAATCTAAATCTAAATGTTGAATCTAAATCTAAATGCTAAATCTAAATGTTAAATCTAAACGTTAAATCTAAATGTTACATCTAAATCTAAATGTAAAATCTAAATGTTAAATCTAAATACAAAATCTAAATCTAAATGTTAAATCTAAATGTTAAATATAAATATAAATGTTGAATCTAAATGTTTCGGGTGAAACTAAATATTTAACTAATATGCAAATTCAGAATGCAGATAACTGGTTTTAACATTTAGATTTAACATTTAGATTTTACATTTAGATTTAGATGTAACATTTAGATTTAACGTTTAGATTTAACATTTAGATTTAGCATTTAGATTTAGATTTAACATTTAGATTTAGATTTAACATTTAGATTTAGATTTAACATTTAGATTTAGATTTAGCATTTAGATTTAGATTTAACATTTAGATTTAACATTTAGATTTAGATTTAGATTTAACATTTAGATTTAGATTTAACATTTAGATATAACATTTAGATTTAGATTTAGATTTAACATTTAGATTTAGATTTAACATTTAGATTTAACAATTAACATTTAGATTTAACATTTAACATTTAGATTTAACTATTTAAAATATCTCTAAGTTGACAAATATTGTTGTAAATGTGCTAAAAAAGTGACCGGCAAAAATTCATACCAGTTTTTTAAACATTGTTTGAAGCTAAATGTGTCAAAATGTTGCTGTTATTTTCAGCGTGAGTCGCTTTACAAACGGCGCCCCATAGTTGTTTGCTTATCGTAACATTACACAGAGTGTTATGAAATGATAAATAGCTGCAGTTTCGGAATAAACTCGCGCTGAAACGATTTACCTTTTTTAAGATAATCCATTAAAGGGTTAGTTCACCCAAAAATGAAAATTCTGTCATTAATTACTCACCCTCATGTCGTTCGACACCCGTAAGACCTCCGTTCATCTTCGGAACACAAATGAAGATATTTTAGTTGAAAGCTGATGCTGAGAAAGGCTTCAGATAGGCCTCCATTGGCATTCAGTACATTTACACTCACAAGACCCATAAAAGGCACTTAAAACGTTGTTACAAAGTCCATCTCACCACAGTGACTCTACAATAATTTTACGATGCGACGACAATAGTTTTTGTGCGCAAAAAAAAATCAAAATAACACCTTTATCCAACTTGTTCTTGTCTTCCGTGTGTGCCTCCACGACGCATGCGCGAGAATATGACGCAGATCCGGCGTTCGGACACATGAGCCAGAAGCCATTTGTTTACAAGCAGAGGAAGACGAGCGTGTCTAAGCTGTTGAATTCTACATTGATCGTGCTTTAGGTCTCGGCGTAGGTCTCAAAATGGGGCTAAAGTGTGTATTTCATGGATTCCCGAACGCCGGATCTGCGTCATATTCTCGCGCATGCGTCGTGGAGGCGCACACGGAAGACAAGAACAAGTTGGATAAAGGTGTTATTTTGATTTTTTTTTGTGCACAAAAACTATTGTCGTCGCATCGTAAAATTATTGTAGAGTCACTGTGGTGAGATGGACTTTGTAACGACGTTTTAAGTGCCTTTTATGGGTCTTGTGAGGATTAATGTACTGAATGCCAATGGAGGCCTATCTGAAGCCTTTCTCAGCCATCAGCTTTCAACAAAAATATCTTCATTTGTGTTCCGAATATGACTGAGGTCTGACGGGTGTCGAACGACATGAGGGTGAGTAATTAATGACAGAATTTTCATTTTTGGGTGAACTAACCCTTTAAACCCTGCTGAGTAACAAAGGTGCGTTAACTAAAATTCTTGCATGTCCCGGAAACTCATGAATATTCATGTAAGCTCAGAAAATCTCAGAAACCAAAAATCTTGTAACACCGGTTAAACCAGCTGTTGAAGTTTGCCGAGGATTCTGATGAGTGAGTTGGCGATGCAGGCCTGAGGCACGCAGGCCTACTGGAAACATGCTAATTCCCAGACAGCAAAATTTCTCTGGCCCACCGCCTCGTAAATCGATTGAACAAAGTAGTAAATCGTGCACAATTGACTTTTTTCCCCTTTGCATGTTATGTGCGGGGCTCTGTATCTTTCACTCTCTTTAACACTAAATCATTTCCTTTTGCAAAAGTCAAGTCACCTTTAAATATATTGCGCTTTATACAGTAAAGACTGTTTCAAAGCAGCTTCACAGGGAGAAACAGGAACATGATCAATGGTGCAAATATAAAGCAGCTCTAAAAAGAAAATAGTGTCATTGTTCAACTGAAGTCAGTTCAGTGTTGATTCAGTTCAGTAAAGTTAATCATAGAAATATTCAGTAAAGATAATCATAAAAAGTTCATTTTAACTATAAAGCAGCTCTGGAGAAAGCAGTGTCCAGCTCAGTTCTCATCCAATAGTGTCAGTGCAGTCATATCAATAATATTGTTGAATATTACAGTAAGTGTCCCCAACTAAGCAAGTCAGAGGCGACAGTGGCAAGAACCCAAACAGGTGACAGAATGGAGAAAAAACAGGCTCAGTCGGGGGGGCCAGTTCTCCACTGGCCAAACGAACGAACGTGGTGTGGTTTTATTCCAGGCTGCTTCACAAGTCAGATTGTGGATTGAGAGTATTTCAGTCGGCTCCTTCTGCCTGAAGATTGGAAAAGATCAGGCCAGCCTTTGAGATGGGAGTTGAAGCTGGCCATTGGGTCTGTGCAGAGGTCTTGTCTGGTTCTCGTGGTCTTTGAGGATCTGTGCTGATGACTGTTGTGTCAACGAGGTCTTCACAGTCTCGTCTGATATATATAATCACTCGTTGAAAAAGTTGAATTGACTGACTAAATTTGAACAAACAAACTGGAATATAACTCGATATCATTTCATTAGCCAACATTACAGTACACGATATGCAGTTTTTAAAATTGCTAACACACTAAAAGTGGGACTCAGTGAAACCATTCACTCATATACCGAATCTTGAGTCTGCAAAACTGCAAGCACATGATCTGCTTTATACTCAGGGCCTTATTTTACCCATCTGAGCACATGGTCTGAAGCTCATGGCGCAGGTTCACTTACGGTTAAATAAAAACTGTAATATACTTAAATGTTAAAAAAACTTTTTAACACAGAGCTCATCCCCATCCTTTGCAGTGTTTCTGATAGGGAGCTCTCAAACTCCACCTTGAACTTCGGCAAATGGACTTTGATATCCATCTGCGTGGTCATTTTATCTCTTTTGGTCCAGTCAAGCAGCTTGTCAAAGGGTCAACTCACTCTCCAGCTGTCAAACACACACACACACACACACACACACACACACACACACACACACACACACACACACACACACACACACACACACACACACACACACACACACACACACACACACACACATGCTGAAAAATAACATACACTGCAACAAACTATCTGATCATGGCACTTTTGCTGACCTTCAGAAGAGGGTCAGAGCCGTCCTGAGATTCGTTTGGGAGAAGGATCAACATGCTGAGCTCCCCAGTTTTATATGGCAACTCCAGCACCTGCAGTTCATGCTCTGGGATGCTTCTGAAGGGGAACATTTTCTTCTTGTACATCATTTCCACAGGCCGGCTCTCATTCTGATGGAAGACAAATGTAATCAGATGAAGAAATACACAGCATATACAAAATTTACTTGTACGGAGTATCTATTTACATTATGTGCAAATAGCCCGCCTTGTCGGCAAATGCTATTTACACTAACTCCGCCCACTGACTTCTTATTGGGCCAGACAAAGTTACACAAGACACTGGACCGTTTACAGTAGCACTGGGCATGCAGTTTTGACGCAAATCAATTTGAGGTTCGAAAAAAATCACATCTACATAAGTATTCACAGCCTTTGCCATGACACTTAACATTGAGCTCAGGTGCTCCTGTTTCCACTGATCATCCTTGAAATGTTTCTACAACTTGATTGGAGTCCACCTGTGGTGAATTCAGTTGATTGGACATGATTTGAAAAGGCACACGCCTGTAAGGTCCCACAGTTAACAGTGCATGTCAGAACACAAACCAAGCCATAAAGTCCAAAGAATTGTCTGTAGACCTCCGAGACAGGATTGTTTTGAGGCACAGATCTGGGGAAGGGTACAGAAAAATGTTTGCAACATTGAAGGTCCCAATGAGCACAGTGGCCTCCATCATCCGTAAGTGGAAGAAGTTTGGCAGAGTGGTAGAGTGCAGCCCGTCTAGAGTTTGCCAAAAGGCACCTGAAGAACTCTCAGACCATGAGAAACAAAATTCTCTGGCCTGATGAAACAAAGATTGAACTCTTTGGCCTGAATGGCAAGTGTCATGTCTGGAGGAAACCAGGCACCGCTCATCACCTGGCCAATACCATCCCCACAGTGAAGCATGGTGGTGGCAGCATCATGATGTGGGGATGTTTTTCAGTGGCAGGAACTGGGAGACTAGTCAGGATCGATGGAAAGATGAATGCAGCAATGTACAGAGATATCGCTCTGGACCTCAGACTGGGGCGAAGGTTCATCTTCCAACAGGACAACGACCCTAAGCACACAGCCAAGATAACAAAAGAGTCTATGGGACAACTCTGTGAATGTCCTTGAGTGGCAGTCCTGCAAAGAAGAATGGGAGAAACTGCCCAAAAATAGGTGTGCCGAGCTTGTAGCATCAAATTAAGTAAGTAAGTAAGTAAACTTTATTTATATAGCACCTATCACAGATAAAAATCACAAAGTGCTTTACAGAGAATATACAATTTAACAAACAAAACAAACCCAAATAAAACAGAAGCCCAAAATTAACTAAAAGCTTGTCTGAATAAAAGTGTCTTCAGCTGCTTTTTAAAAGAATCAACAGATTCTGCCACACGCAACGCGGGGGGGAGAGCGTTCCATAATTTAGGGGCAATTGCCTGAAAGGACCGGTCTCCCCATGTTTTAAGACGGGTTTTGGGGACACTCAGGAAATTTCGACCTGAGGAACGAAGAGTACGAGAGGAAGAGTACGGTGACAGCAAGTCTGTGATATATTGGGGGTCTGACCATGTAGTGCTCTAAAAGTTAGAACTAAAATTTTATAATCAATTCTGAATTTAACAGGCAGCCAATGTAATGTAAATAAAATTGGAGTAATGTGTGTCCTTCTATTGGTTCCTGATAAAAGCCTGGCAGCAGCGTGTTGCACCGTCTGGAGACGACTCAGAGAAGATTTGTTAAAGCAAGTAAAAAGAGAATTACAGTAATCTAGACGTGATGAAATAAAAGCATGAATTATCAACTCCATAGTAGCTTTGGGCAACAAAGTCCTCAGTTTAGAGATATTTCTCAAATGATAGTAACAGTTTCTGACCAACTGTCTAGAATGACCATCCAGAGACATTGATTGGTCGAACCGAACACCAAGGTTTCTAAGGCTCAACTGAACGATTGAGTCCAAGGAACCGAGATGCAGTTTTATTAGAGGTATTTTTTTGTCTGGAGCAATGATTAAGGTTTCCGTCTTTTTTGCATTTAGTTGTAAGTAATTATTATTTAACCAGATCTTAATGCAAGACATGCATTCCAGCAATTCAGTTAACTTACCTAATTCTGACTCTTTAAATGAGCAGTACAACTGAATGTCGTCGGCATAAAAGTGATAGGATACATTTTTTAAATTTCGAATAATTTCACCAAGAGGGCTAATTGTCTAGTATGCATTTGCAAGGAGGCATTAATCTTGTTTCTCCCGTTTATTGAAGAGCCATGGAACAACACATGTTTCAGCAGGAACACACTCTCACTCTGCTGTCTACATATCTCTCTTGTACAGAACCCCGAGTCCCCCTAGTGGGCTGGATAGTGAAGTACATCTTTCATGTAATACCCTGACACCTCCCCCTTTAAGTCAAACACTTTAAACAGGTTAAATTTACACTATTTACGTTATGATTATAACATAAATGTATATGTTAAATTCTCTCCATAACAAAGGCAATGTATTAAACCTTCTAGAACTCACCAGAACATGTTTTTCTTTAAGTCAAACATAACAAGTCTTTTCAATGCCGTCACACAACACTGTTTCTGAATTCTTCATATTCACATTTCAGGATATTCATAGTTATTCAGTTATAACCAAGCCTGGTCACATAACTCAATGAAGGTGTTTCTTACTGACAGTAAGTTATCATTTTCTTTCTTTTATAAGTCCAGTTTCTCAACAGGTTTGCTTACTCTGCCTGATCTAGTGATGTTAGGTTTCCTAGCAACCGTCCCTTCCGGAAAATCAGAGTCCACATGAAGTTGCGCTTTTACTGGTGACTGTTTTGAATTCTCCTCTGTCTTTTCAGTAATTCCCGAAACTCCATCTGGCAGCAGCTGGAGATGCCTGCGATTTCTCCTTTTCTCTCCCTCCTTTTCGCTGAAGACCTCGTATGATCTTGGAGTACTGCTTTCTTTAAGCACCGTAACAGGTCCTTTCCATCTTGATTCATCATCAAGCTTTAACAAGACTGAATCCCCTGGTCTGAGAACAGGTAAGTCCTTCACGCCATGTCGCCTGTTAAAGTAGTACGCCTGCTTTTCTTTCGCTGTTTTATCTTTCTCTTTTATGCTTGCTTTGTTTGGCCACTTTGGGTTCAGGTTTTTCGGTAAGGTGGGTAGGGTAGTACGTATTTTCCTTCCCATGAGCAATTCCGCTGGACTGACCCCTGTAGTGGCGGTAGGGGCAGCTCTAAAACACATGAGTGCTACTAACGGGTCATCCTGTTTCAGGATGCGTTTTGCCGTCTGAACTGCCCGTTCAGCATGTCCGTTTCCTTGTGGATTGTACGGGCTTGATGTAATGTGCTGAACATCGTACATACCACAAAAGCTTCTCCAAGCTTCACTGGCGAACTGCGGTCCATTGTCGCTAACAATTTGTTCTGGTATGCCGAATCTCGCAAACAGCGCTTTAAGCCTCTGAATGACATGCTCTGCTGTAGTGAAATGTAGCCGAAGAATTTCTAAGTAGCGCGAATAGTAGTCAGATACTACCAGATATTGTACTCCTTTATGCATACACAAATCTGTGGCTATTCGCTGCCACGGTCTTTCTGGCAGTGGTGTTGACTGTAGAGGTTCCTTGCACTGGCCCGTTTGTTTTCTATGCAAAACTTGCATGTTTCTATCTTTTGTCTAATCTCCTCAGAAACTCCAGGCCACCACACAGTCTCTTGAGCCCGTGCCCTGCATTTTGACAAACCTTGGTGTCCGTCGTGAATTCTGCTAAGCACCTCATGTCTCATCACTTTTGGAATTACGATGCGATTCCCCAGCACAATCAGTCCATCAGTCACTGACAAAGAGTCTTTCCATTTGTAAAAGCTCTGTACACTGTTAGGAACGCTTTTAGCATATTCTGGCCATCCTTCTGTTACTAATCTCTCTACAGTTCTTAGCTGCTCATCCTTTTGTGTCTCCATTTTTATTTCTGTCAACTTACTCTGTGACACTGGCAGACATCCGATGATTGCATTCACATGACAACTCACTTCTGCTGTCATGAAGTCCTCCCGTAGTGTTCAATGGGCTACGTGACAAAGCGTCCGCAACAACCAAGCTTTTGCCCGGCGCATACTCCGCTTTTGCATTAAACCGCATGAGTCTCATCAAAAGTCTCTGACATCTCACTGGCACAGTGTCCAAGTCTTTACTATTGATCAGCGGTATTAATGGCTTGTGATCCGTGATCAATTTAAATGTGTCCATACCCACCAAGTATTTCTGGAACCTTTCACACGCCCATACGCCTGCAAGGCATTCCTTCTCTATCTGAGCGTATCTTGTTCAGGAATCTGTCAGCCTTCTAGAACAGTACGCAACCGGTTTCCAGCTGTTGTCATGCTTTTGCAGTAAAACAGCCACCGATACCGTAACTGCTTGCATCCGCTGATACCTCTGTTTCTTTTGCAGGATCATAAGTGTGCCAGGACTGGAGCTTTAGTGAGCACGCTAAGTGTGCTGAATGCACTTTTCTGCGGTTGATCCCATGTCCATGCACGTCCTTTCCTGAGCATCTCATACAACGGACCTCCCTTCGTTGCCAAGTCTGGGATGTATTTGCTCATGTAGTTATGAGGCCTAACGCCCTCCTCAACTCGTTTA